>NW_022196391.1:201374-588250 GCF_008641045.1 Pistacia vera
GTGTTTGCAGTTTCAATAATGGACGATTACACGAGAGAAATGATGGACCTGAAAACCCTAGTCACTCGAACGCTTGAGAAGAAGGGCGTCCTCGCTAAGATCCGGGTACCAATTCCAAAACTAAACTTCTTTTATTTCGTTCACAATTTGTGTTTAGTTGTTTTGTTGCCGAGATGGTTTGATCAAGTTGAGAAGGGGGGAAATGAGACTAATTAGTGTTTCTTATTTAAGTTGGATCTCGTATAATGTATTAAAATCGAGGAATTTTTACGAGTTATAGATCTCATTTCTTCTTCTTTTTTTGAATTAAAAAAAAAAAAATTACGCGGAATTAGGGTTTTGTGAAGTTTAAATTAAGTAACTTATGGCTGGATTAATGTTGTTTGGAATATCACTTCTTTGAGAAGATGGATGGATAGGATTAAAATTTCGAATCCGAAAGCTCATTTGAAGTTAGGGTTTTGCTGCTCTATGAGTAAGGCTTTAATATGGTTGTTCGGGTAATGATTGAAAGTGTTTCAGTTTTGGAATTCGTTTTCTAAAATTTCTGAAAATGGATCTTTTATTAACGTTATCAGTCTTTTTTAGATTATTTCTGTAATCTTTTAGTGTTTATTTAATGCGGTATAATCATATGAATTTGCTGGAGGCAATTTCTTTTGATATCAATATTCAATAGGAGATGGAAATATACCACCAAACGATGGTCAGAATTTTTATGTGCTATGACTATCAAGAGTTGTTATGTGCTAGGAACACATTCTGAACATATTGTTGAATGTTGGACAAAGCTGTGGAATTCTTACTATTGGTTCAGATTATCTGTTTGGAGGAGTGAGAGTAGTTGTGTTATGATACTTTTAGTGCTGATTGCCTATATAACTTGCCGTTTTGTATGTCACTGTGGTGGTATTAATTGTATGAATTAGAGTAGTATCCTTATTTGACTGACTGACGTTTGGGAGGTTTGCTATCTAACCATTTAGTTAATATGGCTTTTGGTTTTTCGAAGAACCAGATGCTATCACCCAATTTTTGTTGCACCTTTTTAACTCAATTCTTTTGTTTTCTTGCTAGGCCGAACTCAGAGCCAGTGTTTTTGAAGCTATTGAAGAGGAGGACCAGGTGATTGAAAAGGAGGAAGGTCTGCCTCCTGCCTTATTGGGTAGCTGCAATGATCGCGCAAAACAACTTCATGCTTCTCCCTCAGGTCACTCTGCATATATTAACTTTGTTCTCTCCTTTTTAACTTTGAAAGAAATCCTTATTTGGTGTTGGGAAATTCACTCAACATATATATAGATAGTGTTATTTGAATATGTTGGTTGTTTATTGATTATAGTTCTCTAATTAAGAAATTGTCTGAGCCATTTGTTGCACTTATCATATCCATTAGGATGGTAATGGGTGAGTTCCAGGATGGTAATAGAAATTGCATAAATAGTGGCTTGGTATTCCTCAAATGATAAGAATATTACAAATCAAAGTGATATGTATAAAAACCAAATTTTATGCACCAATACTATTCTTGTGGGAGCATGCAGTTTCTAAGTGTCTAGAGGGAAAAGCGGTTGTCTTTAATGGTTATACAACTATAATATATGATTCATATATTACTATTACTGTCTCTATATTCCTTTAGCATGTTAATTTTTAGTCGAGAGTTTTAGTAATATAAATGAATTACTAGCTGCATACAAAGAAGATAATTTTAGGTGTTTACTTGTACTTCCCCCATGATCTGTGTAATTCTCTTTCACACCCAGTATTTTCAATATCTGATCTTATACCCAACATGAAATTGTTGTTTGATGTAGTATCTAAATGTGGCTCTGATTGTTTTTAGAATTTTGGCATAAGTGCTATTCTAAAATTGAGAGAAGTTCTCAGTCTTTTTGAACTTATGTTTTTGCTTATGCTCATCTTTTTCTTTTTTTTTCACTTTTATGACTTTTTAAATGCAGGAAGGTTACTAACTGCATTAATATGTGAATACTTAGACTGGGCTCAACTAAACCACACAATGAAAGTTTATCTGCCAGAATGTAATTTGGTAATCAAGTAATTTTGCAATGCATAGTTATAATGTAATCCATTATTACTTTATATATGTGTAGTTATATTTGCTTATATGTGAATGACTTCATGTTCATTGCAGCAAAAAGATGCTTGGAAATCTGAGTTGAAGGAATTTAGTAGCAAAAATGGTTATGATCTTAACAAAAATGGAGATAGTGCTCCTTTGCTTTTGGATGTTCTGGAAGGATTTTTGAAGTTTGAGGTATGATGTTGCACCTGTTTCTAGGGTCAACTTTCCCAAGATTTTTTGTTTTATAGGAAATCAAGTCAACTTTTCTGAGATTCAAACATGTAATGTGGAACTTCTTTGATAGTTGAAGTTTGAAACTTTGATGGTATCCTTTTTGAATGCGGTTCATCTTCGTTTTTCATTGTTTTTATCTACAAAAAATCATACATGCTATTCATTGCTTTTTAATTTCTGATTATCTTTGAAAAAAGGCTAAAGCTGTATTGGTTATCAACTAGTTCTGGGATTGAGTTTTGTTTTTCTGCAATTTCCGCAGAATTCATCCCAAGCAAGGGCTAGTGGAAGGAGACCACCAGAATCTGAGGTCTTGTCCAATTTAGAGTCCAGGAATGTACGAAGACCTTCATCATCGTCTGTTGCTGGGGGCTTACCTCCATTGGGAAGGTGCTTGGCCAACATTTCCATTTTTCATTCTCTTTTATTTCTTTCTCTGCTGTTTTGCTTTTCCTATTCATGTCACTTGCGGTTAATATGTTTTTTTTGTGTCACATTCACAATAGGCCCCTTCCTGCTTCTCAAGCATCTGGTAAGTGATTATTTTATGTTGTATTTATTCTATTTTCCTCTTGCTGTCTCTTCTGTATCTGATACTTTCTGCGATTTAGATAGGAGAGCTGGGTCATCCATGTCTGGTTACAGGAAAGATGAATACAATTGGAGATATGACAGCGATGAGCTTTCAGATGATGTGATTCGAGCATCGGCTGCACTGGAAAACCTTCAGTTGGACAGAAAAGCTCGGAATCTAACTACATCATGGCGGTTTGTTTTTCAACACCCTTTGAACCAAAATTTTCTTTCAATTTTGTATATATTAAAAAAAGGTGAACTTTGGATACTTCCGTAGACAAATTTTTGTAGTGGTAGTATGGGCCTCATGGTTGGAGGAGATATTTGGGTCTTTAAGATACGGGATAATTTTTGCTTTACGATGAGGATTTTCAGCAGTTTTGGTGGTTCATCTATTTGTTGCATATCATGCCTTTGGAACTGACATGTCTTTTACCATCCAATGGCTACATATTTAAGTATTAACTCCTTTTGTTTCTATTTGAGCTCCTCAAGTGTGTTGAGGAAGGGTTCAGTTTGCCTTCAGATAAGAATTTGAGATGTCAATTATGGTGTTGGGATGCCTTTTTATTGTGTCAATCTAATGTCATATTCTAAAGCCTAGAAGGTTTGAAACAACTACGCAGAAAAACGTAATCAACAGAAAGAATTTCTTCCACGCATAATCCTTGTTTCCCCTGGATTCTTTCTTCAGTCATTAATACTGTCATTGTCTGTCCAAAAGGCTTTCTGCTGAATATTTACATGGTTTGCTATTGTTTGTCGATGATTTGTTCTGCCAGTTTTTACATGGAAGATGGATTTGACAATTAGGCGTATTTGAACCATACAAAATTTGTGTGTTTGTGTGTCCAGCAACTAGATCCTGTACTTTTTTAATGTTACTTTATTCTTAGAGATCAAGTCTGATTTTCGTTATCACAATTCAGCATGGGCCCATTTGTTCATTTTTACTCTTATAAAGTATGAGTAGTAGATTCCTCATTCCTTTCTTCGTTGTCCTTATCATATGGCTGTCATGGCATAAAACCTCAAGAATTCTTGATCATCATGTGCTCAGCAGTGAAATGTCTAATAATGATCTGGCGGATTTGGTTGCAGGCATGCCGGTGATGGAATCAACGATGATGATGGTAGGCATGATCATATGTAGTGAAGGGCATCCTGTGTAATACGGCACGTGTAGTTTAGTGTGTATCTTTAATTTGCAATTGTAATGTTTTATTAACCATCAATTGAGGATAGTGTTATGTACGTTTACATATTCTGCCATCTGCTTTAGTTTTTTTTTGTCTGGGCTTCCAGTTTCTTATTTTTTTTTGGTTTCATCTGAATTCATTTAAAAATTTCAGTGCTTGTTCCTCTACAAACTTGATCATTGCATTAGAATCTTCCAAAGTATAAATCAATGCATAGAAAGAAGTCCAGTTCAAGCTCGAACAATCAATTCAGCTTCCTTTATATAAATATCTCTTTGAATTTGATAATAAAATAGTGCCAGGAATCAAAGAGTTTATTCCCATAATTATGCCCTTTTTTCTAAACAGTTTGTTATAAAATATCTTTCTGGAGGAGTATCTGTCATTTGCTTTTTTAAAACAAGAAAAACACTTCCCAAAACAAAAACAACTCCCAAATTTATTCAATTATCAATTTATCACATCCACACATAGCTGTACACTTGTCCTTTTCCCTATGCAGAGTCTAGAAAAAGAAAAATTAAACCTCGTGGCAAAATTTACTAATTTAGACGTCAACATCAGGTCACGTGTCTCTCCTCACTTCAGGGACTCAGATTTCCATAAGAAAGCCGACCAGAAACCTCCGTTAAACTCTTCAAAGTCCAAAGCTTCACAATTCTCTCTCTCTGTCGCTCTGAAACTGTGACGATGTCGTTTTTAAACCGTGTTCTGAGAGCGAGAGCCTTGTCATCAACAGAGACATTACTATTCGTATCTCGACCTTTCTCTTCGTCTTCTTGTGTTAATTCCGGAACTGACCTTCAACTAGGTGCGTCTTTTCCTACCAAGCCTCCGTCTTCTCTTACGAAAATCTCCAAGGACAGAAATGTCCAATGGGTTTTTCTCGGTTGCCCCGGCGTCGGGAAAGGTACTTACGCTTCTAGGCTCTCCAATATGTTGGGAGTCCCTCACATCGCCACCGGTGATCTCGTCCGCGATGAGCTCGCTTCGTCGGGCCCACTTGCCTCTCAGGTCGCTTTTAGCTTTTTTAATTTGTGATTTTTGGATTATGTTTTTCAGCTTAAACAATCAAAATTAATAATTTAGAGAAAATAAAATTCGAGTTAATGTGGCTGATTGAAATTGTAGCTCGTATTTGAGTGGTTGAGCTAGATTAGATGGTAGGAAAGTGAATTTAGTGTTAATTGAATTATTGTAAAAGCCTCTAGCTCTTGTATTAATTGTTAATTGACAGTGAGGTTGTCAATTCGCTCTACTTTTTGTTTGTTCTCTTGATGTTAGATTTAAAGCTGAACCGTGAGCATCAAGAAATCTGGGAAAGAGGTGATTGTTGGTAAACTGATGTTATTGTTGTTTTTGCAATTAAAACATTAAAGGAGTGTGAGAAATATTGGGAGGCGATTTTATGGATTTCTGAATACTCTGTTTGGAGAGAGGGACGGAGTACGTGGGGTATTGAGTATTCAGAAATCCATAAAATTTTGGTATTGACTATTGAGGACTACTTTTACTTGAAACATTTTCTTCAGATTAACCCTATTTACCCTTCTTCCCCCACCAAACATAATGGAAACAAATTTGTGAACTAGTCTATTAGATGCCTGGGGATCAATGTATACTTTGATAGTGAAATCGCACCATCTTTAGTGGACCATTTTGTGTTGCATATATATATTTGTCTTTAAAATTTTGGGTTTCTTTGGTTGGGAACTCTTTGGATTGCGACTATATAGCACTACCTGAGATCTATATTGTCTTTAATTAGTGCAAAATATTGTTTTTAGAAACAATTGCTATTTCATTTTTTCACTACATAAGATACATTATGTTACTTTTACCTTTGCATGCTATGGTTATGGTTTAGAGACATGGCTACAGCAATGGTGAATTGAACTTGTGCATGCCAAGCTCTAAATTATTAGTTTAGGATTCGCTGTTTTCACTTTTATTTCCTCTTTTAGCTTTTTTTTTTCCTCCATTTTGCAGCTTGCAGAAATTGTGAATCATGGGAAATTAGTTTCAGATGAAATAATAATAAATTTATTGTCGAAGCGTCTTGAAGCTGGAGAAGCCAAGGGTGAATCTGGATTTATTCTTGATGGTTTTCCTCGAACTATAAGACAGGCGGTGAGCACTACTTGTGATCAATATCTGGAATATTGAAATGTTTGTTTGGCTCTTTATATGATTATGTCAATGTGGTAGGAATATTTAGAACTGAATAAGAAAAAGTGAAAAGATAGGCTTATAAATTTATATATTGAAAGGGAGCTTGTTTGAAGAAGACAGACAGATACAAAACCTTCTTAGGACTTCCAAATGTAGTCTTATATGCCTTTTGGTCTACAAATAAAGTTAACCATGTGTGAACAGCTCTTGTTCTAATAAATTTTCTTCTGTCATTTCAGTTTTTACTGTATATATCATGAGGAAATGTTTTTCCCAAAGTTTAGTGAATTGACATAGCAAGACAATTAAATACATTGAACTAATATATGCCTGATTCAAGGGATGGTCTTGGAGGTAAACTTTTAGATTATTGAATACTTATAGCAAGTACATGGAAGAGTTGATTGTCATACACTGGTATCCGAAGCATATTAGATTGTGGAATATCATTTTCTAGTCCCATTTTTCATTCTCCTTGAAACATTTCTCTGTGCTCTAACTTTTATTTTATCATTTTCTATTTTCTTCATTTCCTTACAGGAAATATTAGAGGGAGTGACGGACATTGACTTGGTGGTGAACCTGAAGCTGCAGGAAGAGGCGTTGGTTGCAAAATGCCTTGGAAGAAGAATATGTAGTGAGTGCGGGGGAAACTACAATGTTGCTTGTATTGACATCAAGGGTGAAAATGGCAGCCCTAGAATGTACATGGCTCCACTTCTTCCCCCTGCGCATTGTGAATCAAAGCTTATCACTCGACCTGATGACACTGAAGAAGTTGTCAAGGAACGGCTTCGTATATATAATGAGATGGTATTCTCCATTGTCTCAGATGTTTGTTAATTCATTCTCTAGAAATGCACTGACACACGAAGCCATTTTTATGTGATTCTATATTTCATGACATATTCGGAACATGCACCTAAAAGATATCTAGGGGATTTCTCTATATGGAGGTCTCATGTGTCCGAGGCATTGCTGCATGACACCTGTTTCTGTCCTCATTTTGAACACTTTTAAGATGTTCATATACATATACTAGCAAAATGTGCTGAAGAAGAAGGCTTTTTTTATCACTTTGTTCAAGAACTTAGCAATATCTCACATAAGTTGTTGTTCTTTCCTGTAAAGGCAAACTGAAAAGCAGATAAATCTGTGCATTGATTATGTAACTAAGTTTAAAAATCTTGCATATAGCTGCCTACTCTTGTTCTGGAGGTTAAGGTCCTTAAGGATGTTAGCATTTGACAGGTCCACGTCTAAATGCAAAATAGAACTTCCTCACACCCATTCTAGCTAGCTTTTCAACTGTCAAGCATGTTTTCTTATTTATTTTCATTAATCAATTAACAACACATGAACTATTTTTACTATGTCAAAGATACAAAATAATGCTTATCTGTGGTTCAGTGAGTAACAAGTGCTTCGCAAATTTATCTTTTAACCTGCAGACTCGGCCAGTGGAGGAGTTCTACCGCAGTCGTGGGAAGTTGTTAGAGTTCAATCTTCCAGGCGGTATCCCTGAATCCTGGCCAAAGCTGCTTCAAGCTCTGAATCTTGAAGACCATGATGATAAACAATCTGCAGCAGCATGAGTTTTTAGAATCCTGTAGTATATTTACAAAGTAAATTAGATCATTCTTTGCAAGTGTAGGAAGTGCATGCATATTATTTTTACAAAGAAGCAAATGAACATTTATTTGCAGTTAGTGGAAAGACAGCTACACTAATACTAGTTATAGTTCCCTTTCGAGGGTTTGGAGATGTGTATGACGGTTATGGTGTCCGAGATGAAGATGATGTCCTGCTGTTCTTAATGATAGTTGGCCGACAGATGGTTTAGTTTATAGTTGTTCTGTATATTTATAGCTGCGATTCCATCTTTTGTTCAAGAGAAATGCTATCCTTACAAAGACAAATACAAAGAGGGGCATACAAAGATAAATCTTGCCCTTAATCTTTATAATTGTCTCTCTTTCTCTCTTTTTTTCCCTTCTTTTAAGGGCAAGATTTGTCTTTGTATGCTTCTTTTTGTATTTATCTTTGTAAGGCTAGTACTTCTCAAGTAGATATATGTAGCACTTGTTTTAATGTTATGATGGTTAGAAAACACCTCGCCCTGATTTTTTTCCGAGTAGTAACCATTATAAAGGTTTTTCTGATACTCATGCAGTCATGCTCATATTTTTCTTTCTCTTATTCGTGGGAAAGTGTAGGGTGCCGATTGCTTCAAAACATGAGATTTTGTTGTCTTTTTCTTTTCCAATTTTGTTAATAACAAGTTAACCAAACACGCATATGCAGGTACACTGATAGGATGAACAAAATATTGGTGGTTCCCCACACTAAGAAAATAAATTTTGGATTTTCTTCCTATATGGTGAATAAATTAGCCTCGTATTATTTATACAAAACCCCCGAAAAATAAATAAATTATAAGCAATGTTTATTTGACCAAGTGGATTTATGAGAAATTTCAATTCTGTTATATGATTTCACAAGAATACTATGACTTTGAAATAATAAATAAATGTATAAAAGATTATTTTATATATATATATATATATATATATATTGATGGTTGATTTTGACATCAATAACTTCGCACGTGCAAAGTGTTAAAAAGATTTTAAAAATTACACGTGAATTGATTAAAAAAGTTGAATGAGGTACTGTTTTCACAGTAGCATCCAAAGACGTAAAAATAAATGAGACAATAAGGATTTTTATAGTGGTTTGGATACTTAAAGCGAATTCTACATTTACTGTTTTATTTTATATTAGTGCATTCTTGGTCGTTAACCAAGATTACATATATATGTTGATACTTGATTTTGACACCAATGACTTCGCACGTGCTTAGGGCTAAAAAGATGAATTGATTATGAGAGTTGAATGGGGTATTGTTCTCACAGTAGCATCCAAAGACGTAAAAATAAATGAGACAATAAGGATTTTTATAGTGGTTCAGATGCTTAAAGCGAATCCTATATCCACTGTTTTTTTTTTTTTTTTTTTATATTAGTGCATTATTGGCCATTAACCAAGATTACAATAGGTTGCAAACTGCGATCTGGGGTTACAGGTGCTTGGTGTTCTAAGTGTTCTTAGAGAATATCAAGTCATTCTCTTTTTTGTAATGTGTCTTTGCTATTTTTTTCGTTAAATTCAAAGGGTTTGATCCTGATTTTGTGAGGGGGAACTGTCTATTTATACCCACTGAGTTCAAGATAATCATTACATTTCTGCAAGTGGGTTGGTGTCGTACAAATTTCTCCTATCTTCCCACTTATTGAGAACTTAAGAGATATTCTTAAATTAAATGGGGCTTTGATAGGTGTGCGAACCAAATTCATTCACAAGCAAAACTTGAGTCGACTGGGTTATTGACAGCTATATTCTTTCTATTTTAGACGACATGGTAGACTCTGAACGGTGTAAAGTCTTTCTGAACTCTGATTGGTGCTTGCTAACATCAGTTTATGTCAGTCCTGATTTTTAGGCATAACAACATATATGATTTTTTATTGGGCAAAACTTTTATGTTAAAATATTTCTTGAATTAAATAATACTTTTTTTTCTGCTGTACTCGTCTTTCAATTTCGTTACGTGAACCTACATGTTTGGGCAATCACCTCCATTCAAATAACAAGAGTTTGAATTGAATGGGCAAAATTAGGTTTACTTTTGAGCAGTTTTGTAACAAAAATATTGCAAAGTACCAGAAACAGAATAGATTTGGCTAGCCAATATATCAAACATCTGGTGTGCATTATTGAAAATTTGGTGCCAACTTTAAAACCGTCTTATCATCTTAAAACACACAAGTTTGTACAGGAGAATTTATATAAAAAGTTTGCATATAAAATATTATCCTAAAGAGAAATATTTACATGGAACAATCTCATCACCTCATGTTGTTGATTTGGTGACTGGTGGGATCCTTCAATTAAACAAGGATACCTAATTTTAATTTTCAAAGCCACCTCTCATAATGATGGTTATCCGTGAATGATAATGGACAATTATTTTTTAATCGTGTTGATGACCGAATGAAAGAGAAAATTTTGTAAATATGTGACGATATTTACCATTAAGTCATTAAACAATCTAACCACGTCAACAAAGTGAGATGGTGAGATTATAGCATATAAGTGTATTTTTAATAGTGCTTTTTATTTTTAAGAGTATTTTTGATATAAATAAAGAATACAATTTTTATTCAAATTCAATAAACTTTTTAAATTTAATGAAGATGCTCTTTATTTTTAAGAAAGAGACAATAGAAGAGATAATTAATAAATAAAATGTATAGAAACTTGTAATTTATTAATTAAAATTAGGATAGAGAGTGAAATTTAACTCTCTAAACGTGAAGAGTCAAACTCACTCCCTAATTTATATTTTAAAGATAAAGAATCTGTTGGACTCTTATTTTTATAGATATACTCTTTATAATAAAGAGTTTGGGTCATATAAAAACTCATTTGGAAATGCTCTAAGTTTCTTTTTCTCTTTCTCTAGTGAAAATTTAAAAAAATGGTTTAACCCCGAGAAGCCATCAGAATTTGAGGAAGAAACAATTGCTACACATTGCAATTTCTTCAAGCCAGCAAGCAGATAATCATTTAATTAAAAGAGCAGCACTATATAAAGTATAAACTGACCATTGATCCACACTGAAGGGGGTATGGACAGATAAAAGTTGGGTATACATTCGATGTTTGAGCCATTATTTTTCTACACGTAAACAAAGTATTATTCCATCTAATCTTTGTATGTCTTACAAGTTATATAAAAAAATATAATAAAAACGAATAATAAAATAATAATGAACGTAAGGCTTAGGGGGTGTTTGTCTGAGCTTATGAAAATTAACTTATAAGCAACAAGTATTTATATTCGACGGTTAGAAAGAGTTTAGCTTATAAGCATTTGAAATTTTAAGCAATTACGTGTTTGATTAAAGTACTTATAAGTGACTGATAAGTAGTTGACGTGTTTAGTAAAATGTGGCTTATAAGTATGTTTTATTATAAAATGACTAAAAAAGGTACTACATTAAACAAGGGTATACTATAGAATTTTAAAATTAAACAAGGATAATGTGGTAATATACTTAGTCAAACTAGCTTATAAGCAGAGTGCTTATAAGCCAAAAAAAAAAAAAGTATCTCCCCCCAACTTATTTTTTTGGCTTATAAGCTCAACTTCTAAGCTCAAAAAAATTATAAACAAACAGGTCAGCTTAATTTTAGAGCTTATAAGCAAGTTTGACCAGCTTATAAGCTTAGACAAACACCCCCTTATTTACATCATTTGAACTATTTTAAAAATCTCTTTTGTTAATATTTTACTTATGTTTATTTAAACAAATATTATTATTACATCACAAACACTCTCATTATATATATATATAAAAAAAAAAATCATATACCCAATCTCACAAATTTTTCTCATAAGTCCGACGCAGCAGCTCATAAATAGGTCTCGTTTACTCACTATGAATCTCACATACCCAATAATACGAGTTATCAGGATTGTGAAATTAGATTGTACACCAATGTTTATTCTTTAAAAAAAAAGTTGATTGAAGTAGTCCATAGAGTTCACGTGAAGGATATTCGAATACATCATGTAAATGAAGCCCCGCTGTACAAATACGGCAGCTTGTTGAAATTGAAGATAAAAAGGAAGAATCCATCATTTAATATTCAATAACTCTCCACTTTTTGGTCTTTTGAAGGAGTGGTTCAGGGGCCATTGGCATCTTTCTGGTGTTCTAAATAAAAAGTTTTTAATTACCAAAAACAAAAACAATCTTAATTTTACATTTAAAATTAAGTAATCAATCAATATACAATAGATTTTTCAATACTTTATGTACAACATTAAAAAAAAAAAAATTTAGTACTTCATTTACTTTATAAGATCGCTCAACATAAACGTATCGATTGTTATTGAAACGGGGTTTTTGATAATCATAAGGTTAATAATATTTTTCAAATTATAAAAAAACACAAGTGGATGAAGCTGAACTAGGTGTCGAGGAGGAGATTCCAAAAGAAAGAAAAAGATCAAAAGGAATAATGAAAACTTTTAGGTTATATTAATAATGTAGATAAAAAAAACCTGAAGCCACAAATAAGGCATGAGATGCAAAGTCTTAAATAAGAAAAGTCAAATGGTTTTACAAGTGGCGACTGACAGCCTCATAGCTCGCACTTTATCCCCACTTCAACATTCTATGCGAATCTATTTCTCATACACAAGTTGTTGTTTTTTATTTTTTTTATGATTGAGGATAGAGTTGACGGTGAGTCGTGTCGTACCTAAAAATTTAAGGTATATTATATCGTGGGTCGTGCCATGCCAAGACTTGCACAGTTTCGTGCCCTATCGTGCTGTGCTAGCCCACGAAATTTGAAGGCTCACGGCACAACCCGTTAATATTGTGTCATGCTTTAGGTCGTGCTGTGGGTTGGCCCACGTATTTTGTAAAAATATTTAATTTTAATATTTATAAATAATGATAATTTTGATTTATTATTAATAATTATTTTAAAAATATTTTATAAGTTATATTTAGTGATATTTTGTATTTATATTAATTAAAAATATATAATAACTATGAAATATAATAAAATAATGAGACACTGAAATATTAATTGAATTTCAATACTTTTTATTACTTATAAGTTATAATTATAAATTACAAATACAAATTTAGAAATTAGGATTAAGAATTATTATACATCTTCATTTTCATTAATTTCTAAATTCTTAAAATCTTCAAATATATCTTCATTTTAAAAAAATAACTATTAATTTTTAATTTTATTTTTTTTCGTGTTGTGTCATGCCGGCCCATAGCACGGCTCGCATATTTTCGTGTCGGGCCGTGTCGTGTTGTGTCGTGGGCTGGCACGGCCCACCGACGGCTCTAATTGAGGATGTCCGAGCCAGCTCAAATCTATCTTTGATACACAAGGTTTTTTTTTTATTTTTTATTTTATTGAGGATGTCTAAATCAACTTACGTGTACCTCAACTAATCTCCAAATACCCTGAAACTACTGGTCAGTAAGAGCATCTCCCAAGACTCTGAAATTATCGGCTGATAAGAGCTCCAGTCGCTACTCCTATTAACAACTAAGGAGGGACTTGAACTCAGATAAAAATTGGCTCACAATCCAATCTTACAAACTTTTTCTCATAATCTCGATGTGACAATTTGCAATTAGTCAGCTTGTAAATTGGTAGACAGGACCCATAGCAAGCAGATGTGACTCATTTGCGAGATAACCAATTGCGAGCTGCAATATCAGGATTGTGAGAGAAAATTTGTAAAATTGGGTTGTAAATGTAATATTACCCCCTCAAACTTAATACTTCTTAAGTGATATATTGAAGAGTCCTTATTGAATCACTCAGCCACCAAAATATAGTTTCTAAAACTGAAGTTACAATGCCTTGACATGTAAGGAATCAATATTTTTTCTTCACTTGGTTTCAAATCTATTTGATGACTTTAATTTATTAAAAATCACTGTTATTTGTTATTGCTTTAATAATAATAATATTACACATTTCAAGTGATAATATTTGGATGTTAATGTTCATACAAGCTATAAGCTTAATCAACAAAGTCTCTTATGAATCAAACCGTTTCCTTTTGTGGTTTGTTTATTTTACGGTATGGATTTTGTCTCACCTAAATTTGTTTTTCTAATAATAACTAGTATCAAATACTACAATCAATAAATAATTTAAATGGAACCAGCTTCATCATCAAATTACAGTTTAAATATGTTCAAATTTAAGTCTATTTGATTAATTTAAATATATTTTAGTATTTATACAACTTCAAAGTGCTAATCTTGTATACGCTTTGGTATATACAACTAGTCAACCATGGTGCCTTGTGATTAGTTGGTTGACTTAACACTTGCCTTATTTATAGGAGTAAGAGTAACGATAGGGGCGAAACCCAATTTTACAATGATGTGATAGCTCGTAATTGGTTAGCTCGTAAATATATCTTTTTTGAAATTGAATTGTAAACCTAGCATTACTGTATATATAGACCAATCAAAGTAGGGCAATACCTAATTAACCTTAAAATTTATTACATTATTTTGTGACTACTTTCTTTAAAAAATTTCAAAATGGATCATCCATTTTAATAGCTTATTTTTTACCAAATGATCCAAGGCTAAGTTTTGTCTAAACTTCACATTTTATATAATTTAAAAGATATCACTTAATCTTCTTCTTAACAGTACTGTTAACCCTCCCCAAGCATATATGAAATGAGAATAATTATTATTTTTTGATAAAATTAAAAAATTAAAAGTAAAATATATTGAGTTTGACTTTTTGTATTTTTATTAAGGGTATTGAAGTTGTATTAGAATAACTATCTCTAAGTGGTCAAGTGGTTTGATAGGGACTCTTGGGTGTATTACTCAGGAGATCTTGAATTCAAGTTCCTCTTTGATTACTAATAAGGATAATTACTAAAATTCTTACTCAGTCAATTTTAAGATCTTAAAAGATTAAATGAGGTAGGTGTAAATTGTCCCGACCCTCTTGTCATATTAATTAATAGATTATACAACTGTGAAGGTCAGCACATTTGATTATTAATTCGAGAAATGAAATTTGGTTCATTGAGGGTATTTTCGACATTAAGAGATTAATGTCAGCCAAGCCATTCTTATGTGGGCTCCACAACTCAGCTGTCGTAATACAAAACCCACGTTACCCTAGTGGCTCAGATTCAAAGCTCCTACGTGAAGGCATCTTTAACTCTTCAAACATTGCGCCACGTTTCACTTTACTCGATACGGAGGATCGCCCAAGATCCACCACAAGTTATCCAGAGTTCAGGTTTAGATCTACCCTCCATCTCATCAAATACTAATCCTACGTGGCATATTACGTGTTACTATTTCAGGCACTCACTTTTCCACGTCAGCATCTCGAGTGGGTAGTGTATATATATATCTTTTTGATAATATCTATCTTGTCTTCAAACACAAAAAAACTGGCCTTGCTGTTTCTCAACTGGTCAAAAAGCCTTTTTCTCTGTTATGTTATAATAATTAAAACAAAACCCTAAAAAAGTAAAATGTCCTTATTTTAATTTTAATTTCGCTCTCTGAAACTTGAATTTCTGAGAATTTTGGCGTCTGCTTCCCGTTCGAATGAAGTTTATCATAGGTAAATTGAATAGCTGTTTGTTTCCGTTTGTTCATTGCTGAGAAAATTACGAACTGTGTTAACTGTTTTATTTCGAAGAAACAAGCGACTCTTATGATGCTAGTTGATATTTTTTTTGGTGAAAAATAAACATACTCAAATTAATATGATTTTTCTTTTTCCGCATTTCGAAGATTTGGACTTCATTTGATTTCTTCTTTTTAGAGTCAAAATATGAGATATCTAATTACTCTAATTTCAACACTTTTTTTCTTTTTCATCTGGATGTGGAATTATGAGAATGATGTGTCTGCTACTATCTGTTTGGTTGGATGAAAAAGCACTTTATTTAGCATGTTAATGGTTGGATTAGGCTTCGTTAAGTGCATTATCTCGCATTAATGAAGCCTGAAACTTGATTTTGAATTTCATTATTTCATTTTTTTTCCCTCTAAATTGTAAATTTCAACTTTACTGGTTTGAATCTGAAGCCATTATTTCTTTGTTTGTGCTAAATTCTATTTTCTTCCTAAGAAATTAAGCAAATAAAGAGAAAAATTAATTTAAATGTTTTCTTGTGTTTTTGTGGTTTTAAGAAATTGAGGACTTATGCTAGTTAAGTTTTTCCTCCAAATCAAGCATATTGTTTAAGCCAATAGTTGAGCCAGGCCTTTTTATTTTTATTTTTTTTAGTTCTTCCTTTATGTACAAAACTAGTTTACCTTCCAATCAAGTAATGAAATTTTTTTTTTTTTTTTTAATTCCTGGTTGATATTATTAAAATATTTATGACTCAGATTTTATAATTTCCTTTCCTTTCTAAACATTTTATCAGCTATAAATCTGTGTCTATGCTTCATTATGAGTATTAACTTCATATTTTACATCATCCTGGATTCAACTCTTTCATCTTGATAAGTGTTCTGCTGATGTTTCAATCTTTTGGAATTCGGATGGATACACACCATTTTCTAGCTCATATGAGACTAGGATTTTTTTTTTAAATTTATTTGTTTATGATAATTATATATGGAACTCCATAAATTTTTCTTCTGTTGGATTTGTTAAGGTTCTCCACTTCTGTAGGATTTGCAAGCTCTCTTGTGGAACAAAGGAGGTTATCTCACCAATTCTATTTACCAACTTCCACATCATTGGTCTGTATGAGTCTGGTTGATGGAGTTAATTCAGATGAATGATAATGGCCCCATGACCAATGGGTTGGCGGAATTAAATCATTGTATTCGAGATGAGCGCAAGGAAATAAGGGATGGGGTTGCGGGTGAGGGGCAGGGGCTCTCAGAGGAAGATGAATCAGGAATCAATGAGGATTTGGAAGATGTCAATGATGGGTGGGTGGAAGCTGTTCAGGCACATGCGCAGGCTGTCCTGCAGAGGCCACAGCAACAGCCTCAGGGGCCTCTTGTTTGCTGGGAGAGGTTTCTGCCTCTCAGGTCACTTAAGGTTCTACTTGTGGAAAATGATGATTCAACTCGCTGTGTTGTTTGTGCATTACTTCGGAATTGTGGCTATGAAGGTCAGTAACTTTCCTAACATAGAACGATGTATACCTATGATTTGAGAATTGAAGTAAATACTATTTATTTTGGAAATTGAATAGAGATATCAACATGGTAGAAGAGAGGATGTTATATAGTGTTTTCAGCATAAAGGTGTCAACATGGCAATGACCTTCTTTTTAATGATTTCCAATAAGCGATATAACATATTAATAAGCATGAGCTCATCTGGCCACTATTAGCTGGAAATAACTAGACTTTTGATTAGTTTGCTCTCCTCAAATTGGTTTTGGTATAGTATTCTTTTTCTGAGTTTTTCAAGTTATGGTTATTTAAATGACTTAAAAAGTGTGTTTGGTACGCAGTAGTGGATCAATTAGGATTGGATAATATTGGATAATAAATAGAACTATTCTATTTTGGGTCCAATACCGGATTAGATGAGGTTGTATATAGTAAATGAATTCATGTTCCCCTACTAAGTTAATAAAAACCATTTTAAATAAAATATAATTTAAATACTACTACAAATTTTACTTTATTTTTTTAATTTAATATTTAAATATTCATCAAAATTAGTCACTGATTATTTATGAAAATTTTAGTTATAGCAATAATTAATTGTTTTTTATTATATGAATAACTATTGTGTATAATTTTGATTATGACTACTATTAAAAGTTGAATTTGTCCCACATCGCCCTAATAGTGGGCTGTTATGGTGTATATAAGTGATTGGGCTCCCTTCTCCCTTGAGCTAGCTTTTGGGAGTGAGTTCTACCCAAGCCCATTTTATCATGGTATCAAAGTCATGTTTGTCTCTCCCCTCTTTGGGCGATGATGGGTTTGGACCCCGGCCTTGCACGCCCAACGTGAGATAAGGTGTTAGAAGTTGAATTTGTCCTACATCGCCCCAATAGTGGGCTGTTATGGTGTATATAAGTGATTGGGCTCCCTCCTCCCTTGAGCTAGCTTTTGGGAGTGAGTTCTATCCAAGCCCACTTTATCAACATAATTTAAACATTCCTAAAATAGAGTCTTATGAATATGAGATAAGCTAATCCCATGCTTTTCTACTGGATTAGTCATCCAATGAACATAAGATTGAGTGGTGGGCCCAAGGATTACGTATCCTTCCTGTGTGCGACACTGAAACAGTTGCATGGTTCCACCAATAATCCAATCCCATATATTGTTACACAGACCAAACACACTAATTGTGTTGAAGTTTTTTCTGTGTTTTCCTTGGTGATGTGGACTTCCTTTGCTCTCTACATGGATGCAGCTTTTCTGGTCTTTATATTCTTCTTTCACTAGAGGAGCTTTTCTGCACTTTTGATGTGTTTGACCGTTGAACATATTATTTTGAATTTTCTTGAAACATACTAACATTTTTCTGAAGTTCTTTTCAAGCTTTTGCACTTTGGATGGGATGGAAGGGGTAACCGAAAAAAATATTTTACCTTCAGTAATAAAATCAAAATTTTAAAACCTGGTAGTCTTTTTGTAGACTTGGTATGAAATCTAGTATCAATTTGGACCACGATGGCATTTCATGTCCTTGCTTTATGTATTCAACCTTTTAATCAAGTGACTGTATCACTGTTGTTCCTTGAACTTGAATGTTAGAGGGTTATATGACTAATAAGTAATATTCCCCTCACTTTATTCAGAACAACAAAGCTTGTGGTTTAAGTTTGTTTGAAAGCCATGGCCATTATTAATGAAGAGGAGTTCTGCATTGTTAATAGTTGACTATTCTATCCAAAAAGCCCTAGGTGTAGAGAAATCTCTATTTTCAACTGGAAATCTGAGGGTTTGTTCGCTTCCATTTGTGTTTCCTATTTTCGTGTATTCTTTCCTTGTAAAACACATTTTTTTTTTTGTTTTCTCCAATTTACAACAAATAAGTGACAAAACAATATATGGGAAAGTACTTTTTATTGCTTTGTCCATTTTTCAAAACCTGTAAAGTACTTTTCAGCTGTTTTATTTTATTTTATTTTTAATTTAGATAAGCAACTTTAATTTGATCTCTCGAGTTATTAAAATTATTAGTAAAGTATTTTAATGGTTATATACATACAAATGTATATTTTTTATTTTTAAAGTGCTTTATTTAACACATTTCTTTATTTTTAGTTTTAGAATTTTGTTTTTAGATAATGATACCCAAAGCCTTCTCAAATATAGGAAATACAAGATTTGATTTTTATTTTCATTTTGTCATGACAGAAAATGAAGAAGGAATAGATCGATCCTTTAGGAATGTGTTCATCTGCCATGATATATTTTGTGGATTTTGGCAGGTTTAATATACATTTAGGTTCTTTTCAATCCTCAAACAGCTTAAATTCCATCTGTTATTATTTCCTTCTAGGGTATCTCTGGTATTTTATGTTTAAAGATTTGTTTATACTTAACCAGCCGTTTTTGGGATTATTGTTCGTCTGTTGTACATTCCAAATTCTCTTAGTTTTAGAACTAAGGTGATTTTTTTTTATTTTTTTTATTTTACCCTCATAGAGTTTAAATATAGTCAGTAGACTTTACTTATAAGCTTAACCCATACATGTATTTGTGTGTGTGTGTGTGTGTGTGTGTGTCTCTGTGTGCATGTGAGCGTGTATGCCTAAGCTTTTGGGTTTAATTGTTAGTTAAGATGTTATCAGAGCAAGGTACTTCTGTTTGAATCTCCTCATTGTGTAAATCAAACTAAAATAAGTTGTGTTTTTATTTGTGGGTGATCCACTTGCCTTGTTAGAGGAGAGTGTTAGCACTTGAATAAAATTGTTGGGTCCTAACTTATGAGCTTAAACTTTAGGGATGTGTAGTTGCTTGACAATCTCTTAGGGTTTATCTTGTGTGCTTCCTCTGTACATGGCTGGCATCCATTTGCTTCAAACGATTTTATTTCTTATCAAAAGTGAACAAAACTCCTTTTTTTATAAGTTATTATAAACTGTTAATTGTAATAATAAAAATATAAACATCTATGGACTAGGTGTCTGCAAAGAATTAAAAAACTAGGGAGGACAAACAATTCTATACAAATGGCAGTAAGTAATCATACCTCCCCTGGACAAAGAATTTCAGAAACTATAAAGTTAATTTTCGAACTATGATGTATTTCCCCTTAGTATATCAAGCTTACCTCTCTATTTTTTTTCTTCACTTATGAATCTGCCATATATTTCTATTTTGGCAGTTGTTGCTGTAGAAAATGGCCTAGAAGCTTGGAAAATCTTAGAAGATCTAACCAATCAAATTGACCTCATCTTAACTGAGGTAGTCATGCCTTGTCTATCGGGCATTGGCCTTTTGCACAAGATTATGAGCCACAAAACTTGCAAGAATATTCCAGTGATTAGTGAGTATATTTCTTGTACTTTTTCTTATTTTTGAAATTAACACTGTTTTTCTCTTTTTACTTTTTCAAATTTATACTTTTAACTGCTACACCTGGTGGAGTTTTGTGTGCAGTGATGTCATCTAATGATTCTATGAGTGTAGTCTTTAAGTGTTTATCCAAGGGTGCAGTTCACTTTTTAGGGAAGCCTATTCGAAAGAATGAGCTCCAGAACTTTTGGCAGCATGTTTGGAGGAAATGCCAGAGTGTGAGTTGCTATTGTTATCCCGCTTTATGTATGATACTATATGATGGACCAAATTTTTGGTTCTAATCAGTTCTGTGATTACATATGCATACTTATCAATTATTGGCCATCCATACTAATGAAGAAGGCACTAATTTTTGCTTGGAGTCATGCCATTGGACCATATTTCAAAAATTGTGATTTTGGATCTTTGTACACATTCTTTCTTTGTCACATTTTCATAATTTATTTTCCATTTCATTGATATAAGACTGCAGAAAAAGTATAAAAATTTTCCTCATCTGTTTTGTATTCACTATTCGTCCTTTCATTAGTCTAGTGGCAGTGGGACTGAAAGTGGTATAATGACTGAAAAATCAACCAAGTCGAAAAATGCTGAAGAGTCGGATAACAACTCTGGCAGCTACGGTGAAAATGATATAGGAAGCATTGGTTTAAATATTCGGGATGGAAGTGATAATGGAAGTGGCAACCAGGTATTACTTTTTTTTTGGTTACGCTTAACTTGCACTTTCACTCATTTCTTTAATATATACATTGGAACTTTGCTTCTATGTTACTGTTCATTGTTTTACTGATTTGCTAACTCTTACTCTTCGACTCTGTGTTACTTTTACTTTGGTAGTAACAATATGGTTGGTTACAATTCTAATTTAGAAAGGTTTGAGTTGCATCTGAAATAGTTAATATTTGGTAGCAATAAGTTTGCCTATCTGTTGGTGTACCTTTATATACTGTTGAGCGAAAGAGTTATATTTCCCTTGAGAGTTTGTGCAACTGGTTCTAAGATTGAGAAAAACTAGTAAATTACAATTAGTGCTAGGATTTAAATAGTTCTTAGCAAAGAAATCTTTGTGATTAACCATGGATCTCCAAGTACTGTCGGGAATCTGATGTATAAGATTTGATTAACAATGAATTTTTAAATGACGAAGAAGAAACTACCATGAAGAGTTTCATATTTATATTAGTTGTGGTACGTTACTCTTACAATTATATACGAGTATTATAAACTCTGATAGATGATTTAGTTACATTTGATTTCTTTACGGTCAATCTCACATATGAAATCCTTCGTCAATTATAACTTTGGTTAATTTAGTAGACACAAGGATTGGGCTCCTAGTAGACCATAGTGAAACTCAGGGCTCCTATTTAACCCATTTCTATGTCAAACTCTTTCTTCTAACTCCAGTAATCCTTCCTTCCTAACTTGTAATTATTTACTCTAGCTGGTTATGGTGGATGACATTGGATACTATCATCATTGTGCAAGAAGATTGGAAAAAGTAACATGATGCCAGAAAAAGTTTAAAATGGATATAGTAGTAATTAAGTCCAGTGGAAGCGAAAGCGAATTAGAGGTTGCCTATAGATTTAGGTGACAGAGACATACGATTGTAGATAAAGAGATGGTTAAGGAACCTGCTCCATGCACCTCTTTCTTTTTTATTTCAGAATAATACAAAAAAGAATGTGGGTAACTAAAGTAGATTGTTGTAAGTTGTGGGATTTGTCTAGGGTGATGTGGTGTGTTTTACTTTGTCAACTGCACCTAGTTTGACAGAAAGGGTACTGCAAAGGATCCTACCTCTATTAATACTAGCGTCAGATATATGAAGCTTTTATGAGCATCTTTTTCTTCACCACTATAGAAACATTTGCATATATATATATATATATATATATGGAAATTGTATAACCTTCTTAATAGAGTAGATTCAACGAGCCCAAAAGGGAAAAGGAGATATGTGTTGTGTCATAACAATTTGTATGTTCAAATGGCAACTATCATAAGGAGAAGGAAGTTCATCCAACCTCGTTTTGGTGGAAACTTTAGCCATGTGGGGGCCAATTCATGGTCTAGGCTTCTAGGAATTTTGATGTTGATTTAGTTTATCTTGGAAGCATTTTATGTGATCTTTATTTCAGGGTTATTTTTATACTTATTGGTTTTACTAGCTCTAGCTCTATCTCTATCTCAATCTCTTATTGTGATTTAATTCAGACAGATGAGGTTCTTTATCTTATTTTGATAAGTATAAATTAAGTATAGAAATTTGTGGCCAAGGTTCTTGACATTATTAGATATATGAAAATTGAAAAGAGAACTGGTTTTGAAAAGAATAAATGGAGTCATTTTAGAGGGAGTTCATTGGTGTTCCACTCTTTTTCATTCAACAAATAAGGAGGAAGTAGCTAAATGATCCTTTATTTTTGGTACCTTTTAGATGTTTTTTCTATAGATGCCTTCTTCTGCAGAAGAAGGGTGGACCACAGTTCACCTTTCATGTAATTTTCCTGTAAACCTATTATTATTAATTAAAGGTTCTATTTCTTATCAATAAAGTAAAATAAAAATCTAATATTGACTCAGTGATGGTATATGACTCCTGTAAGAAACACAAAAAGAGAGAAATGCAAACTTTAAAAATTATAAATTACCTCATACAGAGATGTTTCCTCGAAGGATGTTTGTTTAAACCAAATGTAGAAATTGCGAAGGAAAGTGCTTTAAAGAGAAAAGGAAGAAACAAATTGGATGGCAGCTTTAATGATGTTTGACGCCATTGGTTCATATCTTTACTAGGTTCTAAGATAGCAAGATATTGAGATATGTCAGCGGATGATATTATTTTCAGAAACAATAGTTTCTCTATGTTATGAAGAACCCAGATCTTGAAGAAAAGAAATCAATTATATCTAAATAAAGGTCAGGCGTCAATACCTATTGATATTCTCGTCATGAAAAGGAAGTGTCCACAAAACCAGTCTATAAAATCTCCAAGATTCAAAATCAATTTTTTTACTTGATTTTAAACCATGTTTCTGTCATGCTGTCCCCAAAGTTAAAATATTGGTTTTTCCCCTGCACCTAAATACACTGTATCCATGTGCATGATTATATATGCATTTATGCTCATCTAACCAGAGATTGCAAAATAATTTTGATGATGAATGAATGCACTCACAAAGAGATGGCCCAAATTAGTGCTACATGAGAAAGCCAGAATGGTGATTAACATGTATTCTGCAACAATGACCTATGCCTGTGGTTGCAGTGAGTCATGCACTTTAAACAGACTAGAAATTGGGCAATGATGACCTGGATAAAGATGGCAATGAGTAATGTTCTATGTAATTCGGAAAAAAATATCGCCCTAGTTGTGTTAAAATGTCCAAAAATGCTTTGTATATCAAGCTGGGAAGCCACTACTTGTTGAGATATGAGTTCTTGTATAACCTTATGAATTAAGCTTATATCTGTCTCCATTCAAATGTAGTTGTGCATGTATATTTTCAAATATGTGTGCACACATTGCTGTTTGCAGGCATGCTTGTGTGTGAGAGAAATCAACATATATGTAACTGAAAGCATATGAAGCCCAGAACCAAGTAAATTTATATATCCGTATGCACACTTACATTCTCCTTTTGCAGAGCTCAAGGATGAAGGGGGCAGCAGAAGTTGAAAGCCTCAAACCCATGTCACCAGGGGACCAATTAGCTGATCCTCTTGATCGCACTTGTGCCCAGGTTATTCTTTCAAGGCCTGAAGCATTTGGCAACAGCTGGGTGCCTACGACCACAACAAGAGAACACGAAAAGCAGGATGATGAACATGGTATGCATGGGTCTGTTTTTCATTGTACTCTTGCTCTTATACATCTCATGTCACCATTTGCTTTTTGCTTCAGACCATATTGTGATGGGCAAAGACCTGGAGCTTGGAGTACCCAGAATACCAAATTTGCAGCTTGAGGACCCAACTGGAAAGGAACTGAACAACATTGCAAGCATTAACAAAGAAAAAATTTCTGAAATGAATTATAAGAAGGATGATGAGCAACAAAAAAAAAATCAACTTGAGCTCAACTGTAAGAAACCCAATGGTGATTTGAGAAACCAAGTTGCTGATCAAATGGGTGTCATCACTAACAGTATTGATTCTACAATTGAAGATGTAGTTTTTGACATCACAAATGGCCTCTTTAAGGTCTCTGGCATGAAAGAAAAGGCCATCTATGAACATAACGAATTACCTGGCCTTGAGCTTAGTTTGAAGAGACGGAGAGATACAGGAGATACTGAAACTGGTCTGCATGAACGAAATGTTTTAAGACATTCAGATGAGCACTCAGCCTTCTCAAGGTATAAGTAAATCTTGGATTTAAATAACATCTATCACCATGCAATAGGAGCTCAAATTTGACAGTTGAATTATTCTTCTCTGATGCAGATATACTTCTGCTTCAACCGCTAATCAGGTTCCCACCGGAAATGTAGGTAGCAATTCTCTACTTGATAACAGCTCAGAGGCAGCAAAAACAGAATCAATCCAAGTGCAGCACCACCATCACCTCCACCATGTCCATAATATGCTCCAACAGCAGCTAGCCAACCAAGATGATTCGTTGTTGAAAACCATGGCAACAGCAGCAGCTCCCCAGTGTGGTTCATCCAATGGTTTGAGTGCACCCATTGAAGGCAATACTGGTAATCACAGTTTGAATGGGAGCACCTCAGGAAGTAACCACGGAAGCAATGGACAGAATGGGAGCACCTCGGGAAGTAACCACGGAAGCAATGGACAGAATGGGAGCACCTCGGGAAGTAACCACGGAAGCAATGGACAGAATGGGAGCACCTCAGGAAGTTACCATGGAAGCAATGGACAGAATGGGAGCAGCCTTGTTGTAAATGCCAGAGGAATAAATGTTGAAAGCGATAATGGCTTAGCTGCAGAAAGTGGAGCTTCTGGTGGCATTGGATATGCTAGCAGTAGTGGAGTTGAGAAAAACCGATTTGCACAAAGAGAGGCTGTTTTGAACAAATTTCGCCAGAAGAGAAAAAAGAGATGCTTTGAAAAGAAGGTAATCGGAATTTCAATTTTAGATTAAGAACTATGGAGCCAAAAATGAGGTAGATTTTGCATGAAAGCTGCATTAAAATGAACTTCCATAGCTTGGGAGATATCTTACTCTGAACTTATGATATTTTGACAAAACAATGATAACAATGACCCCTTCCCTCTCTAGACGTATGCTAAGGAAAATATATCATCTTCCTTTGTTGTTCATCTTTGCAAACATCACATTTGTCTAGCTATTGGTATGATCAGACGTACTACGTTAATTTGGGAGTCGAAGAGTCTTGCTTTTTTGTTGTTTTGCTTTTGCATTTGCATCGGTATTGTCCATCTTTACGGTCAATTTTGGATGGGAAACGTCTAATTTACATCATTTGGATGGGAAACGAACAGAAACATCTAATTTACATCATCTTTCTCAGGTGCGATACCATAGCAGGAAGAAAATGGCAGAGCAAAGACCGAGGGTTCGAGGACAATTTGTGAAACAGGTGTTGCTTGAAAACAAGTACAACGATGCAGATAGCTAACCTTCCATTCCCTGATGATACGTGTGGATTTTTGTACTTAAGATTGGCAGCAATTGTGGATATGGGAGGCTGCATTTATTTGCCGTAGTGCAGCATATCAACTTAATTCTATGTGCAAGGGCTCTAGAAAGACACCTTCAACTGTATTTTATTATAATTAAAGACTACGATGGTACTGTGATGAACCACTACTAACATGCAGAAGCCTGCCTTTCGGGCACCTTCCTCTAATAAAACTCTTATATTCGGTGTGCATCTCAAATGGATACTTCAAGGACTTTTCCATCTCCTATGATTCCTTTCTGTGCATTTCATTTCTGGTATATTTTTTTCTTCCTCATGTTTGGTTTTGGAGCTTAGTCAGTGTTTTGACATTGATCAAACGCTCGACTCTATCACAATATGTTGTAGTCTTATAAGCATCTGGACAAGCTTCAAAAAAGAGGATCAACAGTCGTTCAGAAAATTTTACCTTACAGGGATCTGCACCGTTCTCTTGTATTGCACCCATAGATTCAGAATCCTTGGGGCAGCAATACAGAAAATTTTCTGTGAAGCAGGTATATATCATATTTTGTTTCAAGCTGTTTGAGGAAATGATTTCTTCAGGCATTTGCCACATTGATTGTACATTTCTACTTAAAAAGAAATGGCATAAATAACTACTACTACATGAAGAAGTTGCATTCCATGAGTAATCTGAAAGTGATCGGTGCATGTGGAGGAAGGAGAAGAGCTTACCTCTGACTCTGAGGCCATATTTAGCTTGCAGAACAAATTATCATCCTCAACTCAGCTCAATTCGTGGGACGTGATCTCTGACTTGCGCCACACTTGGGCTAATTCGTGGACCAAAACCCCTTAAAATGACGTGCAATAAGCCAACAACATCCGCTACTTTGGGTTGTGGACAGGACACCCTCCACACACCATATATAGAAAACAATAATCTCAGCCGCTAAATTTAAAGAGATTGAATTGGTCAAATTGTGCAATAGTCCAGAAGACAACTTGGTCCAACTGAATAAAAGACTTTTATGACGTGGCATAAATAATGGGCTAACTTTTCTTGCATCACTTTTATGAAATCGTAGAAAGTCATTGGCTTTCTTCCTACAGACTTTTTCAAGTTGTGGTGACTCCAAGAATGTATTCCATGAAGATGAAGAATATAGCTAAGAGTTTTTGGTAATACCAATTTATAATTTTATAGGATTCTCCTAAGAAGATACATATTAAAACTATAATAATGTTCAGTATTTGATTTTGTAAATTAATTCATTTATCATATTATTATTAAAATATTGATAAATCAGCTGTCACGTAGATTAGAATATAAATTTGAAAACCTAACTTTATATGTATAACATTATTGAATAATCTAAAATATTGATATTTGTATATAAAATATACAAATATATTTAGTGCTTTTGTTTGGTAATGCCTTCTAAGTGTAACCTTTTAGGATAAATATTAATAAAATTTCTATATTTTACACATATTTATATTTCAAAAGTTTACCAATAATGAGGGAAAACAGACTTGTTGGAGGCGCATAATACTTAAAGTTCTTAATTGTGGTAGTTCAGTAACATATGGCACAATGAGGACTGAATTGAAGTCCATTTTTTATGAAAAATTCCCTCTTTTGAGATACCTTACGGGTAGGTCCCATGCATTATCCTGATAATGTTGTCTAGGATCTTTTTAACAGGAGAAGGCGATTGGGAGAAATAATGGTATATTTGTTCTATTGATATAATTGAGTATATATAGAATACAAAGATGTTTAAACGTGTAAACTAAATAAACGAAACTAACTCCTAGATTGTAGGTAACAACATAAACAACTTATACAAAATTAGATAAAGAAATATTCAAAAATATTTAAAACCCAATTACAACTAAATCAGCAAATAAGGGATTTGCTCTGTTATGCCCCCTCAAGATGGAGCTTCGGAGTAGAGTCCAATCTTGTCTTTGAGAAGAAAAAATCTAGCATGGGAAAGTGGTTTGGTTAGAGCATTAGCAGGTTGATCAACAGAGGAAACATGTGCAGTCCGAAGTGTTGAGAAGCAAAGGTCAATGACATTCATTGACAAATATATTATATTAATTGTATATTTATTTAATTGCCTTTCATACTTAGACTACCTAGAATAGATTAGCATGATTGTAAGACATATTTGTTTTGTTGTCTTTTATATTTAGACTACCTAGAATAGACTAGCATGATTGTAGGAAAACTTTTGTATAAAGCTACGCCTCCTTATTCAATAAAATACAATTCAAAAGGCATATATTTTTCTCTTATTTTCACGAAGAGAACCACCTTGAACTTGATCACGAATGAAATGAAAATCAATAGCTACATGTTTCATTCATGAGTGGAAAACGGGATTAGAGCAAAGTTGAGTAGCCCCAACATTATCACAATACACAACAGGACTTGTAGAGAGATGAACATACATATCATGTAACAAAAAAGAAACCCAATTAAGTTCTGCTGTTGTGGTAGCAACTGATCGGTATTCAGCTTCGATGGAGGAACGAGCTATCGTCCGTTGCCTCTTTGAACTCCAAGAGATAACATTTCGGGCAAGATAAAAAATGTAGGCACTAGGGGAGGAAAAGTCATCGGATTGCCAACCCAATCAACATCAGAGAAGGCATGTAAGGATAAAGGAGAGTCCTTTAACAGTTGAAGACCATCATTTATAGTGCCACAAAGATAACGAAGCAATCGTTTAACAAGAGCCTAGTGCTCAGATATAGATCTATGCATGAATTGTGAAAGCTTATTAACTGCAAAAACAATATCAAGGCGAGAAAGAAGAAGATATTGAAGACTTCCTAGTATTGCCCGAAACACTGTAAGATCAGAAAGAGTAGACCCATAATTCAATGTAAGAGAAGAGGAACTCGTTGGAAGAGGAGTTGCCACTGGTTCAACATTAGTCATGTGAGTTCTTGCAAGAATATCCATTAGATAGACGCTAAGAGAGTAAAATACCATGGTTGTTTAGGACAACCTCTACACCAAGAAAATATGTCAACAAACCAAGATCCTTTAAAGAGAAATGATCAGCTAAAAAAGTAACAAACCTTTCCACCAAAGAATTATTATCCCCAGTTATAATCAAGTCGTCAACGTAAACAAGTAGATAGAGTAGATGGCCATTCGAGGTAAGAACAAATAGAGCTGTATCAGTATGAGAATTCTTAAAACCGGAGTTAAGGAGAAATGTACGAAGTTCTTGATACCAGGCTCGGGGAGCTTGCTTGAGACCATAAATTGCTTTTCTAAGTTTGCAAACATAAGATGGATAATCTTGATCAATGAAGCCTTGTGGTTGAGCCATGTAAACAGTCTTAGAGAGGTGACCCTGCAAGAATGCTTTATTGATATCAAGTTGACGAAGAGATCAGTCGTGACTCACAGCTAGGCTTAGAATGAGGCAAATGGTGATGGGTTTAAGCACGAGACTGAAAGTATCATGATAATCAACTCTCGGGCGTTGATGAAAACCTTTTGCAACCAAACGGGCCTTAAACCTGTCAATGGAGCCATCAGAGTTACGTTTGATTCTAAAAATCTATTTAAAACCAACAATATTATGACTAGGATCAAAAGGTACTAATTTCCATGTCCCATTCCGAACTAGAGCATCATATTCTTCCAACATGGCCTGACGCCATTTTGGATCTTTGAGAGCTTGGGTTATGGTTGTGGGTTCAATATTGATGGATTTGGATAATTGGGTATGAAGATTAAGCTTCTTGACAGGTTTGTGAATGTTGTCTTTGGCTTGGGTGATAATTGAGTGTGCTGGTTGGGAAGGGATACAGGAGGGACGTCTTGGTGGTGGATTGAGTATTGGTTGAATTGATCGTGTTGGTTGGTTTGAAAAGTTATTTGTAGAGGGTGTAGAGTCAGATGATATGATTTCAGGGGTGATGGTTTGTGTCGAAGCCTCACAATGGGAATGCCTTTGAATATCCATGTCAAATGCTTGCATGAGTGGTGATGAAGATTGGCCACTCATGCACACCATCTTTTGTTGAACGTTTCAAAAGTGTTGTTCCCAGGTGAAGTTCCTTCACCAATAAAGAAGAGGCTAAGAATTCAATGGAAACATTCTTGGAAGTGCAAAATTGAGAGATAGATATTAAGTTTTTTTTCGTGCTAGGTACACATAAAACATTATTTAAGGAAAATTTAACAGTAGGAGTTTTGAGAGAGGTGAAACCAGTATGAGTGATGGGAAGACCCGTGCCATCTCCAATCATTATGTCTTCAAAACCCGCGTAAGGAAAGTGAAGGGAAAGATTGCTCAAGTCAGAAGTGACATGGTAAGAAGCACCACTGTCCAGAAGCCACACTGGAGTGTTGGAACTGTTGGAAGCAAAATGAGCTCTTGGCTACCATTGTAAAGGTGTTACTGCTGTTGTGTTGTATTTGTGTTACTGAATTGTTCAATTGGGACTAAGCGAAATGAAGGACATCACTTGGCAGTGTGTCCTTGGATTTTGCAAATTTGACAATAGCCAAGGTAAGGTCATGGAGGAGGCCAAGCACAAGGATTGGCTCCAACAGTGTTTGGAACGGGAGGGCAAGCACCATAGGTGGGTGATGGGCACCAGGTAGTGTTGTTGATACCATTGTTTGGTGGTGGTTTGCAGCCATTGTTGCCTAGTGAGTGTGAACTAGTATAGGTTCGACTTGTTGGGTCAGCAGAGGTAGGAAAATAAGATGGTTCTTATTTGGTACCTTGCATAGATACTTCGAAACACAGTAGCTTTTCATGAAGTTCATCAAATCCAATCGGATTATCTCTGGCTTGAATTGCACGAACAAGTTCTTTGTAATCATCACCAAGTTTATCAAGTATTGTCTTAGTTTGATCTTCATCATCAAGTGGTGCTCCAAGGATTATGAGTTCATCAGCTCGAGTTTTAACTATTAATAGAAATCCAGTAATTGTTTGTGAGCCCTTTGTGAGATTTTTTAGTTGAATTTTTACTTGCTTGATTCGTCTATGAGAAGGCAGGGCATAAGTATTGGCTACTACAGGCTTGTCGTGAAGTTGTGGCTCGAGTGATGAAGGGAATAAGGGTAAGAGAAAGGGAACCAACTATTGCATTGAGTATTAGTTGATCCTGCCGAATCCATATCATGTGGGCTAGATTTTGTATTACAGTTTCATTCTGAGTGATAGTTGTAGTTAGGCATGCTTTTGATCCGTCAACATACCCGAGGAGGTCGTATCCGATGAAAAGCGTCTGAAATTGTAGTTTCTAGGAGATATAGTTCTTAGCGGTGAGTTTGAGAGGGGCTTGAGCTGTAATGTTAATGCTGATCAGAGTATTGCATGGATCATTGGTATTGGAAATTGTTGTAGCAGAGGAGTCGTTGGTAGTCTCAGTTGCCATAGCGACAGGTTAAAAGAGAGGAGAAAAAAAAATCTTAAAGCTTTGATACCATAACAAGAGAAGGAGATTGGTAGAAATGATGATATATTTGTTCTATTGATATAATTGAATATTTATAGAATACAAAGGTGTTTAAACGTGGAAACTAAATAACCGAAACTAACTCCTAGATTGTAGGTAACAGTAGAAACAACTTATACAAAGTTAGATAAAGAAATATTCAAAACTATTCAAAACCCAGTTACAACTAAATCAGCAAATAAGAGATTTGCTCTGTTACTTTTTTTTTTTTTTACTAGGGGTGTCCGAACTAGCTCAACTAATCTCTTGAAACCCTGGAACTACCGGCCGGATAAGAATTTCAGTGGTCATCCTATTAACAGTTGTGAGGACTTAAACTCAGGAGAGCATTTAAACTTAAATCCTCTTTTGATTTTTTACCATCAAACGACCCGGTGGTGGTTCTGTCTAGCATCATTAAAGAATGATGTCTTCTGAGCTTTTCTGGCCTTTATAAAGAGAAAATCGTGTAAATTTTTATGGATCCTCTATAGTGTAGGATAACCCAGCTGATTGCTAAACTTTTAACACATTGTTCGGTATGGAGATTGAATCACAAGCAATTTTGAGGATCAACACCCCCAATCCCTAAATATTATATTAAATCAATAAATCCAATAAACCTCGAAGGAGACAACAAAATAATTAAAGATCGTATGATTAAACCACAAAATTTACAAGGATAATCCCACATTTCATATTGTCACAAAATCCTTTGATCTAAAAATAAACTGAACAAACAATCCATTGAGGAGCCATAAAGATGGCTTTTTTCTGAAGGAATTTTTTTTTTCTTCCATGATCATCAATATAAGATACAAGCTTTTCCACATGAAATAACATAAAGCCTTCTTCTGGCAAACTGTAAAACTACATCCAAGTATGTCAGGGTAGCAATTCAATTTTCGATAAAAATAAAGTTGCAGGTTTCTCAAGCCCGGCTCCCAGGATAGAAATAGTCAACACCATTTTCCTTGACCTTGAAGTGGAAATTGTGTATCTTGTTCCTTGAGCTCTCCAGGGAATCGGAAATTCCCTTGTTCAAGATCGTCAACTGCAACAGAGAATTATTGTGGGAAAATATGGGCAAGAAAAAAAAATGTGGATGAAGATGAAATATTTTTTGAGAAATCACTAGCCTCGTCAAACTCAATAACAGCATGTATTCTTTCATTAAGTTTTAATTTATCCAAGTATCTAACAGAAGCTCTACTGTATAATGTTCAATAGGTGGCAAAATTCAGTCTAACAGATTTAAAACTCGAAAATGTGACAATTCCAGCGGCTAAAAATCATTTTGGCTTGTTGATATTCCAATGATTTAATTGAACAGGTAAAAAAGCACATGCTCATTGTAACCTTTAGCTGTAGAACAATAGGTTCCAGTTTTCCAGAACTAAAGTTCTAGTATTCTAATCAGTGCGAAGATTGGATTTTAGATGAATTTTGCATAACACCACAACTAAAAGACGGGTAGCATATTTATGTTAGCCTTCATGGAAACGACATGTAAACCAATGCCCATTAACATATTAGAGACATATAAACTAGTATATTGAAGTTTGCTGGGGTAGCATCTGTTCAAGCCCTGAGACATGGACAGTAAACAACCATAACAATTACTTTACAACCAACAAGTACCAGATATAATTAACATTCAGACCAATTCTGACTTCAGTTTGTACAATATGCATGCCATAGTGAGTTGACATTAAAGATCAAATTATTGCAGATTTTAAAATATTAGCTTTCTCACTTAATTGGCAATCACAGAACCAGAGAACTAAGAAAACAAAAACTCCAGTAAAAGTTAGAATTCACATGATACATAATGAAATTTGTTGAGTCAACCGTTTCACAGACTTTATTAAGCAGTGAACTCAAATTAATGACAGAATAAGCCCATTGATAATAAACTCATACACACATACAACCATACCTGCCCATGCACATCAGCTGCCAAGCCAGTAGCCAAAGGCTCTGTTTTTATCAGGATGTCTGCAAGGTACTCCATTTGTAATATAAACATAGGCCTCTCTATGCTTGAATATATATCCTCATGATTAAGTGCAACTAATGAACAATCCTGTGATGTAAGTAAGCAGCAAGAAGTAAGCATTGCTTGATAGAAAGTGTAGACACAAAGTAAGAGGTTGAAGCTTTATCTTACAAATTCTGATGTTAAAGTGTGGCAGTAATGCAAGAAATCTAAGACGTAATCTGAAGCACCATTAGCAGCCACCTCCATGAGAGACATATCATCTATCATGACTGTAACGTAATTCTTCTTGTCTTTCGGTAAGGCACAAATAGTTTTTCGTATTTTCTCATATAATAATATCAGTCCACCTTTACCAGTTTTCGCTTCATCTCCATCTAGTCAAGTCAAACAAGTGTTCTTGTAAATTAAATCATTTCAAGAATACCTAACAGTCCTCTAAGTTCTATCATAGACCTGAAAAAAAAAAAGGAAATTCCCACCACGAGAACAACATTCTAAAATAACTTAGCAGATTTAGATGTCTGAAATCCCAAACAATTTGTCAATCCATTTAAAATAATTTCAGGAGAAACAAATTTTACCTGAATTTTCTCACCTGTACACTGAAGCATAAGCATATCAAAGAAAAAGAAGCGCTTATTATCCCTCTGTGTGACTAAATTGCACCCCTAATACAACAACATAACAAAACATTAATAACATTAAAACGCATTTTTTTATCCAATTAAAACTCAAACACACAGAGCCAAGCACGCCCCAATACTTACGAGTTTACGGAGAATGCGATCGTAATGAGAGAAGGAATTGGAGAAGGCGACGAAGATGATAACATTCGATGAATTTGAAGAGAGAGCGCGTTTCATGAGTTGGTGAAGCACGAACGAGCCGCTTGTCTCGACGCAGTCCTGGATCACCAAGACTCGCCGACTCAGTGGCCATGCTTCACTCTGTTGCTCTAATCCTAAAGCTTTGTCCAGCAGATTCAACGCTGGATTGTTCATTTTAGACAAAATTTGAATTTTAATGGCACTGGTGTGGGTTTAGGGTTTGGGTTTTGAATTGGGGTTTCGCACTATTAGTTGATATAATAAGGGGATATATTATAAGTAGTCATTTTGAAGGGGCTTTTTAAAAAAACAACACGTTAGAAAACTTTAACGATCCCAACTGTAGGTATATTAGAATATAATGACGAAAATGCCCTTTATATTAAACATTCATCACTCTTATTATATAATGTTCCAATGTATAATAGAGTTAATTTCTTATTATTAACTACCTTTGAGTATCGAGCGGTTTGATAGAACTCTTAAATGTATTACTTAAGAAGTCCTAAGTTTGAGTTATTCCTTAAATGTTAATAGAGATAGTCACCAGAGTCTTTATCTGACCAATAGTTATAGGGTCTTGAAGATTAATTGAGGTGCACATAAGTTGGTTCGAACATCCCTGCTCATCAAAATTACAAAGAGTATTGGTCAAGAATTAAAGTCTATTAACTATCATACAAGTAGCCGAGTGATCAACTAAGACTCTTGAATATATCACTTAAGAGGTTCTAAGTTCGATTCATCTCAATCCTCAATAAGGGTCATACTGAAACTCTTACTTGATCGATAGTTTTAAGATCCCAAAAGATTAGTTGAGTTTATATGTAAGTTGACTCAGACATCTCTGTTTATTAACAAAAAAAAAAAAAAAAAGTCTATTTAAATATAATATTTTTTGAATAATTTTTCTAACCATTCTTCTAGAAAATGGAGTAGGTTTAGTGGCCCATATTATATAAGGTGCACCGTTCATTGGTGCGCCCTACATCTCTCCTCAAAAGAAATGCATATAAGATGATAAATTACGGCTTTTTTCTGTTTTTACAAACTTCTATGAACCCAAATATAGTTTAAATAAGAGCAAGCGACATTTTCCCACCCAAGGTTTGGTGAATTGTAAGTTTTCACCCTTAAATTAATCGAAACTATTTACTCTAACAGTTAAAAGAGTAAAATGGTAATTTCAAAGATAAAAATTTCAAAATAACCCTTCACAGTAAAATGGTAATTTCAAAGATAAAAATTTCAAAATAACCCTTCACTTCTCAAATTCACCACGTCAAATTTTTTAAAATAATCCTTCACTTTTCAAATTCACCCTATTGGCGATTTCAGGCCATTCCGGCCTGTTTCCGGCGCAGTTGACCTCTCTCGACATCGCCATTACAATCCCCTCAACCCCCACATCAAAACACCTAACCTCCCCACTTGATCGAACCCCCGCAATCGTCGGCCGCCGCTCTTAGTTTCAGTCAGCATTTCATCCAAATTCTGGCAGGTCCCAACACCGTAAACCACCCCCAACACCACCAATAGCATCACCAGCTTCCCCCCACCAAACCCCTAATATATTCGATTGCAATTGGTCGTCCATCACCGCCGCCTCTCCCTTAGGTTTTTACGTTTTATCACGCCTTTTCAACCAAATTCCAGCACCTCACCGAGGTGCAATCGGGTGGAAAAGTTAGGGGTTTTGGTGAGGAGGATAAGGGGATGTTGATGGTGGTGTCGAGGAGGTCTAATGGTGCTGGAATCAAGCCGAATTTTTGGCTTGGCCAAGATCTCTGGGGGTTATTTGAGAGAAATTTGAGATGTGGGGGTTATTTTGAAAGAAAAGTAACGGTGTTAATTTAAGGGTGGGGATTGTAATTTATGAAACCAGGGGTGGAAACGATATTCGCCAAACCTTGGGTGGGAAACTGCTGTTTACTCTTTAAAGTTTAAATAATAGCCCTTAAAACACACATCCATAGAAATAGCTCTTTCAAACCCTCGATTTTACCGCTAAAAGGCGCAGCCAAAATAGGAATTTTTTATATTTTATTTTTTATTTTTTAGAATAAAGCTATTAATTTTTAATAATCTAATTATAATGTTACAATAAAAACAATTTCATTTTACTATATTTAAACATTAATTTAAAGGTATAATTAGACTGATCAGGTGAATATTGATATAATTGAGATTTCCTAAATTTTGTTGGTTTTAAATGAATAAAACGTCTCTATTTTTAGTTTTTAAATAAACGGGTTTATTTTGGGCACCTTTCTGGAGGTTTTCGGTGGTTAATATGAGTTGACAAAAGACATCCAGTTTCAGATGAACATTCGGTTTGATGTGAGGTTAATATTGTCTTTTCAGTATGAACAGTGCCCTAGTGGTGATGCTTGGTTTGTAATAAAGGAATTTCAGCAGAAAAAAATGAATTTGTGTTTTTGGTATTGCACTTTTAAATATTTTCTATTATACCCCAAAAGAAGTGAGTTTACAAAATTTTATCAATTTACATGAAATACTATCTTTTCTAACCCTACAGAATTTTGTAAACGGCCTACATCATTAAGTTAAGGGTGTGCAAAAATACCTAACCCAAAAAACCCGAACCAGGCCAAGTGACAGTTTGAGTTTTAAGAATATTAAAATGCAAAATCGAATCGAACTAAATAAAAATATAAACAATTACTTTTGAGTTTATTTTTCAACCCAAAAAATCTAAACTGAATTGTATTATATATTGATTATATAATATTTTAAATAAATTTATCATGAATAAACCTATTATATGTACTGATTATAAAATTATTGAAGTGAATAACCTATATCATTAGGATTTATAATCGAAATTCAATAAACTTTCGATTAGAAAAATTAATCAAATTTAAAAGTAAAATGCTTAAATGCTTAAAAAAAGTAATCTTATATAAAATTAAATCAATTAACTTGAATTGAACCAGCCCAATTTAAATTGGTTTTGTTTAAGTTTAATAAAACCCGAACCCTATTTTTCATTCCCTATGTATAAAAACTTGCAGGTGTTTAGTATGTGGAAGAATATAAAAAGTTTTAAGGTAATTTTACAATTTAAGAAGACACAAGGGCACAAGTGCAAAAAGACAACCGAATGAAAAGATATATACTTAATAGCATAGCACTGTGTCTGAATTTTAACTCTATCTCTCTCTGTGCTGTCTGTGTGTCCTGAGTGGTGTTTGCTTTGCTTTTGTTCTCTCTCTGGAGTGAAACTCTTGAGGTTAAGGACTGAATTTTAAGTGATGGGTTGGTTTCCTTGCGGTGGAAAATCAAATAAAAATGCAAAGAAGAAGCTAAATAAAAAGCCTGACGATCAGATCCCGTCAACTTCAGGTACATTTATTTATGTTTATATCAACAACTCTCTTAACTAATTTTGATTACTTTTGAATTTTTGTTTTATGCTTTTTGAGGTTAGTTTTTGCGCATGGTTTGGATTGATAAGGAAATTAAGTTCATTTGCTTGACTGTTTTGATCAGTCTTTTCTGGGTTTGCTTCCATGTTTTGATCTGCTTTGAATGTTGTGGTTATGATTTGAGGATAATGTTCTTTGTTGATGCTTGTTTATTACTTTATTTAAGCTCCGTGGGTCTGCTTCTAATCTAAAGTGTAGTGAAAAGATAATTTTTTATCTCGGGCTTGCAGGAATTTTATTTCTTTATATATTAATTTAAGATTGGTTTCTATTGATACTTGTTAATGATTGATGTTTTTTGAGTTGGCATTTGGATTTCAATTGTTCAAAATTTCAATTCTTTGGTCATACCTGTTTATGAAATTTGAATTGTGCTTATTTATGTTATTTTTTTTGTAAAGGAGCATGGAACGCTTGATTCCATATGCGATTTAACCCTTTTAGGTGCTTTCAGTTTCATTTCTTTGGACACTTGCATATTGTGCAAGTTATAAATATAGTTCTACTTGGGTCAACTTAATGTTTGTTGCACATTGATTTTAATTATTTTTGGTTCTTAGTGAAGTTTGAGTTAGGGAAAGATAGTTTGCCTTGCAAAAATATGTTAGGGATTCCACCCAGTCAGAAAGCATTCGTGTTTCATCAGTGTCCTGTAATAAACGGTGTTGATGGAAGTAGTGAGCATTATTAATTATGAATATGAGGTTTTTTTTCTTTTTCTTTTTGTATTGTGTGATAAAAAAACATTTTATCTGCAATTGTCTTGGCTATTTCCTATTGTAATGTTTTTGAATGAAGATCCACATGTGGCTTTTGCTGTCATGATAGTATTGTGTATCATGTTTCGCAAATTGGTTTAGCAGTTTTATTTCATTCTTGGTTTAATGTGACTTCAGATAAACTGAAGGTAAATTCAACATTGGATGTAAAGAAGGAAGGCTCTAACTCTAAGGATGGAGGATCTGATCATATTGCGGCACATACATTTACATTTCGTGAGTTGGCAGCTGCAACAAAGAATTTTAGGGCAGATTGCCTATTGGGTGAAGGAGGTTTTGGCCGAGTATATAAAGGCCGATTGGAGAGTACCAATCAGGTTTGTTAATTTATTTTCAAGAATTTTCATATTAACATTCCTTTATCTTACGTATCCCACATCCTCACCCATATTTATAATGGTCACTCCTATATCAACTGGTATTGTGATCCTAGCGGCAGCTGTTATATTATATCTCAAACCAGCCATTGGCAGAAAACTTTATCCTCTTCTTTATGTTATATAAGCCTTGTTGAATTATTATTGGTATTTCAAAAAGAATTTTGAGGACTGTTATTATTTTTTATTCCATTTGACCAATTATTCCTAAACTTTAGCAAGGAGTTTTACTAACGGTTGGAGTTAGCATTATCCTTGACTTCTTCATGAAGATCATAAGCGTTATCTTTCCTCAATCACAATGTTATTATAACGTAGCCTTATCTTTCTCCTATCTTTACTCAATCACAATGTTGTTGTAACGTTATAATAAAAAGAGTTATTTGATCTCTCAATTAGATCATTTATCAGTCTTCCCCTCCGTACTTCTTCTCTGGGTTAATTAAAATTTCTTACTGTTTTGTATACCTGGAATTTATTTCAGAAGAACCTGTTAAATCCTGGGGGATTTTCACATTCTTGAAATATTTGTTGTGGCGAAATGATCCTTAAGGACAGTTTTTATAACACGTCTCAGGTTTTCTATTTTGTTCCTTGTTTTCTAAATTATTTTACAACAAGCCTTAGGTAATTGCAATCTCATCTTCTCTGCAGCACTTGTATCTATCCATGAATTGTGCTTCTGCATTTTTCATTACCAGTTTTTGTCCTTTTTGTTTTCTTATTTCTTTCAACTACCATGCCCTTTCATCACCTCTTCTTAGGGATTACCAAAACTGCCTCTTCTATCTATACTCCACTGTACCACTGTGTTGTTGATAACCAAATATCAACACCATGATCTCCCATGTCACCTCCATTATTGATCCAATTTTTTCCAGCTCTACCAAGGGTATATTGGGTGATAATTTGTTTCATGATGTTCAAAGATCAATCTGCTCAACGCACTATCTTTACCTGAATTTCCAAAAGCAGCTCTATTTTTAAAGCATAGTAATTGCAATTTGGAAATGAAAAGGGTTAGCAAAATTATGAAGCATTTCCAAATTAGTACTCAATTTTCAATCTCTTTTCCTATTTAGCTATGTACAAATTATCCACAAAACATTGTGCAATGTCTTATAGGCAGACAAATTATGGAAGGGGAAGATTTATGAAGAATTCCATTAAAAATTATTCACTTAAGGCTGGAATAGAAGGATACTTGTTCAAATGTGCTTGACTTTGTTTATAAGCTTGGACAATTTCCCTTGTGCCAATCTCAATTTATATTTGTTATTATTGCAATCAGTATCTTTCAAATGTTTTAAACCATACAAATTTGCTTGTGGTAAGACATGAATTTTATTGCTTGGTCTGGCTCAGGTTGTAGCTATCAAGCAGCTGGATCGTAATGGGCTACAAGGAAATAGGGAATTCCTCGTCGAAGTTTTGATGTTGAGCTTGCTTCACCATCCTAATCTCGTGAACTTAATTGGTTATTGTGCTGATGGTGATCAGAGACTTTTGGTCTATGAATACATGCCATTGGGATCATTGGAAGACCATCTACACGGTATGTATCAGATTATGGGCCGATATTCATGTCCAAATATCTGAACTACTAGCATTTTGGTCTTTAAAGTGTCTTATGTCTCATAAATTAGTTTTTCATTGTAAACGTTTGGGCACTAGAAATCTCAAATGTAAAAAATATTTTTTGTTCTTAATGAAGTTTGATAAATATTTTTACGTGGAGGATCCAATTTTACTCAACCATGAATTATGATATATACTTTTCATGCATAGGGAAAAGTTATTGGTGGTATAAATTGCCGATACCACTGCTACTCATATCACATGTTAACTTATGGTGCTTAAAAAACCCATGTCTGTTGTCTGAGGCACAGGTTCTAGATTCCGTTTCTTATTTTATCATTTTGTTTAGTATCATTCCGTTTAGTTTTTTCAGCAACTTCTCTTGTTGCATGCTTGTTTGTTTCAGATCTGCCGCCAGATAAGAAACAATTGGACTGGAATACAAGAATGAAAATAGCTGCAGGTGCTGCAAATGGCTTGGAGTATTTGCACGACAAAGCTAGCCCCCCTGTCATATACCGTGATTTGAAATGCTCAAACATTTTACTTGGTGATGGCTATCATCCGAAGCTATCTGATTTTGGCTTAGCTAAATTGGGCCCTGTTGGTGATAAGACCCATGTTTCCACCAGAGTGATGGGAACCTATGGATATTGTGCCCCTGAATATGCCATGACTGGTCAGCTTACCCTGAAATCAGATGTTTATAGTTTCGGAGTTGTTCTTCTTGAGATCATAACTGGCAGAAAAGCCATCGACAATTCAAGAGCTGCTGGGGAACACAATCTGGTTGCATGGGTAAGAGTTCTCTCTTTCCTCTGTTTGAAACTTTTGTTTTTAAAATCATTTCTTATGGGTTTCTACCTGTAGTATAAATGATAGTGAAGAGACCATGGAGTGAGAATAATTGTGGTGTTGCCACATTCTTAATTAAATGTTGACATCCATCAGAGTATGACCAATTGCTGACATTGATATTTTGGCTGTTCTTCAGCAATGACGTTTACTAAAACAGCCAAATGACCTTAAATGAAGAACATTAGCGACTAGTTAACAGAATTTTGAATTCATCAAAAGGATGGTTCATTTTCTTAATCTTTTTTAAATGCTGTTTTGATGTTGCAGGCGCGGCCCTTGTTCAAAGATAGAAGGAAATTCTCACAGATGGCTGACCCAATGCTCCAAGGCCAATATCCAGTGAGAGGTTTATATCAAGCTCTTGCTGTTGCTGCAATGTGTGTTCAGGAACAGCCTAATATGCGACCCCTCATTGCTGATGTAGTCACTGCCCTTTCCTATCTTGCTTGTCAAAAGTATGATCCCGAAACGCAGCCACCAGTCCAGACCTCCCGCCCAAGCTCTTCCACCCCCAGAACCAGAAGGGAACAGTGAAATAGTTGGATAGCCGAGAGCATCAAACAGATTTCAGTCCTCAGAAGTCCATGATAGTAATTGCTGTCAATCTGTTACCTGTGACACTACTCCAGGATGTCTCCACAGACCGCGTTTATACTTGCGGAGGTTGTTGCATTGAAGTTCAGCAGTATACAGTTTGCGGCTGTAGCTGTTACGGTGCCTGCTTATCAAATTTTGCGTTACTCCGGATAGCAGGTGCAATGGCCAGGTCTAATGTCTGGTATAACCGAAGATTCTTTTTTATCTCTTTCAATTCTGGTTTAATTTTTAGCCCTTTCTCTGCCATTCCTCCTCTACATTTGTTTCTTCTTTTCTTTTGTATGTACATTTGAGATTGGGGCTTTGTATCTAAATATCTTCTATAAAGAAACTGGTCTCCCCATAAAGAGAATACATTTATATATGTTTGTAGGTATAATCTTTTAATATGGATTGACTACATTTATCTTGATTTGATGCACAGATGTTTATTTTCCTATTTAGTGTATTGTATAAGTTAATAACAATAATACTACACTTATATAGAGATTCTATATAAAGTCTTTCATACAAAATAACGTGTCAAAATATAATTGGATGAACTAATATAAAAAATCAAGTAAATAAATATATATTAAATGATAATTAATAATATGATAATGCAAGAATATGGTCACGTCATTTTGTATAAATCTTTGTAAGTATAATATTATTCAAAAAATAATTGTATAAATCTTTGTAAGTATAATATTATTCAAAAAATAATTATAGGACGTCTCTCCTCTCTCTTGATTGCTTCTTCTAGCTTTTGTAAAATTTGTAAAAAGTAGTTCTTACTTACCTTATTGCCCCCTCTTTTTTTATCTTTTTATTTTTTTGTTGGCAAGAATGTGGAAATTTCCTTTCATGATCTTGTCATCACAAATTGGGTTTGTGCAGTTCCAGGATCAGAAAATCAACAAAGAAATTTGAATCCCAAGCAAGCACCGGGCGTGTGAATTTAAATTTACCAACTATCCTATCAGGAATCCTAAACTAATTGGATATATTTTACCTCATAACAACTCTAATTTTTCCCTCGGGTTCACATTCAAATTCAAATGGGTCCGACCTTAAAACAATTTCAAATAGATTGAGGGAAGAAACTTTTAAAAAAAGAAGCGTAAACAACATATTCCCACCCAACAAATTCAAGTTGGTACCCCTCATCACTTCCCGATAGTCAACCTTGGCAGCTGCATCGTGTGACTGTTTTTTTGGCCAATTTCTGGCTGTTTTGAGCGGCAACAACCCCGACCACCAACACCGTTTGATTCCCATTCCCCTCCCCCCCCCCTTTTGGCCACGACAGCTCCAAAAAACGCAATGAACACAAACTTCTCAGCCGACGAATGGTGACTAAACGGTTGTTTGGGGCATAGGGGTTTTGTAGAGTTTGAGATGTTTATTTTCCTATTTAATGTCTTGTATAAGTTAATAACAATAATACTACACTTATAAATATTTTATATAAAATCTTTCATGTAAAGTAACGTGTCAAAATATAATTAGATAAAATAATATTAAAAAATTAAATAAATAAATATATATTAAATGATAGTGAATAATACGATAATACAAGAATATTGTCACGTCACTTTGTAGTATAATGTTACTCAAAAAATAATTATCCGACGTCTCCCCTCCCTCTTGATTGCTTCTTTTAGCTTTTGTAAAAACTGGTTCTCTGACATACCTTATTGCCTTTTTTTTTTTTTTTTTGGCAAGAATGTGGAAATTTCATTTCATGATCTCGCCAGCACAAATTGGGTTTGTGTAGTTCCCTGGATCAGAAATCAACAAACAAATTTGAATTCCAAGCAAGCACAGGGTGTGTGAATTTACCAATATTTTACCTCATAAGTCATAACAACTCCAATTGTTCCCTCAGGTTCACATTCAAATTCAAATGGGTCCGACCTTAAAACAAATTCAAATAGATAGACGGAACAAACTTGAAAAAAATAGATAAAAAGACTTTGGGGATTTGTTTGCTACAAGTAATTCTCTAATAAGTACATTCAGATATTAACGCTATCAAGACCATACTTATTCACCATTGAATTCATTCGTCCAACTACGAATATATACAATATCAGAATACCCCGACCAGAAAGTTATTTGAATAATTAATTACTCATCTCATGTTTGAAAGAAAATCGTACGAGAGATTGTACGGATCAACATAAAAGTATCTGACTCGATACATTTCTTTGAAAAACACATGTAAAACCAATTATTTTAGAGAAGAAAAGTAATCATTAATGAAAGGATACAAGAATGAAAAGATTATACAATTGTTTTACTATCATCTCATCGTTTCTTCTTACATTCATTCTTCACTAAACTATATTATTATTACTTCTCTACTTAATGAACAAACGGCCAATTAATGGATATGAGCTTTTGTACTGGTTCTCACTAGTCAAAAATTACAGACAAGTAAATTTTCTACCCTCTGCCACAGGAAAAATATCTTCAAAACCAATGGAATATAAGAATTGGACGATCAAAAGATGGATATATATATAGAGGTATCAGATTATCACGCCATAATAGACTTGCATTTCTTTACTCTTGTACTTCGACACCATTACCGTTTGTTTCTTTTTGCGGGCTGCTTGTTTCTTTCAGTGGGCTGCTTTGACTCTGCCCCTCATCCGACAACTTTATATCAGAAGACTTGGCATCCGTTGGTGTATCTGTGCTAGTAGGTTTTCCCTGTTGCTGCATGCAACAAAGTTGAATGAAAACATGCATGATATAGATCAATCCTACTTATTTTAATATGTTGCTATAACAAGGAACTTTCACCCTTCATATGCATGGATAAACTAACCTTGTTCCGGTCTCGCCAGCCAAGTCCAAAAGGTCGAGCTAATAAACTAATCTTCCTTCCAGGCAGTTCTGGCATGGGTTCTTGATTGCCTTTTGACTCTGGATGAGGAGATCTACAATGCATACCATTCATTAGATTACAAATTTTATCCATAAAGGCGCACATAGAACACGCCAATAATCAAGTCCTTTCACAGGAATAGAACAATAGACTGAGAATATAAGATAGAGATTGATAAAATTTTGTCAAGGAGAACAATAATGCTGGAAGGCCATATATTACACACCTTGGAGAAGGCTGCGCTTTCAGTTGGCCGGATTGGTACTGCAAGGTAGCCTCCAACATTGATTCTGCCATAACCACTCTTTTTTCCATTTCTGCAAGCGAAGCCATGGCCTCTTCATATTTTTCCTGCGTAAATACAAGTTGATAACTTTCAAATAGCCCAAACAAAGAGAGACCTTAGAATGGTTGATTACAGCCCCACATACCAATAAAAAAATGAATGGGATTCTTGTTAGAACCCCAGATAGTTTAAAGAAGATCAAATAAAGATGTAAGTTTATAATAAAACAAAAACTAGCTAGTTTACCAATATCTTATAATAAGTGCCTACCATAAGATAGCATCATCAGAAATTTCAAATCAAATTAAGCACCTGAAGCACTTGAGCAGCATATCTCTGGGCTGCTGCATCTTGTTCAGAAAATCTGCGAGCATCTTCTGTTACCTTTTGTTCTTGCTCTACCCGCATTAACACCTTCAAAATTTTTGAGTGATCACAAAGTTATCATGACGAGCCAATCACAAGAGAAGAATGATATTTCCTAAAGTAGATAGCAATTGAAAGTGAAGTAAAAAAGTACCTGGAGCATAGCACTTTCTTGTTCCTGCTTGTCAGCAATGGCCCTCCGAAGCTCAGAAACCTCTTGCTCTAATTGCTCAACCTAAAGATCAAAAGAAGAAACTAAGAGTGCAATATAATTGAGTGAAGGAAAGTCTAGCTACTACAAAGAATCAACTGTCTGTTCCCCCACTATTTTTTTTTCTTTACCTTTTGATATGCTCACGCTTTTTTTTCCCTTTCATGATTTCAATTCACAATTACAATGAATCCAATTTACATGCTATGAAGTTAAAACTAAATGTTTACATATTTGACCAGTTGAGAATTCTCACCACAATATTGGAATAAAAAAATCACAGTTCTTTATATATTCAACCCCTCCACAGAACACACACATAAGATGCTGTGCATGCATGTGCACAGAGAGAGAAGTGTTGCCTTTCTGAAGTCATATTAGCAAGGGGTTCCCGATAAAACTTCGAGATTAAATAAAAGGCAGAAACATATAGCAAGAATAACAATCATATATCAAGACAAAGCAAAACTTCCAATGGTTAAAGTGTATTGGATGTACCCTTGCACTCAACTGTCGCCGATTATCCTGCTTGACCATCTCCATCAAAGCTGTCTCCAGCTCCTCAGCTCTGACCAAAAGGAGAAGAGACATACATGTAAATGTCTAACTTAGAATGAAAAACGTGAATTGATTAAAAAACATAGATATTGCACTGATGAAAGTTATTGTAACTTCTAGATCATAGATGGGAGACCAAGGGACTTCTTATGTTCCATAATAGAATACACCTACAGCAATTAACTGCCAGATTTCATTTTTCAGGATTTTAATTCCCAAGTGTAGGTCCTTATCAGAAAACCCTCAGGTAAAGCACCTCTGACTTGCATAGAGCAGCTAAGAATCACAGAATAATGAGATCAATACAACTATATCATGGAGCAGCTAAGAAATACTATAAACAATTAACTAACAATAGGCATATTAAAAACCACCAAAACAAAAGAACCTTATGTACAGATGCTGTCAGTATCATAATAAATTTTCAGATAGCACGTAACACGAACCTGAGTAAAGCAGATCTTTTTTCATCCAGTAATTTGCATAATTCAACTTTTAACCACACCACCTGCAAGTCAATACAAAATTAAAATAAGTATAGTGTAAGAGAAGTGCTTTAGTTTACCATCTAACTACAATGTTTAAATTTTAAATTACCTAAGGAAGTATAAAATCCATGCTTTCAAGATTTCAATCAAATGTATTGCTGGAAAGGATATTAGGAAATAAATTCAGAGCCCCCATTCTTACTCCTCCCAAATTTATGATAGATAACTAGTGTAACCGATCAATCTAAGACAAAATTCCTAAAATCAAATCACAGCAAATTACTCGGTTCAAAACTTTTCATTTCACCCTCACATATACTGCTTCAATGACCCCGAGCATGCATAACCTTTTGTTTGGTCTTCATTGAGAGGTTATTTATCATGGGAAAAAGAAGTAACAACAATCACCAATGAATATTTTAAAATCAAAATAACATATTCCATTTTCCCTGACATCAATTTAAAAACTACAGATTCATGTAATCCTTTTCAAGGTGTAGTCCTAAGAACTGACATGCAAACTAGCCCTTATAAGTCTCTAGTAATTATGTAAGTTAATGTCCTTGCCAAGCATTAATATATAGAAAATGGGATGTTTAACTTCTTAACTCTCAAAGATGGAGAATAACATTTTGCACAAAAGTAGGAGAAAGCATATAACCTACCTGATCTTGAAGATCTGGAACAGAATCTATCTCCACATCTCCTGTAAGGTTAATGAGAACTTCATCTACATTTGTGGATCCAGACTCTGAACGAGATAGATTACCATTTGTCTGTGTATCATCTGTTCGTGCTCCTTTATTTGTTTCTGTCAGCATTGATTTGGGATCCTGCTTAAAATTAAATAGCTTAGATGCTAGACCCTTAGAATCCCTCCAAGCTTGAAGCCCCTTCGATCTTTCCTCAACAGAAGCTATTACAGCTGGCCGATGCTTGTTTCTCAACTCCTGTAATCTGCTATCATTTACATTTTGGAAACCCATGCAAGCTGTCAATACAAGTTGACTGCTATCAAAGGTTGAGCCAGCCAACGACTGAAGCAAAGTAACTGCATCTCCAGCATCCTTAGTTGTAACTAATGCAGGGCCTACAAGTAACTAAGCAAAATTAAGTTTCATAAAGCAAACCAGCCAATGGGTTTTAGTTCATGTTCCATAATGCATCACATGAACCCAGAAACTCGGATATTTCTTTATCCAGTACCATATAACTCCATCAAAGCAAGTGCTGTTCTGAAAAGCATGACACGGTTTCCTTCAAAAAGTAGCACATCCCAGACCCGAAGAACTGCAATCAGTGAAAGTCTTCAAATTAAAAGGAAACTTGCAACTAAGAAATTACACCACTGTCAATTATGTATACAAAAATCATAAATTGGTGAAATAATCAAGTCTAAGACCACTTTTAGGGGAATAAAATCAATTTTATGATGCATTTTCAAAAACCAAGTTTACTATTATGAGGCTAAAATAATAAAAGATACAGCATAAAACCTGACCACTTTCCCATGGAAGCATGTTCATGAAAATGGATAGGAACCACGGTCCACTAACCCATGCTACCTGCACTCCCAGGTAATCCAGATGATTGACTGCACCAAATATTAATGTAACATCAGAAAACCACCAAACAAGCTCATGCAAAGAGCCATTTGAGAATATGCAAAATCAATGACAAATTAGATAAATAAAGTTATAAACAAACCCAATTTAGGAAATCTCTCACGCACCAACTCCTCAAAAACAAGCTGGTCAACCTGACAAAACAAAACGAGCCCATCTAATACCCATCAGTAACTGTTGAATGATGTTCTTAACCTCTTTAATATGTCTTGTTGGAAGAGAAGGCACATATACAAGAAACAGCTAACATGTGAAAGGAGAGAGATGGCAACCATTACCTGAGACTCTATCATTTCCTCAGAGTAATAACCATCAAAATAGTCATCAATAATGCCCATTAATGCCCTGAGAATTTTACCATAATTTAAAAGCAGATATGGTCAATACAGTTATATTTCTTAGTTCAGAAGCCTCTTGCCAACTGGAAAAGAATTAGTATGATGTTTCAACAAAGAGGGGAAGCAAAAGTGATGATTATAGTATATATTTTGATGATCATTTTGATTCCAGAACTACACATTCAAACTGGACTAGAACACTATTTATTCTTTTAGAAGTACATATAGGCAACAAAGCAGTTACTATTAATAATGATAAGAATGCAGAAAATGCAAGAGAGAAAGCATAACATGATGCATTCCTTCAAGAGAGTGAAGAAGGTAGTGATATAATAAGTATAATATAAATAAGTTACTAAACCTACCAGAAGGCATTTTCTTCAGGCATCATCAGAAGTAACAGTGCTGCAAAGAAATTCATGGCCTGAATGGTAAAGAATTAGAAAAGTCTCCAGGTGAGAACAATTGCTTATTTGACCATGAAAATAGTATAGACCTAAAAATTTTACATCTCGAGGCAACCAAAAAAACTTGAAAATAATTGTAAAAGAGGAAATATTTTGCAGAACAAGTGTCTCATGTAAATTGTGCATTGGGTGGTATAAACTTTCAAATACTCATAAATATTTCACCTGTGCTGCATTTAGACAAAAATATAAGGTAATGTTTCACCCTTTTCGCATACAGCATTCCAGGAATACCATGAGCATGATTAAGAAAACACATAACCGACTTCAAAACATATACCTGACAGTACCCAACAGAAGGGTTGTGTCGAGCATATGCTGTGAGTAACCGCCTCAAAGCATTTCTACCATCATCATCGAGAGCAGGATGGCCTGGGAATGTTCGAGGCAAATCCTGCATTCATATCCAATATCAAAGTTAGAAAACTTGAATGTGCAATACAAAAAAAAAGAAAGTAGAACCCACAAACTGAAGACACTGAGCATTAAAACTGAAAACATTGCATTTGCAATGACCTTCTCAATCTGCCCTTTCCATTTCTCGGGCACACGGACAGAATCTGTAGTTGAACTCTTACTATCGCTGTCAGACAGCGAGCTATTTTCTTCAGTGTTATTGCCAGACTTAGTTTCCGAAGCAAGCAAATCCTGGTAGTACTTCTCCACTCGGCGTGCCCTTACACCCACAAATGCTTGCCAAAGCTAAATTGAAAGCATCAAGGACTTAAGATGCATGTCATCCAAGAAACTGAAGCTTATGAGAGAAAAATATGAGAGAGCTCAAAAGTGCACAGCATACCTCTCCTCGTAGAGCCATTGGCACTCCCCCACGAACAAGGACCTCCAACTCTTCTTTCCAAGGAAATACAGATTCTAGAGGGGCAGCATCAGCAGCAATAGAACCAGTGGCAGGGGCAGTTACACTATCACTTGAGGGGCCATCCTGAGCCAGATCTGACTTCTCCACATCATAAAACTCATCCTCAGAGTCCTCCTCTGAAGCTCCTTTCAAGGATTTAACCTCATCAATAGGAGGTGAAGGCTTCCCTCTTCCAGTCTCTTCGTTTTTTGATAAATTGCCTTGCTTCTTTACACGCATACTCATCATTTCTTCAATGCTACGAAGTGATGGTCTAATCTCAGTCCATGTTAGGATTCTATGAGGCTTTTTCCCTGGTGTGGACTGTATCTCCTCCTTTTCTTCACCATATTCGGGGGAGCTGTCTGAATCGGGCTTCTTGATACTTGCATCATCTACTTCAACAACCTTCTCTTGATTATCACAAGCTACTTCCCCCTCAGCTTCAGTATGCAATGTTTTGTTCTCTTCCTCAGAAGATAACCCATTTACAGGCAATTGAGCTGACTCTGCTTGCCGCTCCAAGAAGCTCTTCCACCTGTCTGATCTTTCCTCCTCTTCCTCCTAGTACCATGTATATCAACAGAATATGTCAGTTTCTTTATTTGTTGGATTTCAATTTTGTTCAACTTCATATTGGTTTCTGGTCATAAAAAGGAAGAGGACATATTATATCCAACTTCTCAACCACAAGTATCCTTCAGTTATGACCTCTAAAATCAAATTGTCTCATGGTCAAATCTCCAGTACTTAGTATGGCACTTTTTGCAACTATTATAGTATTATTCATTAAAAAAAAAAAAAATGTTCACTGTTACTTAAAAAACTATAACCAAAAAAAAAAAATATTAAATTTCTCAGAATCTTATTTTGCTCTCTTTAGCATTAATATCCCAAACAAATTAAACACTCTGAAATTAAATGAAATAACAATAAACTTGACGAAAGAATTAAGAGTGGCAGAAAAAGACCTTGTAAATATTTGCATACTCTCTATATCTTTGTACATGCTGTGGTCTCACTGCAAACCCATAAGCATCCCTGCCAAACCAAAACAATTTCTTTTAATTCCATGGAACGGTGGAGTCTCATTGGCAACATAGTAGTCCACGGTCGAATCTCAATCGAGTATTAATTAATATAAAGCACAAAGCCCAAAACCATCAATCATAAACCAAACTAAACGAAATTTCACGCAGAAATCCAAGTCCAGTTACCTGCAATCGGCCTCCAAAGAGCTCCGATTCACATAAGTCAACATATTCCACTCATTACCAAAACTCTACTTCCCAAATCACTTGCCATTTGGAACTAAATTTACTCAAATTCAATTTACTAGAAACCATGCCACATTTCACACTCACAATCCTAAGATAAGCCCAATAAACCAAACTCCACTAACACTAATCAAATCCAATCACATCACAAACAATCAAATCGAGATCACTAATCCGAAGCCGTTTCAAGATCTAATCAAATCAAAGTAAATTCGCGGCTAATTCGAGTAAACATACATAACCAAAATGTAGGACAACGCACACAAACTCCTTGGAAAATTTCCAAGATTTTCAGTCCAAACTTAAAAATCAAAGTGATCGAAGCAATAAAAACAAATCCAGTTAAAATGTGCAGACAGTAACACAAAATCTAAAAAAATATATATATATATCAAGAAGCACGCATAAATCGGAGTCAAATAGTCAAAATTCACAGTGAAAGTTACGATCGATGTGATCAAAGGCGCAAATACATTGTTTTTTATACGAAAGAATGATAATTGATAAGAGAAAAAAAACAAAAAAAGCGAAAAACCCTAGGAAAATAGGACGCGTGGCGAGAGGAGAGAGACGGCGGTAGTGAAGAGAATAACATTAATACACCCATACATTCATACATACCTCTTGTGTTCGAAAGTGACGAGAGGATTAATAGGTTTGGTGGCGGTGAAGGTCTTCATTAAGGATAACGTGGATGGATTTGATTGGTCGTTCAATTACGAGTCTGTTTTCTCGCTGAAGATCTAGCGATATTCCTTGATTTTCTGCAACTGAAATGAGAGAGAAAGAGAGAGAGAAACGAGTCTCTTCTTGGCTCCTAGTTTTTGAGTAGTAAAACTGAGTGAAGAAGAACTGTGGATTTGGTCAGTTGAGTGAAGAAGTGTAAGAGAGAGAGAGATAGAGATAGAGAACGGAGGGCACGTCACATGCAAAGGGCGAGATTAGCGTCGCATTATTATTACATGTGGGTGAATTTTTTTTCATTTCTTGCACGGAGTTCCATAATAAAAGATTTGGAAAGAGGCAGGGAGATTGAGTAAAACCTTATTGTTTTTTATAAGTATATATATTTAAAATTTTTATAAATATAGATCCGTAATTATCAAACAAAGAAAACTTTATTTAACTATTCCTTTAATTTTAATTTTAAATTTTTGAGTAATGACAAATGAAATGAGGTAACGCTTGAGGTTTTTTTTTTTTTTTTTTTTTTTTTTTGTTTAAAGGATTAGGAGTGTTCGATCAGCTTATACGTATCTCAATTAATTTTACTCATATTAGTAATCGAGAAGGAACTATTGTTCACTCCTACTAGCAATCGAGAAAGGAACTCGAATTTATTACCTCTTAAATAATACACCTAAGAGTTTTTATCGAACCACTCGCTACTCAAAAGTTTAATTTGAGTTAAGGTCATGATAATTTGAATAATAACAAAATTAACATTTATCGATTTATCTTTTTATTGTTGTGGTAATATCTTGGTACTTAAGGATTATCTAAATAATTTATAAGGATTTTTATTATTAAATCGAAATCATTAGCTTGATTATTTTTCATTAATACTAATACAAAGTGAAAGTCGGTTGTCATGATGTTGGTGTCGGCAATGCTGTTGAAAATGACAAATTTAAAAACAAAATAAAATGGGAAAAAGGTGCACGCATGGCATGATGCTGCTGCATATTGTTCATGATCTTATCTATGAAAATAATAATATTATTAATAAATAAAATCAACATGCTTCTATTCATTTGATTGCGCCCTTCAATGGGTGCACTTCACAGACGTGTAGGCCCCGAACGTGCCATAATTTATAGTACCATTTTAGACCTACAAAAGGTTGCACGATTCTTATTCCAAACATGTGAAATTATGTAACAACATTATAAAATTTGGTCAAATAATAAGATTTTGTATGCTTGTTAATTTCTAATATATATAGACCATATAGTGTTTATTTGCTTTAGAAGTCTTTAATAATTCACAATTTATTAGTGTAATTATTTCTCATTATTAAGTCATAAATGACTGGATTTAATAATTTTATTTTATTTATTTATTTGTTGTCTTATGATTATAGTATACCCGCCTCGCACAATTAATGGTAAGAATGTGTATGGTTGGATTATTTATCGGTTATTATTTGGTGGAATTAAAAATGAGATAAAAAGAAAGAAAAAGTATAGTTGCGGGATATGGGTTGGTATGGGCATTGTAATCCGTAAGGTGGATAAATGAAAAGTATGCGATTTTCTTGTGACTTAAACTTTATGGTTACTTTATACAGAAGAAACTGGGTTCAATGCATAAAATGGGCATATTGTCTAGTGGGCAATTAAACGTGCTATTTAAACTATAATTAACGAATTCACCGCCCACATTCACATGTTAAATGTCACTCACTCTCTGCCGTATACTACAAAATATAACCAACTTTTTTTTTTTTTTTTTTTTTTTTTTTTTTAACCCCGTGATAATAAAATTATCGATCAAATAAAAATCTCAGTGACCACCTTAATTAATGTTTGATAATGACTCAAACTCAGAAGTTCATAAAACTTCATTTTACTCTTTTACTATCAAGCCACCACGAGCGATTCTAGGTACTCAGCATTTTTTTTAAGGAATCGAAACTGAAACTAGAACCAGAACCAACCAATTCCTAAGATTTAAAACCTAAACTTGAAACATAGGTTCCGATTATGGTTTCGGGTGCCCGGATTAATTTAAATTACCCCGTACTTTTTTAAATGACAAATATACCCCTAAAAATTATAAATACACCTCTAATAGTTTACAAAAATTACAATTTAGTCTCAGTTTCTACTTGGGTATCCAGACCTTGGTTCTGATTCCTATTCTAGCACTGTAGAAATCGGAATCAGAATCAAACCCAGAAACTCTCGGTTCTAATTTTTAAAAACCGAAACCGATCCCATTAGTGACCGATTTTAGTTCTACCATTTACCCATGTTCACTCCTATTTATAACCACTCCATTTAAAATCCAAACCCTCTATCTATCTTTTCGGTTGAAGTCTCCGTACACTCTCAAGTAAATCTGTTCCTGCTAACCTTAATTTGTAACTTATAAGGTCAATAACTTGTAAATTTAACGAGATTATCAATTGCTAAAAATCAATTGCATAAACAATTTATGATTATCCAACGATTAATGACGTGATAAATAAGAAAGAAACATTTTATTTAGTGGATTTGTGTCGGTAGGATAGGTGGCTGTTGGATGTTGGTGGCCTGGTGGTTTGGTTTTTGACCGCAATCCAACCTTGAACGCTTATGACATTAGAATTAAAGGATGACATTTGATAGTATTTTTAATATATTAAAATGCAATAAATTAATAAAGCAATAAAGAAAAAAAATACCAACCCAAGCAAATAAAGTAGGGAGAAGTTGAGGAAGAATCTTACTGCAAATAAACTAATGAATAGAATGCTTAAGATAAACGTTAATTCTTGATCTCAATAAATTTAAAACTCTTAACAATAATACTCATCTATTTAGATAACATAATTAACAATATAATACTTATAATAGATAACACTAACCATATAATTTTTTTAATAAATATGATATGCTTGATTCATGGTCCTGGTATATAATTTATTCGAGTATAGCTCCTTAAAAAAGAGCTTATTGGAGTAAGACTTATGAAAATATAACTTTTATGAAAAGGTGGTTTGTGGTTTGGTTAGGAAAATGTAAAAGAAATTAATCATAAGGGGTTGGTCTGATGGTCAAAAATATTTATTCATTTCATTCAGTTATTGGGTTCAAATCTTAAGGCTACCTTCCACATTATGACTTACTTGGTATTTTAGGCTTATAAGGTGTTCAATAGACTCTGATGATTAGTTGAAGTACGTATAAACTGGCCCGAACACTCTTGTTACAAAAAAAAAACTGTAAAAGAAATTTTATAGTGTTAATTTACTAAAATTGACTTTAATATATAAGAATAAACCACATTAAATTTATATAAAAAGGAATAATGATATTTTTTAAATTTCAACACATTAACTAAGCTCACGAGAAAAACTCTAATTTTAAGCTTTTATCATAAATAGACTGTAGATAAACCCAACCAAATAGATATTATTATATAAACAACAAATATCAAAGGAGAGGCTAAAGCTACTTTTTTTGGTGAAAATAAAAATTAAAAAATGAGAAAGGTGGACAAAATCTATATAAAGGTTAGGGTAACCAGATAAATAACCATCTAGCAAGGGAAAAATCCAGTGAGGCAGCAAACATAGCCATACGTCCTTTCGTGCACTAACACGATGACACGTGTGAATTTAATTTTTCAATCAGAACTTAATAAAAGGTGTTACGAATGAAAGAGTATTCGATCGTATGAGTCACACCTGAAACTTTCTCATCCAGCGAAGGGCCGACCCGAGACCGACACTAAAAATATCCACTTTAAAACATCAAAATCACCCCCCAAAAAACAAAACTTTACCAATTCTGATACTAAGTTTACGACCATGCCCGTCTCGGGTCTCAATCTTAAATTGACCATGGCTTCTCCCTTCAGCACCAACCCTTACAAACTGGTGCGCCACATCACCACCGCCGCTCCCCCACCACCACCAATCCCGTACACCCGCACTAACTGGTGGAGGATAACACCCTGCGCCCATTCCCCCTTCGCGGCGCACGTTAGCTCCCTCCCTAATTATAATAAAAACCTACCCGTCCTTTTTACTATGATTCGTGGCAGCAAAACTTGCTTCTCTTCTACTCCCACTCCCTCCTCGTCCCCTTTTAATAAAGCCGGCTTTTCCGGGTCCAATCTAAATCCCATTCCTCCTTCCGGGTCGGATATTGTCACTGACATGGATCCGGATAATGAGAAGACCGTTAATGGTGGTGATTGGTACGGTAATACAACGCCGTCACCGTCAATGCCGCATCAACAACAACAACAACAACCACCACCGTCTTCTAAGGTGCTCACTTTACCTACTATCTTAACGCTCGGTCGCGTTGCCGCCGTGCCGCTCCTCATTGGCAGTACGTTTCTCTTCTTCTTCTTAATAAATTAACAGGAATGTATTATTTATTTGTCAATCTTGACGGAATTAGATCTAACTTTCGCATTAATTTTGATCTAGTTTATGAATTATAGTTTGGTGAATCAAGCCATATATATTTCGATCAGGGCTCGTTACTTAGAGAAAACGTTTATTGATATTGATCAATTGCATAGTTTGATATTACGTGATGCTTTTGAATTGTCAAGTGTTGAGGTGCATTTTCTGAATCATGTTTATAGATTGCTTATCGCGCCACTGAAATTTGTGAAATTGAATTTATTGCGAAGACCGTGCATTGGATGATACTAACATGATAATGTTTCTGTCTAGCCTTCTATGTGGATAGTTGGTGGGGAAGGACTGCAACGACCAGTATTTTTATTGCTGCTGCAATCACAGATTGGCTTGATGGTTACCTTGCTCGCAAGGTATATCTTCTTGTTCATACTAAAATTATAGAGGAGAAGTTAAAGATTTGTGTAGTTATTTTTACTATTGATTATGGCGCAATGGTTGAATGTGTTTCAGATGAGGTTGGGCTCTACTTTTGGTGCTTTTTTGGATCCAGTAGCTGATAAGGTATTGTTATTTTTTGTAACCAAATATTAATTTAATGGTTCAAGCCAGTCAAGTTAATGAATGTTCTTGGTTAAGTTGTGAGAAATATTATTCAAGGATTCTTATTTGGTTTTATACCTTTTTATGTAGCTTATGGTTGCTGCAACATTGGTCTTATTGTGTACGAGACCTTTGGAAATATCAGCGTTTGGGCAAGTGCCGTGGCTACTGCCTGTACCTTCAATTGCAATAATTGGTAGAGAGGTACTATGCATTATGAATTATTTATCATCTCTCCATAACCCCAATGGATGTATTTTGTTTGTCTACTTAAGATGCATGTACTACAAATTTTTTCGTAAAATGATAGGCAGTGCATGTGTTTCTCTGCTCTGCTCATTTCTTATGTTCGTTTTAGTAATTTAGCCTCAAAATTTCCTTTTGTAGCTTCCTTTTGGTGTTTGATCTATGAAGCTTTTGATTTTTAGGTATAATGATGAGAGTTATAGTGATCTTAAAGAACAAGGTCTTAATGCTATTTAAGTCACTATTGCTGAAGTTTTTATGATCTCCATTGTGATTAAGGACATTGCAAATTTCAATTGTCAGCAATTTTATTGATGATGAAGTTATTGCCTTGTCACCCTGCCCCTTCCCCCTTGAAATAATACTTCAATTGTAAATGTGACATGAGCATCCTGTTGAAGGTTTTGTAAACTTGTAACAAGCCTTGTCGGTCTGTGTCTCTCTTTGTGCTGATGCATTTACGTGGCATGTGAACAAATATATATCATCTTGTCTGACATTCTAACATCTTGTGTAAATTGATACTGAATGCCTTATAAATCAGTTTTTCAACTTTTTTTTTTTTTTGCAGATAACCATGTCTGCAGTTAGAGAATGGGCTGCTTCTCAGAATGCTAAGCTTTTAGAGGTTTTTTTTCGCCCTTTCAAGCCAGCTCATTATCTCTCACATTTCTAAAATGTAGAGGCATTTGAATTTTTTAACCCAAAGACAAATGGTTGATTATTAACCACAAATTACAATATTCTTATTAGGCTGTTGCGGTAAATAATCTGGGCAAGTGGAAAACTGCAACACAGATGATTGCACTGATCATCCTCCTAGCTACTCGAGATAGCAGGTACATATCTCCTTCTACGATTAAGATGAAAGAAGTGGTTCTCCAAAGAGGAATTTATGAATTATAGCATAAAGTTTCTGACATGTTTTCTCTTATCTTTTTGTTATTATGCAGTCTTGGAGGGCCATGGTATCTAGTAGGTTCTGGTGTTGCTTTGCTTTATCTCTCAGCGGGGCTTTCCTTATGGTCTTTAGCCGTGTATATGGGGAAGATATCAAAAGTGTTGCTCAAGTAGTTTCAGTTGACCCCTGCTTTATGCTAGCTAACATGAACCCCCTTGCCTGGGTTTGTGCAGAGGTGCTGCCGTATTTCTCAAACCTTTTCTATTATTATCTTCAGACATTGAAGCAGGGTTCTTCAGATAAGCATCAAGGGAAAGAAGTTCTTTCCCAGAGTTTGTGCATATATAAGTTACTTTAAAGTGCAGAATATAGTTCGAAATCTAAAAAAATCCCCATTTTTGAGGAGTGTAATGATGTAGATTTGAAAACAAGATTTTTCCCATCTCCAATTTCATGTTCTTGCTCTGACCCAATGGGGGGTTTCAGCTTTGGAGACAATTCGAGAGCATACTGGGCAATCAAGTGATTGGATTCTGCCGGAAACACGTTTGTAGTCGGTAATTTTACTGAAATGCAGCCTTGGAGTTGAAAGAATATGTTCTAGTTGAATTTATGAAGTGAAACATAAATTGGGCGATAAATCTAACAATTTTAGATTATCTTTTTCAGATATTATCCGGAGTTTGACCCAATACACAATTGAGGCTGATTGTGATTTTATAAACTTCATTTCTTATTGTATTTCTTAATCACATGCTTCCTGATTAGTAAAGGAACTTCTAGATGAGTTTTACAATTGAGATTCATGTATCTTTCTGTTGCTAGTTTATTGAATTGTGACATGTATCAGTATATTCTTAGTATTATCTTTTTTTACTGAACTGTCAATCAGAAAGTTGGTTAATATTTCGGAAACCTTTTGTCTAGAAAATTATCTGCAGAGCAGGTTTCACCATTGTTTCAGCGGACCCCCAAATTTTTTTATCCCTTTTTTAAGAAGGAAAATAATAGAGTTATCGAAAATTACACACTGAATCTATGCACTAATAATATAGCAAAATCTTACCATTGATTAATATTAACTTATAATAAATCAACGGTTAGGATTGTGTCATGTCATTTCGCACGAATTCTTCAGTAACTGTAGTATTCTCTTTAAAGAATTAATTGATGTTTAAATTAATTATCATGAAAAAACAGTCTGTAATGATTGGTGATTATCCAACTCAATTAATCGTTTTAGTGGGACTTAAATTACATTCAGGAGGCGTTTGGTTCGGAATGCTATTACTGGAAAGTAGATTACCTTGAAAGATTACTGAGAATCTTTAAGAAATGTGTTTGGTTGGTTAGTGGGTATGTTATATTAATAGTTTGGTTATAGGGAATAAATTGGTGGGTACGTTATTTAAATTACTAATTTGTCCTCGTTTTAAATATAATATAATGTTATTTTTATTATTAATTTTTGAATAATTTCTTTTAACCCCCATATTTCAGATTTAGCTAAAACACCCCCGCTATATAAAACTTTAATTTATGACAAAATCACCCCCACCTCCTGCGCCGCTCGTCGCCACCGCGAACCACAGCCGGATGTCTTCGAAAGTCCATGCGAGTACCTCACCTGACCAAGAGGCTCCGCTATGGCCGTTTCTGGCCATATTGATGGCCGAAAACGGCCATATCAAGCCTGATGTGGCCGTTTTCGGCCATCAGCGAAGCCTCCGAGCCTCTCACGGAATTTCGTTCCTTTTCAGGGACTCCGACGATTTTTTGGCGACGGTCCGTGGTCGTTGGCCGCTGTCGACGGTGGTGGTTGGATGGCAGTGGCGGTGGTGGCAGGTGAGTGGTGGTCTGTAAATTTTTTAAATATGAGGGTATTATTGTCCAAATTTTAATTAACAAAGGTAAAATTGAAATAGAATATTAATGTAAATTTGTTTTAAAGTAGGAGTATTATTGTCCAAAATTTTATTAATAAGTGATAAAATTGTAACAAAAAAAGATACCCTGATAATCTCAGAATACCTAAGAAAATAGAGGTAATCAGATTACTTCTGATATTACCATAGTAACCACTATTGGTATTTAAATATTATTGGCATCTTATATACTTGACACCAATGGTAATCAATAATATAAAATGACATAATCCCAGTAATCCTACTTAACCCGCCCCCCTCACAGTTAGTAGAAAAGATTCATCAAATCCACATTTGGATCATGCAGACTGAATATTACAAATACAAACTGTGATATCAGAGAAAAATAACCAAGGCGCGGAGTGGGAGTCAGAGCTAAGCCTGCAGAAGAAATTCATCAAGAAAGGAGATCTCTTATCCTTAAATTGCCAACGTTTGGAGAACTCAAAATTTGATAAACAGGAAATTTACCATGAATTTTCTCTGATCACTTCAACAAGCTCCACCGGATCACGCAGCGTTTGTTCGTACGCCTCGTCTTTCTCATAGCCTATACAAACATCAATTTACAGTTATGATATGCCCACTTATTGAACTCAAGTTCAAAACTACATTGAAAGATATAAATGTTAAAAAAGTTGTACCTGATACCAAGCTGCCAATTTTGGCCTTCCTGTGTTGATGTCATGTTTTTTCACATCCAATAACAAAGGTTCAAATCTTTCAATGAATGGAGCATAAGCTATATCTACCTGGATATGACAACATACAAAAATTCTAGCTATTTTTCAGTTGTGAAACTATGATAAAATTCATTACTGCATTGTTCTTCTTCATTTGCAGATCCAATTCTGGTGCTATACTGAATAGAAAAATTTGTACTCACCACACTGAATTGTCCGAGGAAAAAAGGTCCATCATCGAATTTGGAAAGAGCATTTTCAAGGTAATCAAATGCAGCACCTAATGCAGTCAAGGGTTATTTTGTTTGAACATAGTGAACAAAAAACTGGAAGCGGAAAGTGTTAAAACCGACAAGCTTCAGTTATTCTCCTTGAGTGAAAAAATCACAGCTCTGTTAAATGAGTCAGAGTAAGACAGCAACTCTTCGGTGAAGTCCTTTTTGCAGGATCCTATATGATTCAAAGTATGAGCTATTATTGCAGAGTAAGAAATCAGGTTGAAAATAAGTAATGTAAGTGTTTCCAAAATCTTACATCAGGAAGCAATGAAGGACCTTCAAAATGTTTGTCAATATTTCATCAAATCGAGACTCTCGCCGTGGACTTCATGTTGTGTTCCAATGATGGTACCTGCATAATGTTTCACAAAAATCCGTAAGGAAAACAGAAAATGAACTGCATTTTGAATATAGTAATCTTCAAAAATTCAGTTTTGCTATATCTTCTAATAATCCATAGAGATGATGTCTTTCAATTATTGATTCATTTGTGTTCCAAATTTGAGGATAAACCTCACCTTGTTGGCTGGTAGACTTTCTCTTTGTACCAAGCAGGTCTGTTTTCCAAATCAATTGCAACCAATTTGATCTTGTCCTGCAAACCCTGCTTTCCCAGAGGATTTTTTGAAAGAAAATTAATATTGACCATTATATCTTTACTACTAGGCTAGTTGGGTTGAGTTACAAAAGTTTTTCCAAGAACAAACAGAAGTTAATGTAACCTTACAGTTCCGGGCAATCCAAACACGCTGCGCATAAGGGCATATGTAGGAGATATACAACCTTCAACAAAACAAGACTTCAGTGAAGCAATTCTGCTTGTTTTAACTGCCAACGTATAATTATTATGCAAAAACCCAGAGAATCGAATATGTAAAACAAACCTTGTTGTTCCATCGAAGATTGGAGGCGGGTCTGAACTAACCCGAGTTCTGGAGGAAGAACCTCTTGCACACTCCTCTCTGCACACAAAAAGATCATTAATAGTTGAGTTTAAAAGTTGAAAAGCGCAAACGCTACGCTACAGAACAAAAGAAAGCAAACAACTTACCCAGTTGCCATTGCTGCTGATACTCTCGCCCTGCGGCTGTCTTTTCTTAATGAAATAAGTGAGGATTTCTGATTGGTGCAGTGAAGGAGAGTTTACATTAGAGCATGGGAAGAGTCTTATATTTTCTTTGAGGGAGAAGAAAGAGAGCTTGAAACTGAATTATCTAAGGGAAACTTGTAAAATAGCTTAGTTTCACAAAGGCCATTGTTTGATTCGGCTTGTAAAAGGTAGTTAAAGTATTTTAATTTTGATTGTTATATATTGCCTTCAATTAAAATTTTCAGAGATTATCATGGGCATACTTCGATACATTTTCATCATTTGTATGAGAGACATTGTGCTACGTGTATTTCACATGTCCACACTTTTTTCTTCCTTCTGAAAGCAATGTCATTTAGTCAAAGGGGATTTCCATATGTTGCGAAATCGGAGAGCCTTTGTTTTGTTTTTTCCTTCAGGAAAAATGGTCTCATACGTGTTTAAGAGAAGAAATACAACATGATTTGCACCGGACAAAACCATTTTATTTTCTTTTCAAACTCGATAGAGAGAACTTATAACTCTCTTGGTGTCAGTTTACATAAAAATACAATACATTTATCATGTTCAAGCTTAAATAGAATACATTATCTCCCCAGTAATTATATTCCAGCCAAGCTTAATAGAAGATAATTGTAGACATTGCAGGTTCAAGCGATTTATCATGCTGATTATGAGGTTGACCGGTGAGGCTGGAATACCCACAGTTCAGAGATGAGCCTGCAAAAAAATGAATTTGAAAGAAGAAATTAGCACATCTTTTTCGTCTACAACCAATTCATAGAATTCAGATTTGTTTCAATGTTGAAGGAGCAAATACCGCGAAGCGTTGCTTGTAGATTTCAACAAGCTCCTTTGGATCACGCCGGGTTTGATTGAAGCCTCATTTTGTTCATCTCCTGCACAGCACAACATTAATTACAGTATATTATAATTAAATACTGACATAAAGCATGGTTTCTCCTTCCACTTCAGAGAATGCAGTTTGACAGTGCTTAATTGAACATCATCTCTCAATTTAGAAGAACTTATTCAGTTTCTAGTTACAGTCGATTCATGCCAACTTATAAAGGTTCAGCTTTCGAGTTTTCATATTAAAGAAATTTCTCAGCATGATATAGGAACCTGACTTTTATTGAAATTTTCTGGTTTGAAGGAGACTAAAAATAAGTCATCCTACTGAAACAAAATCACATCTCGTATAACTGCAGCAACAAAAAGAAAACCAGAAAATAACAGGGTTATGTATTGTACCTCAATCCAAGCGCCAGTTTAGGCCTGCCAGCGGTTATGTCATACTTCTTTACTTCCAATAAGAAGGTTGAAATCTTTCGATGAATGGGGCATAAGCTATATCCACCTGTATACATAACCCTAATTAGAACTTCTTAATTTTCTTTGCATAACAAATTCATTCATGCACAAAAGAGACAAAAAAGAGAGATTGTGTTGAACTTTTTTCAGTAGATGATTTTCAGAATCAAACTAGTAATTGGAAAAAAGCGAAAAATAAATTTTTTGACTTACTAGGCTGAACTGGCCAAGGAAAAAAGGCCCTTCATTGAATTTGGAAAGGCCGTTTCGATATGATCAAATGCAGCACCTGATACAATTTCTCTTTATGGTTACATAAGCAGATATGATGAGGCATACTTTGAGTATAATAATGTATAGCAGCAAGGGTGGAGTGTAGTGTGCAACTCAATGAAGTTACCAGGTTCATTTCCATCTCCTTTCATGAAAGAAACCACACTTTTACTGAATGTGTCAGTGTAGGCAAACACTCCTCTGCAAATTCCTTCTTAGTTGGATCCTAAAATTCAGGGAATATGCATTTAATTTTTTTTTGTGTTTAAAAAAAATGGAGCTGGAAACAGTATACAAGAGTATTCTTCGAATCTTACATCAGGAAAAAGTGACGGTCCTTCAAATGACTATCAACATATTTGATCAATCAAGACTTCCTCCTTTAACTTCATTATTGTGTTCCAACGATGGCACCTGTGCAGAACTCCACGCAAATCAATGCATAGAAGAATAAATCTCATTTCTAGGTTTCAAGTTCTGTCCATTTAATTACTTCCCACCACCTAGTATCAAAGTTTCCAATCAAAATCACTAGTAATTTCGTGTTAACTTTGCCAGATTTCTACAAGTCTAAAGCAATTATACAAAGAATCTTTTCATGTTCTGTGGAAATTAATGATATCTGAAAATTACCCTTTTACAATATGTTTTTGGCATAATAGAGATCAATTTTCCATTTTCCTATACGTGAAACCAAAAAACAACTATCTGTTTCTTCAATGTTACAAATGACAAAACCGCAGCCTCCAAGTCTATTGCATTCCGCAAACTGACCTTGTTCGCTGGGTAAACTTTCTCCTTGTACCAGTCAGGCCTGTTCTTCAGATCAATAGGAACCAGTTTAATCTTCTCTTGTAATCCCTGCTCCCCAAAATTAATACCAAACAAAAAGAGAAGTGTAAGATTTTGATGGAATAAAATTAAATGAAAACCTCCACCCAACTAAAGTCTTTCAACTATTTGACTTATAGTTCAGTTCAGCTGTTCATGTAATTACAAAGCCAAATCATAACTAATAACATACAATTCTCCTCTTTTTTCTTTCAATAACCTCAACACAGAGTTTCAGAAACAACCTTACAGTTCCGGGTAATCCACACACGCTGAGCAAATGGACAAGTGTACGATATATACAACCTTCAAACGCATAAAAACGCAAAACAAACCCTATTCAGATTCATCAGAATATTGAAAGAAACACAAATTACAAGAAACTGAACTAAATGCTGAGTTTACCTTGTTGTACCATCGAAGACTGCAGGAGGGTCAGAGGTAGAATCCAGAGCTGGAGGCAAAACCTCTTGCACAACACTGCATAACAAGACTTAGAACCTCAAACCCACTTCTATTTTTTATTTTCAAGAAGCAAAAACAGAAAAAAATTCACTTACTTGGCGGCCATTGTTGCAGATATACAAGTGCTAACTCTGGATTTCTTAACTGGTAAACTAGAGAGAGTGTTGTTGTAACAGTTGAAGCAAAGATTGGCTTGAAGCTGAGGAAGTCTTATAATATTTTTCTTGGAGGAAAGAGAAGGAGAGAAAGAGAAAGAAAGTGAAGACGTCAGGCGTGACGAAACACTCGTACTGGGAGTGTTGCTTAGAGATAAAGTGGCCATCAATTCTTGTGTTTGATTTGGCGAAGTTTTGAAAGTTAGATGACTGTTGCTATACACGAGTTATATATAAAGTGTGAAGTGGCAGATCGGGACACGAGTGGTGATAAGTGATAACTGGTATGTTAAGTCATGTAACTAAATTATGAAAATATTTTCCCAGAAAATTTGGACCATTTTCTGTCCTCGTGGCTTACAGGCAGTGCTAATGTTAAAAGGAAATGCTCTGTGTACCGGAAGATATTTTCATGTTAATTTGATTTTCCTTTTATTCTCTTTTTTTTTTTTTTCACTCTTGGAAAGCATAAAAAAACAGGACAAGTGGGATCTGATAACAAATTCAAGGATTCTATTTTTACATACACTTACAACCCAATCTCACATACTTTCTCTCCCAACCCCAATGTGATTAGCTTATAAATGAGTTATACTACTTGCTATGAGTCTATCTATCAAATTATGGACTACCACAACAGGATTATAAAGGAAAACTTGTAAGATTGAGTTGTAAAACAACAATCTTTATCCCTTCACATTATTGTCCAAACAAAATGAAAATATTTTCCAATCAAAGTGCCCTTTCCCAGAATACTTTTTGTCGATGGTGATTCATTTGTGCTTAACTTTGTGTTATTCCTCTTGAAGAATTATTTATAGAATATGAAAAGGTAAGAGACAAAGTTATTCCCCATGCTGAGAGCTTTGGTGGGCTCTCTTGAGGTTCTCAGAAGACGGAGAAGCTAAAGGGCAATCCATTTTTTTGGTTTTAAATGGCATTAACAGACAAAAAAATAAAAAAAAACATATACAGAAGAAAACAAGTCCAAAACAATAGCTAAACTCTAGCTGATTCAAAAGCCATTACCAAAGCAATCTTTTGCTTTCAAAGAGCCTTACAAATTTCTATGGTAAGACTTCTTGAGATGAGAGAATGACAATCACTTTCAGTAAAAAAAACTTTCATACTACTGTTAATTTCCAAAGAATGAGAATCTATCTATTAAGCAAAGCCTGAACCAAAACTTCCTCATTCATTGTTAGTCGATGCTTATAAAGCAAGGCACATCAAACTTTGATTCTATCAAAACAGGCAGAACATTGAGCATTAAAACAAATCAGAGAAAAAGTTAATGCAACATCTGGCAAACTAACTACAGAAATTTAAATAGTATAATATCAATCAGTATTTTCGAGTCAGGTTTTGAACAATGTCATGATTATTCATTTTGATGATAACCAGAATTGTTTCATGATCAACTATTCCTCTTCTTGCTTTCAGGTCACCTTCAATGGTGATACACTTGATAATCTGTGGAGTTACTGAAAAGGCAACGAAATGAAACTCTATCCACAGGTTTTACCCTTACCTTATGGGCGATATTCTTTATGTTCTTCAGGCATTAGTTGAGACCAAAGCTGTCGTAACATTTTTCCAATTATCATCAGTCAATCAACAAACAAATTCTAAAGAGATTTTTTCTTGGGCATTTCATCTGTCAACCGATGTCCACATAGTCTCTTACAACATTATGAAAATAAGTTTCCAAGATCCGTGGCTATACATTGGAACTTTTTTTTCCAAATGTCCAATCTTTGAAAAAAATTGTTTTGATACAAGCGAGGAAAACAAAGATGAAGGGATAGTTAGAACCTCTTGAACTATGTGTTGGCATTTCCACACATACCACCAGTAGCTCCTTTAATTGAAAGCAACGGGCCATCCCAGGAGCTGTGACTGATCATATAAGAATTAAGAAACAAAACTATGACCGTAATATCATCATGAAAATGTCTCCTCACCCCACGATCAATTTTCTTCAAGTCAGAGTATCTCATTTCTCTTTTCTTTGCTGCTTCACGTAGTGCAACGCTCACAAGCTTCCTTGCAATACCCTGCATTCAAATGGATAAGATGGGAGTATGTTCAGACACAACTTAAAAAATAGAAAACTCATAACTGAACTTTACATACATACAACATATTTATGTGGAGAATAATAAAAGCTTGCCATGCCGTAATGTAGTAAATACAAGCAATACTGTAATAAAATGTTTCTATGGGGGAGAAAAGCATAAACAAACGACTTTCTGGGAAAGAAACCATTTCAGGTACTGCAGGAATAATAATTAATGGATTACACACATTAACATTACTACTACAGGATAGTTTACCTTCAAACTTTTACTTGAAATAGAAAAACGAGACATGCTATAAATTCTGTATGTAATAGAGTCAAAGAAACAAAGAAGGCCACTTGTTCTTAAAACATTAGCTGTCATCCAACCCCAACATCAGTTGTACCCTTAATAAAAATAACCAACAAAAATACATAGATAACTCAAAACTATAAATAAATATCCTACATTACGTGGATAGTTGTGGACAATGTCAACTGCCTCCTGATTGCTTAGGTGCTCCCATAGGCCATCTGATGCAAATATAAGAAACTGATCTTCAGAGTCCAGTTCCTGCACCAATATCGTTGGCTCTGCTTTAAGGATTGGCTTATGGAAGGGCTTTGGCAGTCTAAACTTGGGTAAAAGAGGCTCTCTGTTAAACTCTGCCTTCTTCAGATAGGCATCACCAATGGATCTTGAAATCTGCAATTCATAACAAAGCTCTATCAACAGAGCACCTCTCTTGTGTATTTAATCATGACACAGGTAAAAAAACAATTTAAATCATACTTATTGTCATGCATAAATCATTTCCACCAATTACATATCAAGAGAAAAATAAAGAAAAAATGAAAAAGGTATTAATCTTTTCAAGCATGAATTATACTTGACTTTGTCAGCATGCATTAGTGGTCCAAATATAATGAATATCCCAAGTATTCTATTTGCTCTGAATCAGTCAGAAATTCAATGATAAACAATAACATGTCCAAGCTGATAACTTGAGCTTCTTATTCAAACATTGTAGCTTGGTAGGTCAAAGCACTCATCACTCATCGGTATAGAGAATTCAATGTAAACACATAATATACAGAGATGGATTTAAGAAATATAACAAAGTGAATGGTGATAAACCATTAAAAGTAAATAAACGTCTATTATAAAGCCTCAAAAAGTTACCTGTATGATACCCTTCACACGCCAAACTTTGTGCTTTAGAACAACAATCTGTGGATCATCAGGATGCAACGAGTGTAATTCCTTTCTCACAGATTCTATACTTGCATTATGCTCTTTTGATAACTGGATAGCTTTGACCTCTTTAACATTATTTCCCAGTCTTCCTAATACCACCCTAGAATCACCTGCATTTGCAATGTATAGCATTCCACTACAGATTATACCTACCAAACAACATGAACCAGCGGAGGCAATCTGTGGCTTCCTTAGCCACTGCTGCTTCACTAGAGAAAGAAATTCCTCTTCTGTTGCCAAAAATGCTTTAGTGATAACATCAGCGGACATCCCATAACTTTCAGTTGTAAACTCTGCATCATGAATAGCTGTCAAGTCAGTAAACGTATGCATTAGCAGTCTAAACACTGGAAACCAAAACTGAGGAAAAATGTCAATGGAACTCAAAGAGAGAGAGAGAGAGAGTGAATCTAGAGTTCAAGCCACCATCAACATTCAAAACCAATTTCATTTGGCTATTCCAGAGGTAGCTTCCATGAGTATTGACACTCAACATGGACTAGTGGTTGTGTACTTACAAATTGGTATAAAATCTTGCATCTTCCCCAAATTCTTGTGGTCAATAAATATAGCTACAAGTTTTATGTGGGCTCTACATATGCAGATTGCAGGTTAGCTCATGATATTTATGTATTTCGTTTTATTTACCAACAAAAATTCAAGAGCAAGGACAATAAGGGGTAAAACAGTTCTCAAGCTCGCTAAACCATAGATGCATTAGCATATCTATTCTCAATTCGTAATAAATCATCAAAAACCTAAATTCAGTTCAGCTTTTCATTAAGCTGTGGCAACGGATACTATTGCCTAGAAGAGAGAGAGAGAAAGGACATAACATATTCCCATTGGAGTATCTAAATTCTAAAGTTATCATTTATACTTCTTCTCCCTTTTATAGCATAAAAATGACCAAATTTACACGATGCAACAAAGGAGCCAATAGTGTAGTAACAAATTGCATGAACTCAATATTACACTGAACAAGAGGAAGAAAAACATACTCTTGATATTGTCAAAAAGGCGTTGATTTACAAACTGAGCAGCTTCTGGACCTCCATGGCCATCATAAATACCAACAAATGTTCCCTGAGGACCTGATTCATGCAAACTCAATGGCCCTGATTCTAATTGACTATGGTCTTCTAATTGACTATTGGCTTGAACTACTGCCATAGAAAATTCCCCACTACCCTGATGTCCTGAATCTCTGTACCACAACAATCCATCAACCTGACCAGAACCTTCTCCATCACTAGAATTTTCACCCTCAACCACAGGCTTCCAACAAGGTGAAACAATTTTCAAAAATGCAGCTGACACCATGACTTACATATTATCATCCAAATGATCCAGCAATCAAATTATTCATCAACTCAATATTAACAACTTTACAAAACCACAGTTTCTGTTCCGATCTCTTCTCAATGTTTAACCCCATAATAGAAGTTTCACATAACAAACACACATTGATGGATGCAGACAACATTAATCTGCAAAAGGGGTAACAGATAAATCAATCATTAGACATAAATCAAAACACAGTCATGATCAATCTATACATGCATTAGAAAAACAAAACAAACTGCAACTAGAGATCAATCAAACAGAGGGATATGTACAAAATTTGCATAATATGAATTTTAGACCAAAACAAACAACATCAACCTAAAGACCTTAGAGGCAAAAACAAGTTGATGGGTAGGTCCAGCCGTTACAGAACATGAGTTAAAAACGAGAATCAATGCAGGTAAAACAAATCTGCACAATGAAAATAAAACAAAGCGGTGGGTATATTCCAAAACTTGAAAAAAATTACAGAACACAAAAATTGTAAAACCAATTAGGCATCAAAGAAATCAATGGGTATATAATCAAATTGCACAACATAATCATCCAAATACACCAAAAGTTATAAAAAATAATAAATCAAAAGACGTAATTTTTCCTACATACCTTGTGAATCAAAAAGAGAAAATTGTATGATCCTCCAATTAAAAACCTTAAATCCCAAACCCCATCATTAGATATGCCCTAAAAATTACCAAACAAACAAAGAACCAATCTTTGAAAGTTTTATCAGTCTTGGCGTTTGAAAAAAAAAAGTTTTTTCTTCAAAAGGGTAGATCTAGAAACACAGAGAGAGATTGAAACTGAGATTAACAAGTTGTGATAGGTTCTATTGTTGCACAACCAAGATAGAAGAAGAAGAAGAAGAAGAAGAAGAAGAAGAAATTACACAGCAACAAAACTTGCGTTTTGAAATACCCATGAATTGAAAAATCTCTTGGGGGGTATTTTATTTTATTTTTTGGCTGGAAATTGAAGTTTTCAGTTTGGCTTTCTAATTTATTGCCTGGGGTTTTGACTTTGACCTCCAACAAACCACCATTTTAGGCAAGCTTTGCTGCTTTGCTCTTCTTCTTTTCTCCTTAATATAGCAAAGTAAAAACTTTTTTCCCTTTGAGAAAAAAACAAAAACAAAAATATTTTCGGAGTAATTTTGTTTTTCACGACATATTAAATTGTTTTTGGAATAATCTTTAGAATATACTCCATCTCACTTCAACTTCAACTTCTAGTAAACTTAATTTTGGGCCACTTCGTTCACATTTCTACTATTGAGTTTCTTTCATAATAGTACCATTTGAATGTAAATAATAAATAAATTTATATTCTTTTTCCTCTTTAAAACTGAATATTAAAACTGTGGGAAAAAAAAATTGAGGATGGATACTGCAATAAGCATCAGAAACAAAAGGAAAAATTAAAATGGTCACCTAATTGTTTTTTTGGGTGGCTGACTTAAGTTGATACCCATAATTACATTTATCTTAGATTTTTATCCTTAAACTAACATCGTTAGTGACTATTAGAGGTGATAAAAAACAATGAGTGAGGTCAGCAAATGAATGTATGAATTTTGTAGAGTAGGTTGTAAGGAGTTCAACGGTGATCTCGGATGTGATTTTGAACTTTGGAATCGGCTAAAAAAACCAAAAACTGTCGGCTTAAGCATTGCTAACGTAAGCCTTTTTGCTAAATGAACCAATCTTTTGTCAAATAAAATGCTGGCGCACTTTAGTATGCTAATATGTACTGCGTTATAGCAAAAAGTTAGAAATATGTTAAAATAAAGGAAACAAGATACTTTAATGGTGAGAATTTAAAATAAATGCAATTAATTTCGCTAAACTTCGGCTGGGAATATGTGTCGTGTTCTCTTGTTTTTGTAATGAGTTGACCTAACTTATAGAAACTACTAAAACTACGGAGTGAACTAACATAGGAGACAAACTTAGGGGTCACCATAAAAAAGTAACAAAATGGGGTAATTAATAATTACATAATAATTTAGGGCGTGGAATAAGACAAAAACAACGAGCCGTAAAAAGCTAGAGTTAGTTTCTTCAAATCAAACGACATGTCATTTTGTTTCCATCTAACTCGCATCACTCTTCCTCTCAGGACGGTCAGATTATCGTCAACCCAACCTAAACCCAAACACACACTCACAACCCGCTCACGTTTAAACTCAATATCTGTGCAGTCACGTGCCGGCGATTCGGAGTCAGCCATGGCAGCTGCCGCCAACTCAGTCCGAGTGGCCGTCGCTCAGATGACGTCAATTAATGACCTTGCCGCCAACTTCGCTACCTGCTCTCGCCTGGCCAAAGTAAAACAATCATCACTGCAAATTTTTGTTTTATGCATTTTTTAAAATTTGTTTGGTTTTGTTTGTTTCTGTAACGTTTATTGCTTGACTTTGATATTACATCTACTTGTAGTTAGCATCTACTTATATTTTTTTGTAATTAATGAATTAACTGTAATCTCAGACTGAATTGTGAGTTCCTTTTTAGAACTGTGCCGTATCTTAGATTTATCAATGCATGTAGGGAATTGACATGTGTATTTTTATATCATTCAAAAGAGAAAAAGTTATCCATCTTAACCAAATGAAAATTCTGTGTTAATATGAATTCATAATAAAATGGGAATTGTATTATGATACTCTTGGTGATGCCTATCAAATGCATGTAAAATATTATACAAAATTGAAACGAGAACTGTTCATGGAGAACTCAAGCTCAACATTCATATTTTAGATACTGCTTCTGGGAATTGTATTATGATATACTCGTGTCACTTTTTAGTGATGTTGCACTATGTTGGGAAGCTTCTTTATACTGTTTCTTATGTCATCACGTAAAATGTCAATTTATCAATGATAGTGGCAATTTTTGAGAAGTAGTTATTAGGGTACTATTTTGCTGTTTTGATATTGGTTATGTAATAGTTTGTGTATAATTCCATTTAACTAATTTTTTAGTGTTTGTTTCTCCAAGGAAGCAGCTTCTGCTGGTGCAAAACTACTTTGCTTTCCCGAGAACTTCTCCTATGTTGGTGCCAAGGATGGGGACAGTCTTAAAGTTGCGGAACCTTTAGATGGGCCAATAATGCAACAATACTGCTCTTTAGCAAGGTGTTTAGCTAATGTTTCATTTTTTATTACTGATCTGTCACCTTTACTCCTTTTTCATTATTTGCTTCTAGTTTCACTTTTCTTGATTTAATGCCAGAGTTTTGCATGCTGTGTGCTCACACGTTGAATCTTTATGTTTTTTCATTCATCTAATCGACTTTCTTCTCATTCATTAATTACAGAGAATCCAGCATTTGGTTGTCACTTGGAGGCTTCCAAGAGAAGGGAACTGATGATGCACACTTGTCTAACACACATGTTGTGATTGATGATGCTGGGAACATTAGGAGCACTTATAAAAAAATTCACTTGTAAGATAGTTGACTTTCAGGTTTGATTAAGAGAATTTGTTTGGTTGATCATTAGTATGGAGAAACTATAAATATACATTACTGCAATTTGTTTTAAAAGTTAATTTTGCTTGCTTTTGGTTAAAACTATTAATTTTTTGCTCTCCCAAATTCAGGTTATGTTTCTTTTTCCGAATGTCTGCTTTAAGTACAAATTTATATGATTATATTAACCCCCAAATGTGTAGACTCCTGATGGGACAAATGTGCCTTGATTTGGGTGCTGCAACTTTTATTCTTTTCCATCTTCCAACCATAGCAGCCAGACATTACCTTCTATTCCCACATATATGTAGTCATGACCAGAAGTTTTCATTCTTTACTCCCAGCCTTCATTTCCCGCTTCACATAACAAAAGGGAAATGGTTTTCTTGACACGTAGAACAATGTAAATGGAGATTTGTGATGGTGGTAACATGGCCAAGGATGAAAATTGATTTGTTGTCATTTACCAATGGAAAAGATGGTGATTCAGATGGCTGAGACAGTTGAATGGTAATGATGGTTCTAGCTAGTGGGTGAAACATTGATGGTCAGAAAATTATAGAAAGGTGTTTGAAATTGTAATCGGAGGCCTCTTGGTCTTTAGCTCTACAAACTGTCTCAGATCAGTAAAGATACCAAAATAAGGGTTAATAAAAAGAAAGCAAGGAAATACAGGACCTATTAGGAAGGAAGTGAATCTTGGTGAACCAAGAAATACATATTTCATTTCTGAAAAGCTTCCTTGAACTATATGTGGCAGAATTACTTTTTTTTTTTTAATCACTTTCCTTGACTGTGTGCCATTTTAATTGAGCTTTCTTGGATGTATTATGTTTCTCGGTTTTAATAATTTTGTAGTCCTTGTCATGATATGTGTTTCTTGAAATGATGATTTAAATAAAATATTTATTTTCTTTTTGAAGGTTTGATGTGGATGTTCCTGGTGGAAGATCATACAAAGAAAGTAGCTTTACAGAGGCAGGTAAACCAGTTACCTATGTGTCTAATGAAAAAGAAAAAAAAGAAAAAAAAAAAAAAAGAAAACCTATGTCCCTGCTCGGAAATCCTGCATCCCAACATCTAGAGTACCAAATTTTTTCATTATTAGGAATTTTTATGTATATAATCTACCAGTTAATTCATGATCCAATAGTGTTGTCATATATTGTTGGCTTGATGCTATTATTCATTTGGTTCACCGAGTACTTAAAATTGCTTTTAAATTTTTTTGACATTAGTGTCCCTGTAACTAAAAGCTTGTAGATTTATGGATGATGAAGAGAATAAAACCAGTTTTTCAGATTTCTAGATAAATATATCGTGCCTTCTTGTTGATCTAGATCTTTTACTCTTGATACTTGTTCTTCCCTAATTCTTTTTTGAGAAAGGAAATTTTTCATTCAAGTGGTAGACCAACCTGATTGATGAAATGTAATAGCATGCATCTAATAAGATATTGCTTTCAGGCAAGAATGTTGTGGCAGTGGACAGCCCCTTTGGGCGTTTAGGGGTGACGGTTTGCTATGACTTGAGATTTCCCGACCTTTACCAGCAACTCAGGTTCCAACATGAAGCACAGGTAAGAATCTTAATGTTTTAGTATGGTAGGAAGCACAGTAAGATTCCTAATGTTTTAATATGCTAGTCTCTTTGGCATCTAAAACTTCGCATGTGTTTTATTGCAATATGCAGGTTCTATTGGTACCTTCAGCTTTCACAAAAGTAACTGGTGAGGCACATTGGGAGATTCTTCTCCGTGCACGTGCAATTGAGACTCAATGTTATGTATGGATCTATTTTCATCTCATCTCATCTCATTTTAATCAAGCTTTAAACTCAATAACATGGTGTTCGTCCAAAGTTCATATTAAAATAGTTGAAGGACAAATCAAAATTCATTAATTTCTCATTTTATATGTTATCTTGTGACCTCATCATGACAAGATGATTGTTTTATCAGGTTATAGCTGCTTCACAAGCTGGAAAGCATAATGATAAGAGAGAAAGTTATGGTGACTCACTAATAATTGATCCTTGGGGAAAAATTGTAGGTCGATTACCTGGTATGGACAAGTTCTCTTGTATAAACAAAGTATCTTTTACGCACATGTTCCCTGTCTTTGGCATCAAAAATTTAAACTTGAATTTAATTATTTAATCTTCTGTTTCGCTTATTGTTGTCATGAATTTAGCATAGATGTTGTGTTAATTAGAAAATCTGGTTTGTCCTGTTTCAGATCGATTGTCCACAGGGATAGCTATAGCTGATATTGATTTCTCATTAATTGATTCAGTGAGATCAAAAATGCCAATTGCAAAGGTAAAGTTTCAATATATTTTGTGAGGGCTTTATATTGTTAATATATTGAAAATAACTTGAACCAGAACATTATTGATTAGTGTCTGACGTAATCCCAATACCATCACAACATTGTATCACAAGTAAGATGCTTGTTAACTACCCAGAAAAAACTAGCTTATTAGATAATGCTATCTACCAAACCTTTGTAAACCCCAAGAGCCAACCCTTTGTAAGATCGCAACATGGGTCCTTATGCTTGATTCTAGCGTCATTTTCAAGGCTTGCCTACTTGGGGACAACAATTTGGGGATGAAGGCTGGCGCATCCTCTGGGTGCTTAATTAATGCCTATATTCTACTTTCTAACTGCCGAGAACTAGTTTTTTTATGTATGGAGAAATACATAACTTGTGCTTGTTTACAAGCACTGAAAAAATATCAATCTGTTATATCTTTAGTGTATATGACTGGTTAAACCTCGGTCCACTGTGTATCCGGTCTGATCTGAGCTACCTAGTTCCTGTTACTTAAGTGGTTTGCCTGGTCCTTTGTTCTCTCCAATTCTCATTCTAATGCATGTGGGGTGCATGGATAGGAAGCTTTATTTTTGTGACTTTGTTAATGATGTCAGTTGAAAGTCTGTAGTAATGAAATGGTAGCTTTGCTCATGTACTCAATACAATTTCCTATGTCAGCATCGAAAGCCAGCTGACTTCTGGAAGTCTTCATCGTTATAATTTCCCAAGATTCTCTATCCGCTATCAATGGAGCAGGTGTGTTTTAAACGTCACTGAATTCCTCTTGTAGCTTAAATCAAACAGGCATCTGTGCATTTACCCTTTCGTTTCAGTCGAAATGCTGGTATATATTGTAATTTCCCATAAGTTAAAACTTCCTTGAACTGGGCGATAATGTAGCTTCGCTTCATTTTATGTGTATTTATACGTTATTTAGATCCTAATAAATGGATATACTGTACTTGATTTAGTTTTATTTGACACGTAAGAATTGAATTGTTACATTATTGTATATTGCAGCACAAATAGTTTATACATATTGGAAAAAATTACCATTCCCTTTTTTTAGGGGTGTATTGAAAATGATCACAACTTTAGGGGTGTTTATAGAAAGAACGATCTCTCTTTTTACCCGTCTTCTTCACATTGAACTTTAACCATTAAAAATCTTTAAAAGTTTAAACCTATCAATCACTCCTATTATACTCAGCATTGTCAAGATAATTAAATCATAAATGAAAAAGTGTATGAGAGCCAAACTTAGGGGTTAAATGAGCAAAGAAAGGTAAAATATAGGATAATTTTTAATTACCCCAAATAGTTAGGGGACTACATAAATAAGATAAAAACAACGAAAGCATATGTAAGTTTCTTCAAATCAAACGACGTCATTTCGTCTCTAACTAACTCTTACCACTTCTTTCTCATGTTACAGTCGGACAATTGTCAACTCACAACCAACACAAACTCATCACCCGCTCACATTCAATTCACTGTCCGTACGCGAGTTCGAGTAGCCATGGCAGCTGCCACCAACTCAGTCCGAGTCGCTGTCGCTCAGATGACGTCGATCAACGACATTGCCGCCAACTTCGCTACCTGATCTCGGCTCGTCAAAGTAAAACAATCATTTGGTGTTGTTGGTTTTATATATACACTATATATAATATTTTGTGTTTAAGCTTGCTAATACATTGACCTGTCGTTATTTATTTGTTCAATTTTGTGAATTTAATTTGATAATCAATGAATTATATGTCAAGATAGCTTAATACAACACAATTTTTATATCTTTATGCTGCATGTGAAAGAGTGTTGATATTATTGGTAAAGAGTGTGATGTGGTCAATATTTGTTTGAGCATTTGATGGAATCACTATTTGAAGATTGAATTTTGCTTAGTTGGTTTGGGGATAACTTAGTTATTCTAAATAAGAAAACAAAAAAGTTAGGTGACATGACGTTTGTGTCACACATCAATCACTGTAGATTCTTAGTGTACCAAATTGTCGTTGTAGTAGAGTCATCTATTAAGAGAACTTACAGAGGTAATGAAAAAGAAAGTAGGTTTCGGCTGGTATTTGTTGTTACTGTTCAAGAAAAATGTATTTCAATGTAAGGAGAAGACAGGTGGTTAGTCTGATTTGTGGAAATCATTCAGGTTTTGTCCCTGTTTTCAGCAAAGATTTGAATACTCTATAAACACTTTTGATTGCAAAAACCGGGAAAACATTGTTTTAAAGTAAGGTTAAAATGTGGAGCAATTATTTTCATTGCTCTTCACCTTACCTTAGCCGCAGAAGGGGTGCAATGGATATGGAAACAGGAATTTGGTATTGCCTATCAAATGCATTTATAATATGTATTATACAAATTAAAACAAAAACTGTTTTTGGAGAGCTCGAGTCAACATGAAAACTTCTGATATTGCTTCTTAGCTTGGAAATTGTATTATGATACTCTTGGGTGTCACTTTGTAGTGATGTTACTGTATGTTGTGCAGCTTTATTATACTATTTTGTTTATCATCACATAAAGTGTCAATGCATCAAGGATAGAGGAAATTTTGGCAAACTAGTACTTACGGAACTAAAATTCTATGTTATTTTGATTTTGGTTGTGTAGTAGTTTGGTGTATAATTTCATTTAACCAACTTTTTGGAGCTTGTATCTGCAAGCAAGCAGCTTTCAAGGGGGCAAAACTGCTCTGTTTTCCTGAGAACTTCTCTTATGTTGGTGCCAACGATGAGGACAATCTTAAAGTTGCCGAACCTTTAGATGGACCAATAATGCAACGATACTGCTCTCTAGCCAGGTGTTCTTGTAATCTTTTTCCTTTAAAAAAAAAAAAAAAATCAGCTAAATTTCAACTTCTAATTTATATCCACATAGTTTATTACCTAATGTTTCATTTTTCTTTGTTCATGTGACACCTTCACTGCCATTTTTCATTACTTGCTTTTGGTCTCGCTTCTCTTGATTTGATGTAAGGGTTTTTCATGAGGCACTTTGTGTGCTGGCACATCAAATCTTTATGCTTGCTAAGACTTTCTTTTCATTCATAATTGCAGAGAATCCGGCATTTGGTTATCACTTAGAGGCTTCCAAGAGAAGAAAACTGATAATGCACACTTGTCTAACACACATGTTGTCATTGATGATGTTGGGAACATCAGAAGCACTTATAGAAAAATTCACATGTAAGATAGTTAACTTTATGGCTTCAGTTAGAGAACTTGTTTAAATTAATCATCACATGGCACAAGTGTAAATATACATCGCTGCAGTTGGTTTTAAAAGTTAATCTTGCTTAGGTTCTGTTTTCTTTTAGTTGAAAATGTGATTTTTTTTCTCCCAAATTCAAGTTATGTTTCTTTTTCCAAATCTCTTTTTTAGGAATAACTTTATGTGCAGACCCGTTGATGTCACAAACATGCCTTGATCAGTTATTTTAGATAGCTACCAAAAGGGTGCTGCAGCTTTTATCCTTTTCCGTATTCTAACAGCTGCCTAAACATTCTTCTCCCTTCCCACATATATGTTCCTTGACCAAAAGTTTCTTTTTTACTTCCCTCTAAGGTAAATGATTTCTTAATGCATAGAACAGTGTAAATGGAGATTCCTGATGGTGGTGACGTGGCTAGGGATGAAAATTGATATGCTGTTATTTAGTACTGATACAGAAGATGGAAATTAAGGTGGCTGAGACATTTCAATGGTTGTGATTGTTCTTGTGAGTGGATGGTCAGATAATTAAAGAGAGGTGATTGAATTAAATAATTGGAAGCCTCTTGGTCTTTAGTTGTACAGACTGTCTTAGATGGGTAGAGATACTAGAAGAAGGGTTCATGTAACAAATCAAGAAGATGAAGGACTGGATAGGAAGGATTGAATGAAAAATTGTTTCTTGTTAAACCAAGAAATACTTAGTTGAATTCTGAAAAACTTCCTTGAAAAATGTGTGGCACAATTACTTTTTACTTTACCATTTTCCTTGATTTTGGTGTGCCATTTAAACATGCTTTCTTAGATATATTACATTTCTTTGTTTTAATTTTTTCATGGTCCTTGTCATGATATATACTTCTTAAAATATGACAGTTTAAACAATATATTTATTTTCTTTTTGAAAGTTTGATATGGACATTCTCGGTGAAAAGTCCTACAAGGAAAGTAGCTTTACAGAAGCAGGTAAGTCATTTCCCAATGAGTTTGATCCAAAATAAATAAATAAATAAATAAAAGAAAGAAAATCATTCCTGTTGGTGGTTCAGATTTCCTGCATCCTAATAGCAAGAGTACCAAATATATTCAGTACTATGAGGGTGCTGTTCCTTTTTATGTGTCTAATATACCACTTAATCATGATCAAATATTGTTGGCTTGATGCTATTATTCAATTTGTTTCACCTATTATTTAAAAGTGCTTTGGAAATCTTTTGACATTAGTGTTCATGTAACTAATGTCTTGCTATAGGCTTATAAATAAATATTTCATGCCCTTGGTTGATCTTATAAATCTTATTTTTATTCTTGGGGATTATTAGTATTTTGCTGATTCTCTTTCAAGAAAGAAAAAAATTTATTCATGTGATTGACCAATGAGAATGATTAAATGTTCTTGAGCAACCAATAACATCAATCTTATTAGGTATTGCTTTCAGGTAAGAATGTTGTGGCAGTAGACAGTCCCTTTTGGGCGTTTGGGTCTGACAGTTTGCTATGACTTGAGATTTCCATAACTTTATCAGCAACTCAGGTTCCAGTATGAAGCACAGGTCAGATTCTTAATTTTTTAGTATGGTTGTTTCTTTACCATATAAAACTTGCATGTGTTTTATTGCTGTATGTAGGTTCTATTGGTACCTTCAGCTTTCTCAAAAGTAACTGTTAAGGCACATTGGGAGATTCTTCTTCCAGGACATGCAGATGAGGCACAGTGTTGTGTGGATCTATTTTCTTTTATCTCATCTCAATCAAGCTTTTGTCCCAACTGTGTGATGTTGGGCATATGGAAGTGATATGGAGCTTCCATATTGATGCGAACCTACCCAGATTCGTTTACTCAACCACACACAAAATATTAATCACCAAAATATACTCAAACAATTCAATGTAAACATCAAGAATCACAAATCTATATAACTACATTGAGATGTTAAGAATTACACTCATTCAGATTGATTATATCCCAACACAAGTATAACAAGAAATTCATCAAACTATAACAATGGAAGACTAATATGCTGGACTTCGAGGGCCAGCTACCTCCCCTTCACTATATTCTCTTCAGATACCCTTTCTCCATCTTCTCCTGCTCCTTTTATTCACTCCCTTCTCCTAACAGAATTCAACCATCCACCAGTCTCCTTTCGCCACCTGTCCACTCCACTTTTTCTTCTCTTCACACGTTAGTTACCTTTTTTCACAATTAATCCTCTACTGCTTCTTTCTACGCTTCTTAATTTCTTATTATATACCAGCACCTCACGTGTTGCATCACATATTTATTCAAATGGTCCATTAATTTCTCATTTTATATGCTATCCTGTGGCTTCATCTATAGGACCGTCATGATGATTGTTTTATCAAGTTATAGGTGCTTCACAAGCTGGAAAGCATAATGATGAGAGAGTGAGTTATGGTGACTCACTAATAGTCGATCCATGGGGGGAAGTTATAGGTAGATTACCTGGTGGGGACAGGTTCTCTTATATCAACAAAATATCTTTTACTATATTTATGAGCACATATTCCTTGTTTTAGGCATCATAATGTTACACTTGAACTTAAATTATGAAATATTCTATGTCATTTACTCTTACTGATTTTAGCATGCATGGATGTAGTGGGGGTAATTTCAAAATCTGGTTTGTTATGCTTCAGATCGGCTGTCAACAGGGATAGCTGTAGCTGATATTGATTTTGATGCAAACCTACCCAGATTCATCTATTCAATCACACCTTAACATGATAATCCAATGAATGCACTCACAACAACTCAAGAAATATCGTACTTATATATCTGTATTGAAATGAAGAACATTACACCAACCAAGGTAACTCCAATCCAAACAATAAGAACAACGAGGAATTAATCAAACAAGATAACAATTGAATATGAGCTTGTTGGGCTTCGAGGGCCAGCAACCTCCCCTTTCATTATATTCTCTTCTTAGATGTCTTCTCATTCTTCTTCTGCCCTTTTTATTCTATTCCTCTCTCCTAACAGAATTCCCTATCTACCATAATCCCATTGCCACTTGTTCACCCCACTTTCCTTCGCACTCACACGTTGGTTGCCTATTTACCACAATTAATCCACTACTGTCTCTAGAGGTGGGCATTTGGGACTGGGCCCAAAAGCCCAGTCCCAAAACCCGGTCCTAGGAGGCCTGGGCCCTTCTCCTTAGGCCTGGGCTCAAAATTTTTGGGGTTTTTTAAATGTAGTCCCTGTCAAATTACATAAAACTCCCTGCCAATTTTAAAATGAACATAAATTACGAGGGCTAAAATAAATTTTACAAAATTTGTAAGAAAAAAAAAAAAGATTTTACACCTTTTTTTTGTTTTTTAACCTTTGGCTGGCAACGGTCACATGTCAGCCAACGGTTATAATATAAATTAAAAAAAAAAAAATTATGCCCCCCCATCCCCAACTATACTATAAATAACCCTAAAATCTTTCATTTTTTCCACACCAATCAATCTCTCTACTCCAAATCTCCAGTCAATTTCTCATTCAATTTATTTATATTTATATTTATAATTTATTCATATTATTCAATTTTTTTCTATTTTTCAATATCATCATAATTTCATATTATTATTTAATTTCTTTTCATTTTAATTATTTATTATTTTATCATAAATTTATAATGGCTTCCTCAAATGAGTTTTATGTTCCATCCACAGAAGAAATGGAAGGCTTTAATCCATTTTCACCATTTCCTCCAGAGGAAGCAGCTGTAATTCCACAACCGCATTCGATCGGGACGAGGTGTAGCCAAACACATACGAGCTACGAGTCAATGGACACTGGCATAGCCCAACCCCCCCGACCGTCAAAGAGGGTCATGTCCGATGTATGATGATACTTCACCAAATCAAAACGGTCAAAGACAAATGGGGAGGGGGAAGAATCGTGTGGGATATGTAATTTCTGTGGAACCATTATTAGCGCTGAAAAGGGGACTTCGACGATGCAACGACACGTGGAGAAGAAGCACCCCCAAATAATGCAGTTGCCCAATGCATCTTCAAGCGGATCAGGTAGACAAATTCAAACTCAACTTAATTTTAATCCACAATCCTCAACTTTCTCAACATGGCAATACAATGCACATGTTGCATGAGAGGAAATAGCAAGATATATAGTTGCTACGGACTCTCCCATTTGTTTATCTAAAAATCCTTTTTTTATTCATATGGTTAAAACTGCATTCTGTCCTGCGTATACCCCTATTAGTAGAATTACAAGTAGAAGATATATACTAAAACTTTATAACAAAATAAATAATAAACTTAAAAACAAATTTCAAAATTTTAGGAATATATCTATTGCACTTACATCAGACATATGGGCTTGTAGATCAAAAACTGATTTTTTAACTGTCACAGTACATTTCTTAGATCATAATTGGGGTTTACAACAAAAATTAATAGGTTTTAAACCATTATATGAAAAACATAGTGCTGAAACTATTTATTTTACAATTCTTGAAGTTTTGCAAGAATATTTATTAACTGATAGAGTTGTAGCGCTAACGCTTGATAATGCAGCTGCTAACACCAGTACAATCTCTTATTTGAAAGGAGATGGATCCGCATGATGAAGGCAAATTTTTTTCACCAGAGATGTGCTTGCCACATCATCAATTTGATGTTAAAGCGGATTTAGATACTAACATTCGAAGATAGAGGGTGCGCAGAGCTATCAATTTATCGTCAGTGGTAGCAATAAAAGATGGCAAGAGTACGTCAAATATTGTAAGCAAAGGACTCACCGGTTCGACCTTTGAAGTTATGTACAGGCAGCCTATTCGTGGAACTCTACCTACTTGATGTTGGAAAGCTTTGCCAACCGCGAAACAAATTACAGTTTCGTCAACCGGAAGAACCATCCAGAGGAAGTTATCAGCTATGATGATTGGGGCGTTTGTGAACTTTTTTATTCTTTCTTCTCAATTTTTTTATGATGCTACTAGTATATTAGTGGTATTTATTATCCAACTACTAATTTAGTGTTAGATATTTTACTTCAAATTGCTAAAACTTTTGCTCAATATAGTATATAACATTTTAAGTAAACTGTTTTAAATATGGAAGAAAATATAAGAGTTGGTTGATATTTCATTCTTATATGTTAGGCCTTGTTCATATCTTAGGATTAAATTAGGTTTAAATTACACGTAGTTAACTGTATAATTACTGAATAGCCAGCATTTAGGATATGATTACGTCTTATTTGACTGACTTTAAACAAAATTGGATAGCCTTTTCTTTATATGAGAACAGGTACAAAAGTGAAGTGAACATTCAGGAGAGGCTGGACCTTAATGCAGCCCTCCGTCAAGGATCGCAAGTAACGCATGTGAACGTGGCGGAAGTTGTAGCTCCACTCATACATACATGGACCAAAGAGCTGAATCGCTACCTATAAGTGCCTGTCCTTTATGACATGAAGGAGCAACATGATAGAATATTTTTCAGTGGTGGAACCAACACAAAGTCGATCCCCATTGTAGCCCAATGGCACGTGACATTTTATCTATGTCGGTTTCTACAATGCATCCGAGTCAACATTTTCAACGAGTGGTCGGATTGTTGAAGACAGAAGATGTTCTTTAACTGATAGATGATTGAGTGATAACGTTTCGGGATTGGACTCATGCAAAAGAAGACTACAACACATCCTGAAGATCCCGAACTACTTGAACTTTTTAGGAATACAGATTTGAATGATGTAAATATTTTTGACGATGAAATGAACAATTTAATTAAAAAAATTTATTTAATTGTCTATTTGTGAAGCGTGATGTGTGAAACGTGAATTTATTTTAAAATTAAAATTAACTATTAATTAATTTATTATTTTTTTAAATTAATTAAATTTTTAGAAACTACTAATTTACCCCTGAAAATACTAAAAACCCCCCTACAAAATTTCATTTCGCCCCAAAATAAAAAAAATAGGGAGGGGGGGGGGGGGGGAGAGTTGTCCAGCCCTATACCGTCTTGGTCCTCATTTTGTTTATGGGTCCCAGGCCCATGAAATGGGACCGGTCCCAAAGGACCAGTCCCAAACGGGCCCAGGCCCGTGCCTGCTTGGGACTGGTCCCTGCCCACCTCTAATTGCCCCTTCTTACGTTTCTTACTATAGACTAGCACCTCATGTGTTTCATCAATACCCTCCCAAAGAAAAGCCACCTTGTCCTCAAGGTGGAATGAAGGAAACTACAAGTTGAGGCCCATATACTCTTCCCAAGTATTTTCATGATGAGGCAACCCTTTCCACTTAATGAGGACTTCCTGTTGACCATTGAGTAATCTTCTGATCTTGATCACCTCCTCAGGTTCCACTAGTAAAACTAGATCCTCATTTAGGCATCCGAAAGAGACTGAATGTTTGGTGGTGGAAGAATAGTTTTCTTTAGTTGTGACACGTGGAAAACATTATGAATACGAGCGGATTTCGGCAAGACCAACCTATAAGCTACGACTCCAATTTTCTCAATGATTCTAAAGGGGCCATAGAACCTCGAGGTTAGTTTTTCATTGCAGCGTGGGACTAAGGATTTCAGACGGTATGGGTGGAGCTTTAGATAGGCAGATTCACCCACTTCAAACTGGACATCCCTCCTCTTTTCATTGGCATAACTCTTCATGCGGTTTTAGGCTTAATTTAAATTGTCTTTAAGTTCAAGTAAGATACTCTTGCGGTCCTGAATTCGCTGATTTACTTCATCAACTGGAGAATTGTGATCAGTATTCTTCAATAAGGTTGGAGGATCCCTCCTGTAGAGTGCCTTGAAGGGGCTCATACCCGTGGAGCTGCTATATGTGGTGTTAAACCAGAATTCAGCCCATGGAATCCAGTGAGGCCACTACCGAGGTTGATTTCCTACAAAACAACGGAGGTAAGTCTCCAAACATCTATTCACTACCTCAGTTTGTCCATCCGTTTGTGGATGGTAGGCTGAACTCATATGAAGCTTAGTTTCAGATTGCTTGAACAACTCCCCCAAAAAATTGCTCATGAACACTTGATCACGATCGGAAACAATAGTCCTTAGAAACCCGTGCAGTCTTACCACCTCTTTAATGAAAGCTGTTGCTACTTCTTTTGCCGTATAAGGGTGCTAAGCTTAAGAAAGTGGCTGTATTTGGTGAGTCGGTCAACTACCACTAAAATGATATCCACATTGTGCACATTTGGAAGCCCCATTATAAAGTCCATTGATATGTCTTCCCAAACCTGAACTGGAATAAGGAGGGGTTGCAATAATCCTGCTGGTCTTAATGCGTCATATTTACTTTGTTGACAAACATTGCATGAGTTAACATAAGCTTGGATGTCCCTCTTCATTCCATCCCAATAGACTACATTCATAAGGCGTTTATAAGTTCTGAAAAATCCAAAGTGACCTCCAATCGGGGACGAATGAAATTCATGTAAGAGTTTCTGAATGTGAGGACCCTGTCTCAGTACCACCAAGCGGTTTTGATACATGAGATGCTTACCCATTAATTTGAAAAGATGATGACTCTAGGGATCAATCAAAAGCTGCTGGGTGAGTTGGCGTAGTTTGTCATCATTCTAAATTGCATCTTCCAGTTCATCTAACCCGCTAAAACAGCCCATTGAAATGGCGTTGTTCTCAACATTCTCAGGTCGCTGGGATAAGGCATTAGCAGCTTTATTCTCTAGCCCCGGTCTATATTGTATTTCAAAGTGTAACCCAAACAACTTCAACACACATTTATGCTAATCCTCATTCAACAGCCTCTATTCAGTGAGAAAATGCAAGCTTCTCTAATCTGTCCTGATGATAAAACGTCGACCGAGTAAGTAGTGTCTCCATTTCTGTACTGCCAACATAATAGCCATAAGCTCTCTTTCATAAACAGACTTGAGCTTTGAATTAACTGAAATTCCCTTACTTAGAAAAGCTAGAGGTATGCCTTCCTGCATTAAAACAACCCCTAATCCATACCCTGATGCATCTATTTCAATCACAAATTGCTTAGGAAAATCAGGCATAGCTAAGATAGGCACACTGGTCAGGGTACTTTTCAATGCTTCAAAGGCCTCTCCAGCTTTCTCACCCCATACGAATGAATCTTTTCTTAACAAATTAGTCAGAGGAAGTGCTATCTTACCTTACCCCTAACGAACCTCTTGTAGTACCCGGTTAACCCCAGAAATCCTCGCAATGCTCTAACATCCTTCGAACAAGGCCAATCAACAATACTCTTTATTTTTGAAGGATCAACAGCCACTCCATTCGTTGAAATCAGGTGACCTAGGTATTCTAATTATTGTTACCCAAAGAAGCATTTCTTCCGATTGGCCACTAATTGGTTTTCCAGTAGCTTATGAAATGTAATACTGAGATGTTGTGCATGTTCATCCATTGATTTGTTGTACACGAGGATATCATCGAAAAACACTAGGATAAATTTCCTAAGATAGGGTCTAAAGATCTCATTCATCAAGGCTTGGAATGTGGATCGAGCGTTTGTCAACCCGAATGGTGTAACCAAGAATTCGTAGTGCCCTTCATGAGTTCTAAAATTTGTCTTGTGGGTGTCCTCGGATCGAACTCTGGTTTGCTGGTAGCCTGATTTTAGATCAAGCTTGGAGAATACAGTGGCTCCCCCGAGTTCATCAAATAGCTCATCAATAGCCAGAATGGGAAATCTATCGGGGACAGTCAATTTGTTGAGTGCCCTATAATCCACACAAAATCACCATCTACCGTCCTTCTTCTTAACCAACAAAATCGGGCTCCAAAAAGGGCTTACACTAGGCTTGATAATTCCTAAAGCTAGCATCTCACCAATAATCTTTTCAATCTCATTCTTCTGGTAATAAGGGTATCTATATGGCCTAATGTTGAGGGGTTGGGCTTCTGAAATCAGTAAAATAGCATGATTCTAGGATCGACTTGGGGGTAACCCTGGCAATGATTCAAACACACTCTGAAATTTCTCTAACACCGGTGATAGCCTACTATTGATATCTGATGCATCCTCTGACTATTTTTGCAATTGCCCAAACTCAACCATGTACCCTGTTCCTCACTCTGCAGTGTTCTGATTATGGCCTTTAAGGATACCATCGTTTTACTAAGCGTTGGGTCTCCTAATAATGTCACAGTCTCATCGCCCAATTTGAACTTCATTATCTATTTCCTCCAATCCATCGTAGTCTCCCCTATTGTCTCAAGCCAGGCAATCCCTAAGACTACATCGGCACTACTCATGTCAAAGGGAAAGAAATCTTGGATTATCTGAACCTTCTAGACTTCTAAACACACTGCCCTACACTCTCACTCACTCCGCACTTTATACCCATCTCCAACTTTCACCCCAAAAGCCTGTGTTTTCTCCATGGGAATGCCTAAGTTATCTATGATCTCCCTGCTAGTGAAATTGTGGGAAGCCTCACTCTCAATTAAAATGATAACTTCATGGTCCCTAATGCTACCTTTGAGCTTCATCGTCTTTGGGCCATTTATACCAACCACAAAACTACAAGAAAATTCAACGCAGTGTTTTAAAACCCAGCCCGGCCCAACCGATTGAATCAGTTTAACCGAGACCTGGAAGCTTCAAAAGGTCAGGTTTAACTTTTCCGATTCACCCCAAAACCCTAAGATTTGGAAAGATGATTGGCGAACAATCAGCAACCAAAAGGTTGGGGCTTTTGAAGAGTAAGTGTCGGTGCATGGAATGGTGGTGACGGCATTGATTTCTGATGAGTAAATCGACTAGAAATCGAACAAGTTTGGCAGCGGCAACTATGGGATTTTGTCGGCGATTGGTGAGGCTAACGGGGGTGGGGTGAGGTGGGTTTTGATCAGGAGGAAGAGGGGAGTGATTCCTGGGTGATGGGGAGGGTTTTCGACCCCAGTGTCGATGAGATCTAGCCTGAAATGCCAATGTCGGTGCCGACGCCGGCGAGGTCTGAACAAAATCGAATCTATTTCGGCCAGAGCTTGAGTAGATTTTAATAGAAATGGGCTTAAGGGACGATTGGGGTTGCATCTGAGGTGTTGTCGACACCAATCAGTCGCCGGTCGATTTACATTTGAGGTGTGTTTGATAAAGCTCAAACCTATAGGGACTTACACGTAATTTTTAGGGGTATATTTGCTAAATTTTAAAAGTTTTTGTCAACATTCGCTAGAAACTTTGCCTTGTTTCACCCCGGATTGGGTTTTAAAACACTGGTTCAACGTTACCTTGCGGTTGCTCTTCTGTCGTCCTGTCACCTTCTCTCGCTTCTATCGGGTTAGGATCATCTTCTTCTTCATCAATGAGAATGATCTGGAACTGTTTTTCGCCACACTTGTGACCAAAAAAGTATTTTCCGTCGTATTTGAAGCATATCCTTTTTCTCTCTTTCGTTGAATCTCGGCCTCAGTCATTTTTCGAAACGAAAATTTTTGTCGTAAGGGAGGAGGTCTATCGAACAATCAGAAGGTGGTGGATTGGTATTCACGGGGAGAAGAACCAGCTGATGACCCCAAGATAGTCCCTTCTGCATTTCGTCAACCAGTATTTGGGTTGAATACTGATTTTAGGGTTTCTCCCGAAGTTGGGAATTTTTGCAGATAACTAGGTCGGGTCGAACTCTAGGTAAAATTCCTATACCAGGTTGCATTCAACCGGCGCTATACCCCAACCCACTCCATCTATTAAGCCTTGTTGGGCCAGACCGCATGTCTTTTAAGGCCATATTGTGCTCTTCAACCCTTTAGGCCCTCTCAATTTTTTAAATAAGGGAGTTGGGTTGGATTAATCTAAGCTCGGCCCGAATATCCCCCTTAAGCCCATTCAAGAACGTTGCATTTAGGATTTTGTCCTTCTTCTCCACTAACAATGTAGCTACAGCTTCAAATCTGCACCTATATTCTGCGACGGTGTTGGTCTGTTTCATAACCATGACTGTCTCGTAAGGATTGCTCTCTTAAGACCCACTGAACCGCTGGATTAATGTGAGTTTGAATGATGGCCAAGAATTCATAGGTGTTTTGACCTCCGTCAACTGATACCAATTAATGGCTTCCCTTTCCATACAACTGTCGCCACTGTAATCTTCCCTTCGTCAGAATTCCCATTCAAACTAAATTAATGTTTGACTTTGAAGATCCAACCGTAAGGATCCTCACCCGCAAAAATGGGCAACTCCAGTCTACGTCCTCCGACCTCACTCTGATACTGTCCCAAGCTACCTGATCCACTAGCTCTGTTTTGGTTATCCCCTTCGTGATTTCTCACATTCCTTGATGAAATATGTTCCCCTCGTCCAACTTCTCCTTCGTCTTTTCTCCTCATCCAGGTCTGTATTTCCACCATGCACTCACGAATAGTTCCCATGTCCACTCCCAATTTCGTCACCTCTCTTTCCACATTTTCTAATCTTGATTCCATTCTTGTTGCAACCATTACCCAAACAAGCTGTTCTGATACCAATTTGATGCAAACCTACCCAGATTCATCCATTCAATCACATCCTAACATGATAATCCAATGAATGCACTCACAACAACTCAAGAAATATCAGTATTTATATATCTGTATTGAAATGAAGAACATTACACTAACCAAGATAACTCCAATCCAAACAATAAGAACAACAAGGAATTAATCAAACAAGATAACAATTGAATATGAACTTGCTGGGTTTCGAGGGCCAGTGACCTCCCCTTTCACTATATTCTCTTCTTAGATGCCTTCTCATTCTTCTTCTGCCCTTTTTATTCTATTTCTCTCTCCTAACAGAATTCCCAATCTACCATACTTCTATTGCCACCTGTTCACCCCACTTTCCCTCACACTCATACGTTGGTTGCCCATTTACCAAAATTAATCCACTACTGCCCTTTCCCATGTTTCTTATTATAGACTAGCACCTCATGTGTTTCATCAGATTTCTCATTAATTGATTCCGTGAGATCAAAAATGCCAATTGCTAAAGTAAGTTTGAATATATTTCTGTGAGGATTTTATATTGTTATTGAATTGGCAATAACTTGGATAAAAAAAATTAAGGGTCAGCTTCTAGCTCAATGGCATCATAGCCTTGTGTCACATGCTTTATTAACTACCCAAAAGACTTGTTTATTAGATGATGTTACTGCCCAAGAGTCTGCCTATTTTAATCACTGTAAGATTGCAACTCTTGGGTGGTCCATATGCTTGATTCTAACCTCATTTTCGAGGCTTTATTGCTTGGCTAGTTGAGGATAGCCATTTGAGGACTAAGACTGGTGCAACCTGTGAGTGCTTAATCAATAATTGTAATCTACTCCTAACTATCTATAACTAGGGATTTTATGTATGGAGAAATGCATAACTTGTGCTTGTTTATAAGCATCGAACAAATATCAATCTTTTATGTCTTTAATACTGTATATGACTGGTTAAACCTTGTTCCATTGTGCAGTTGGCTAGCTTGAGCTACCTAGTTCCTGTCCTTTTTCTCCCAAATTCTCTTGGCTTTAGGTTATAAATCGTAATGCATGTGGGTGCATGAATAGGAAGCTTTATTTCTGTGAATTTGTTAATGATGTCCGTTGAAAGTCTATAGTTATGAAATGGTAGCTTTGCTCATGTGCTCAATACAATTTCTTATGTCAGCACGGGAAATCGATTGACTTTTGAAAGTTTGCATCTCTATGACTTCCCAAGATTATCAGATCCTCCAGCCGCTATCAGTCAAACTGGTGTGTGTTAAAAGTCACATAGAATTCCTGTTTTACCTGAAATTAAACAAGGGATAGTGCATCCATCCTTTTGTTTCAATCAGGTCCCAATAAATTAAAACTTGCTTATTTCAACTGGGCATTAATGCACTTTTATTTTGTGTACATTAATATGCCCTTTAGATTGGAATAATTTGACATTTAGTTTCTTGTCACACGTAAGATATGAAATGTTACATGTACTATATAAGAGCACAAATAATGTATTTATACTTTGAGTAACTGATGGACCCGAATTATCCAACTAGTATTCATGCAAGACAGGCAAGGGGAGACAGGGGCAAAAGGGGTAAATCATCTGAGGACAGGTGTCTTGTTAGTTATTAGAATCTGGGTGTCAAAATAAAGGGTAGTGGTACCAGGGAGAGGGGATATCATTGTTTTTGTGCATGAATTGAATCTGGGAGGTGCTGGCCCTCGAAGACTAGCTAGTGCTACTGTTTCATTCTTAAAAACTCATTGTTCTCTTTAATTCTTATTAAGATTAATATACAACTTTTACCATTTTGATCTATTTTGTTGGATTGTTGTTGGAATATTGTTGTATGTTACATTTTGGGTAAATATTAAATTGTGCTTGAGTTGTGGTTGCTGTGTGTGTTGGTGAGGAGAGTCTGATAAGGTTCTGGTTTCCATCAAACTGGTATCAGAGTTGACGGTTGTGGGGTATGGTTGGTACTAGAATAGAGAAAAGGATTGAAGGCGTTGAGACGGAATTAACGGTGGTGCAGAGAGATGTAGCCAAGGTGACGGAAATAGTGAACTCGATGAGAGAAATTTTAATGGACATGCAGAACTGGATGAGAAAAAAAGATGAAGAATGACGGAGGAACTCGTCTGAAGAAATCAACCGAGACAAGGAGGGGCGTACTGAACAAGAACCTCTTGGAGGACAGGGAGGCTTAATGCAAAATCATGGTGGAGAATGATCGAATCAAGGCAGGGAAGGGTGGAGCCGCCGAGACTGGGGTGGCCGAAAACTGGAACTACCTCTCTTCTTCGATGAGGATCCTTACAGGTGGATCTTCCGGGTGGAGCGATACTTCGCGATAAACCAGATCCACGATGAACACAAGGTTTCGTCGACAGCCCTCTACATGGAAGGAGAAGCACTTCACTAGTACTAATGGATAGAATCGCGGATGACGACGATGACCTGGCCAGTTTTCAAGGTCATGTTGCTGCAGCGATTTATTGGGACAAAGGAGGTCAGTCCCTTGGAGATGTTGATGTCAATACGACAAGGAGGAACAATGCTGGATTTTCGCTAGAGGTTTGAAGAAATCGCGGCACTAACTCAGGGCGAGAGAGAAGATGTCTTGACGGCAACCTTCCTCAATGGGTTGAAACTAGAAATTCAGGTAGAAATCAAGTTACAGCAACTAGACCTTCTGACCCGACCCAACTCCCTGACCCAAATAACCCTGCTGGCCCAACGTGTGGAAGGGAGAAATTAGGCCTTGGAGGAAGCTCAAGCAGGCCGGCCCAAACAGGTAAATATGGCCATATAAACTATGGACCCAAACCCAATTCTTATAGGGTAATGCTACGCGCACTAACAGATTTTACTAACCAGTGTACTAACTTAAAGCATAGTACGGGTACCATACACATAGTACAGGTACTATGTGTGATTTTAACAAAGGTTAGTATACTGGTTAGTAAAATCCGTTAGTACGCAAAGTATTATTCATTCTTATATGCCCAAACCTAATTCTAATTCACTTAAAGTAGATGAAAAAGACGAAAATGGAAAATCCCACAGTTCAAACACACTCTACCCATCACCCAGATCTGTCAACTAAACCCACGCTTTTTCCCAAACCATAACCCCCAATCGAAAATTTCCATCTGAAATCTATAGCAGCTCAGGGTCAACGACTTCACACAACAGCAGAACCAACACATTCCGACAAGATTTTTAGTTCAAAAAGTTGACTGAAACCAAGATACAAAGGAAGAGAGAACGAGGCTTGTGCTATCGATGTGATGCAAGGTATTCCCCAAGGCATAAATGTGAAAAGAAACAGTTCCAGGTATTGCTAGTTGAAGAAAAGGAAACTAAGGAGGAGGAGATAACTAATGACGAAGAAATGGTGGAAGAGGAAGTTCCCAAGGAAGCTGAGTTATCAATTAGTTCAGTAGTTGGAATCAATGGGCCTAAAACGATGAAATTGAGTGGCGAGATTAGAGGTAGGGAGGTTATAGTTTTAATTGACAGCGGGGCGTCACATAACTTCATAAATAGGGGGTTGGTAGAGGAACTTCAGATCCGGGAACAGCCATTAAAACATTTGGAGTGAGGGTTGGTGATGGCTATAACGTTAAGTGTCGAGGAGAGTGTAAGGGAGTGTGTCTGAGCTTGCAGAGTGTTGACATAATATAAAAAATTTTCCCGTTTGAGATAAGTAGTGCTGATGTCATTTTGGGTATAGCTTGGCTAGAAACGTTGGGTGAAACAACCACAGATTGGAAGAAGCTTGTAATGAAATTTCGTTGTTTGGGTACCACAGTCACACTTAAAGGAGATCCAGCTTTGTGCAAAACTATGGTGTCACTCAAGGGGATGTTGAAAACGTTACAAATCGAGGGTCCAGGATACTTCATTGAGTTTGAGCATATGCAACTACAGTCAACACAAGGCCCAGGCCATGTGGAGTTGATTAAGAATTTATTACAACAGCATCAAGAATTGTTTGAATCCCTACCTGGACTCCCACCAATCAGGATACATGACCATGCCATCAAACTTACAGCAAGAAGCCAACCCCCTAATATCAGGCCCTACAGGTACCTTACTATTTAAAGAATGAGATTGAGAATATTGTCTGAGACATGTTGGTTTCCAGAATTATAAAGCCGAGCAAAAGTTCATTCTCGAGTCTTGTGTTGCTAGTGAAGAAAAAGGATGGTGGCTGGCGATTCTGTGTGGACTACAGAGCTTTGAATAAGATTATAGTGCCTGATAAATTTCCAATACCGACGGTTGATGAATTTTTCGATGAATTGGGAGGAGCTTCGGTGTTCACTAAACTCGATCTTAAATCAGGTTACCATCATATTCGGGTCAAGGAAGAAGACACTTACAAGACTGTTTTCCGCACCCATGAAGGCCACTACGAATTCCTGGTAATGCCCTTCGGATTGTCAAATGCTCCTTCAACCTTCCAAGCTCTCATGAATGATATTTTCAAGACGTACCTACGGCAGTTTCTACTGGTTTTCTTCGACAACATCCTAATCTATAGTTTGGATATCACAGCCCATAAAGGCCACCTAAGTCTTACTTTTCAAACCTTGAAGCAGCACCAGTTGGTAGTGAACCAAAAGAAGTGCATGTTCGCCCAATCACGGTTGGAGTATTTGGGCCACATAATTTCCTTAGAGGAAGTGGCAGTTGACCCAGAGAAGATTGAATGTATTCTAGCATGGTCGACACCTAAAGACATCAAGGCCTTAAGGGGATTCGTCGGATTAACTGGGTATTACTAGAAGTTTGTTAAGGGATATGGCACACTGGAATAAACCTCTCACTGTGCTACTTTGCAAAAATTCCTTCTGTTGGACCGAATCCTCACAAACTGCATTCAATGAATTAAAAAGAGTAATGACTACAGTACCGGTTCTTGCTATGCCTAATTTTACTAAAACTTTTATTGTTGAAACAGATGCTTCGGGACTCGGTTTAAGAGCAATTCTGATGCAAGAAGGCCGACCAATAGCCTCCATTAGTCAAGGCCTGTCACTACGATCACAAGCCAAGTCTGTTTATGAGCGGGAGCTGATGGCAATTATTTTCGCAGTCCAAAAGTGGAAACACTACCTTCTGGGTAGACATTTCATCATCCGAACGGACCAACGTAGCCTCTGTTATTTGAATGACCAAAGATTACATGGGGAGGAGCAACAAAAATGGATAATCAAACTGTTGGGGCTAGACTATTAGATACAATATAAACCAGGGTCAAAAAATAGAGTCTCAGATGCCTTATCCAGACAAACTGATGGGGTGGAATGCAACTGTCTCTACTTGTTATTTTGGCAGCCGTAAAGAATGGGAAGAGGCTATTCAGCAAGACCCTAAGTTGAGCAAAATCTGCCGAGATTTGATTACAGACCCCAAAAGCCACCCACATTTTCATTTGGTGGGACACCAGCTTTTCTATAATGACCGACTAGTATTGCCTCACACAAGTCCGCAAGTCAACTCCTCCTTCAGGAATTTCACTCATCTCCCATGAGTGGACATTCGGGAATTTTCAGGACCTACAAACGGTTGTCTCAGGTTGTCTATTGGGAGGGTATGAAGAGTGACATTCTGACCTTTGTTGGCAACTGTGTTACATGCCAACAGAATAAATATGACAACCTCCAACTTGCCAGACTACTACAACCATTACCTATACCAACCCAAGTCTGGGAGGACTTTTCTATAGATTTCATCGTAGGCCTACCAAAAGCTCAATGGGTCGATACAATACTAGTGGTGGTTGATCGGTTAACCAAGTACAGCCACTTCATCCCTCTCCAACATCCCTACACGGCCCAACAGGTGGCTAATCTTTTCATCCAGAACATTGTTAAACTACATGGGTTTTCGTGGACAATCGTCTCGGATCGGGATAGACTCTTCATGAGCATTTTTTGGGGAGAGATGTTTAAACAATCAGGCACAAAGCTACACATGAGCACAGCATATCACCCTCAATCGGACGGTCAATCGGAAGTGGTCAACCATTGTGTTGAGACCTACCTTCGTTGCTTTGCTGGACAACAACCAAAACAGTGGCCTAAGTGGTTAAATTGGGCAGAATACTAGTTTAATACAACCTTCAATCAGTCCTCAGGTATGTCTCCTTTTCAAGCATTATACGACAGGGTCCCACCAGTCCTTTTTAGATATTTTGAGCATGCATCAGTGGTGGCGGCAGTTAATGAGCAAATGATCAAAAGGAATCACATTTTAGATGAATTAAAGCTCAATTTATCCCAAGCTCAATGAGCCATGAAGGCCTATGCGGATGGTAAGAAAAGGGATGTTCAGTTCCAACCAGGTGATTTAGTTTACTTAAAACTTCAACCTTATCGTCTTAAATCACTGGCTCGAAGACCCAACGAAAAACTCAGCCCCCGATTTTATGGGCCCTATGAAGTGACCAAAAAGGTTGGTCCTATGGCTTACCGTTTGCAACTTCCCACCATAGCCCGATCCACAACGTGTTCCACGTCTTCCAACTGAAGAAAGTTACCTCTTAGCCAATCACCTCACTCCCACTCCCTCCCTTTCTTGATGGAGATATGGTACTCCAAGTCAAGCCAGAACAAGTCTTGCGAAAGCAAAGGTTGTTAAATGGGGACTATGAGGTTCTGATCAAGTGGAAAGGCTTACCGACCTGTGATAATACTTGGGAGCCTTGTGCAAGCATCTGCAACCAATTTCCTTCTTTCCACCTTGAGGACAAGGTGACATTCCTTGGGGAGGGTAATGATGGACCTGAATTATCCAGCTGGTATTCACGCAAGACAGGCAAGGGGAGACAGGGGCAAATGGGGTAAATCATCTGAGGACAGGTGTCTTGTTAGTTGTTAGAATCCAGGAGTCAGAATAAAGGGTAGTGGTACCAGGGAGAGGGGATATCATTGTTTTTGTGCATGAATTGAATCTGGGAGGTGATGGCCCTCGAAGACCAGCTAGTGCTACTATTTCATTCTTAAAAACTCATTGTTCTCTTTAATTCTTATTAAGATTAATATACAACTTTTACCATTTTGATCTATTGTGTTGGATTGTTGCTGGAATATTGTTGTCTGTTACATTTTGGGTAAATACCAATGGCATATTTCTGTAACTTATAACAAAAAATTCTCTGGCTGACGTTTTTTTTTTTTTTTTTTTTTTAACTCCATGAACCGTCTTGGGAAAAATTAGTTCCAAAGTTGATAAGGTAGTACAAGTTTATTATTAAGTTATCTGCAAATTGCCAAATTGCAAACAGAATAACAAAAAAGTTACTCTTTCTCTATAGTCTATACTGTCTATGGCAGATCTATTTACTTTTGAAGTCATCAAATCCTCTTTCTTTTCCAATTTTTCCTTTCATCTAGTCATCCCATCTTTAACTTTTAAAAAGTATTCAAGTGGGTTTCTAATTTCTTATAATACTTACAAATTCTTTTAATTGGGATAAATATCTCCTTATAACCAAACTATATATATATATATATGAACATTTGTTTTTATTTTTTATTTTTATCACGGGGGTGTCCGAGTCAACTTGCACACCTCAACTAATCTCTCATGGTCTTGGAATTGTCGGTTAGGTAAGAGTCACAGTAACCACTCCTATTAGTGGTTGAGGGGATTCAAACTTAAAAGTTTATGAAACTTTCTTTTGTTTTTTTATCATCAGACTACTCAATGATGGTTAATATTTTCCTAAACAAAATTACCATATGAATTGAAAATGGAATCTTTTCAGTTTTCACTTACATATGGGTTCCACAACCCATTAGGGGATGTTAAAAGAGGATACCAAAATGTGTTTTTTTAAACATTATAAATTATATTAATGAAGTAACAGGATGCTTTTCAGNCGGAGGCCGGTTGACTTCTGGAAGTTTGCATCTCTATGACTTCCCAAGATTATCAGATCCTCCAGCCGCTATCAGTCAAACTGGTGTGTGTTAAAAGTCACATGGAATTCCTGTTTTACCTGAAATCAAACAAGGGATAGTGCATCCATCCTTTTGTTTCAATCAGGTTCCAATAAATTAAAACTTGCTTATTTCAACTGGGCGTTAATGTACTTTTATTTTGTGTACATTAATATGCCCTTTAGATTGGAATAATTTAACATTTAGTTTCTTGTCACACGTAAGATATGAAATGTTACATTCTTGTACTACGAGCATATCCAAAAAACTCTTTATATGACCTAAACTCTTTATTATAAAGAGTTTGTCCATAAAAACAAGAGTCCAACAGACTTTTATCTTTAAAATATAAATTAAAGAGTGAGTTTGACTCCCCACATCTAAGAATATCTCCAAATGACTCTTTATATGACACAAATTCTTTATTATAAAGAATTTATCTATAAAAACAAGAGTCTAACATACTCTTTATCTTTAAAATATAAATTAGAGAGTGAGTTTGATTATCCACATTTAGAGAGTCAAATTTCACTCTCTATCCTAATTTTAATTAATAAACTACAAAGTCCTATGTATTTTATTTATTAATTCTCTCTCCCATTAAGTCTATTTCTTAAAAATAAAGAGCATGTTCATTAAATTTAAAGAGTTTATTGGATTTGAATAAAATTTGTGTTCTTTATATTTTAAAATTAATGAAGATGCTCTTTATTTATATGAAAGATGTTCTTCAAAATAAAGAGCATCATTGGAAATGCTCTAAGAGCGCAAATAATTTATTTATACTTTGAGTAACCCATGCATATTTTCCAAATTTCCCCATTTCTTTATATTATGCATGTGCCATTCGAATTTATAGATTGGACTTGGAATGTCAATAGACAATGCTTGAGTACTTTGCTGAGCTATGGGCTATGGAGTTTGTCTCTTAATATTTCTGTTGAAAGGCTTGAAAGTCTCAACAAATTACTGAAAGTCTCATCAATTGCGCATGCCATTTACCTACTGAGCCCATGACATCGAAAATGATCTTTTTATGTCTTTCATCTGGTTGAAGTTGTTTGTGCTGCAACTGGTAGTTTGCGGTTCGACACTGATTAAAAATTTAGCCATCATCATCCAATGGCATATTTCTGTAACTTATAACAAAAAATTCTCTGGCTGACATGTTTTTTTTTTTTTTTTTTTTAACTCCATGAACCGTATTGGGAAAAATTAGTTCCAAAGTTGATAATGTAGTACAAGTTTATTATTAAGTTATCTGCAAATTGCCAAATTGCGAACAGAATAACAAAAAAGTTACTCTTTCTCTATAGTCTATACTGTCTATGGCAGATCTATTTACTTTTGAAGTCATCAAATCCTCTTTCTTTTCCAATTTTTCCTTTCATCTAGTCATCCCATCTTTAACTTTTAATAAGTATTCAAGTGGTTTTCTAATTTCTTATAATACTTACAAATTCTTTTAATTGGGATAAATATCTCCTTATAACCAAACTATATATATATATATATGAACATTTGTTTTTATTTTTTATTTTTATCACGGGGGTGTCCGAGTCAACTTGCACACCTCAACTAATCTCTCATGGTCTTGGAATTGTCGGTTAGGTAAGAGTCACAGTAACCACTCCTATTAGTGGTTGAGGGGATTCAAACTTAAAAGTTTATGAAACTTTCTTTTGTTTTTTTATCATCAGACTACTCAATGATGGTTAATATTTTCCTAAACAAAATTACCATATGAATTGAAAATGGAATCTTTTCAGTTTTCACTTACATATGGGTTCCACAACCCATTAGGGGATGTTAAAAGAGGATACCAAAATGTGTTTTTTTAAACATTATAAATTATATTAATGAAGTAACAGGATGCTTTTCAGCGGACAAAGTTTTGTTCATGTTTGAAAGATTTGCAAATTGATTGGTTTGGAATAGATCAACACTATCTGTAACAGTTAAAAGATTCACTAAAACTTTTTCAAGATTGAAACTCATTCAGTAGTGGGAATCTCTTTTTCATGAAAGCAAGCCATGCACATTGCCACAAATGCTTTGCTTTTGTCAAACGGAAGCCCACACTTCACTATATATTGTACAAGACCTTGTTAACAGCCTCAAACACAAAGCAAAATCAACTACAAGAAGAAATTAAACTTAAACCATGCTGAGTTTTCTAAAGAAGAGATCAACCCACAATATTCTATTCATTTTCATTCTATCCATCATCATCATCATCATCATCATCACCACCATATCTCCACTAGCAAAAGCAAACCAACCCCTCAACCAAACCAGCCTAATTTCTCAAAGGAATATTTGCTCCTACTCAATAGAGATTGAGACAAGTTGTGCAGCTGCTGCTGAAACCACAGATCATATCAGTGTTAGATTCAGCGACTCTGCCGGAAACTTGATCGTCGTGAAGCATTTGAAGAACCCCAAGTTGCTTTATGCTCCAAAGAATGGTGGTAAAAAACAAGGTGGTGGGTTACAAAGGTGCAGCATTAACATGTTTAATGCAAATGGAGCTTGCATGAAAAAAAGTGTTTGCGCATTGTACGTTAAAAGAGTTGGTTCAGATGAGTGGAGACCGGGTTGGATTAAGGTAGTTCATCAGGAAGAAAATGGCAGAGCCTTGCCGGTGTCTTACACTTTCTATTTCAGAAAATTTGTGCCTGAAAATGTGTGGTTTGGGTTTGATTATTGTCATTCTAGAGTGGGTTTTATGCCTCATGGTGGCTAGTCTTAAACAGAGAGAGTTCTTCAATGTTTAATTTCTCTCTTTAGGAGATTGATAAATAAGGTGAAATTTCATCCAAAGCAAAATAAATCAATAATTAAAGCAAAAGAGAGAAATAAAAACTCCAAAAAAGAATTCCCTTGAGATGGACACAATAACAGCTTGCATTTTCTCGTCATATCAGACAGTAACCAACTACGTACAATTATAGTAACCTATGTTACAAAAGAATCATGGTATATTTTAATGAAGGAAAACAGTGAAAAAAAAAAAAAAAAAGAAAACACAAAGAGCACAAAATTCAAAGTATAGAACTATTATTAACAGTGTGCCTAATTATCCAAATGCAATCAAAAGTCAAAAACAGCTAGCAATCATTCCAGCAGGAATTCGCACATGGGATCAGGGCTGCCAAGGAGGTCAAAACGTTTATTACCTAATGTGTCTTTTAGTATTGTGATTTGGCCTTCCTTTAGAAGTATGTCCTCATCAAGGGACTCGATCTTTTTCTTCAATGCATTAACCTCCATGTTCAACTGCATATTCTTCTCACTGTATTGTTTTACTTCATCCCACATCATGTCTCTCTCCTCTGAAACTTTAGGCAATATGCCCTTAATGATATGTAGTTCCTTTGCAGAATCTTGGAGGTTATTTTGAAGCTGGCTTATGCTGTCATCCTTCTTCAGTATCTATTGGCAAAAAAAATTGAGTTCAAGAATTACATGATGAAAACTATTGCAAAGATCAACTAGGAGTTGTGAAGACATTCAGAAAGTGATAAGAGATATCAGACCATACTACTGAGATTTAATAAAATGAACACATCCATTAGCTAGATTGAACTTTATAGGTAGTAAAAAGTGATTACCTGAATTTCAAGATCTTTCAACTTATGGGTGACACATGAAATGTTGTCCAAGGCATTTTGGGCTTCACACCGGAGGATGTCATTACCTCTCACAGCTGTTGCTAGTTCAGCTTGCAACTGCTCCACTTCCAACTCTTTAGAGTAAAGCTTCTCTCTTAATAGACTAGTTAACAAAGTCTCTGCTTTGAGCTCAGATCTTATGTTCTCCTATACAAGAAAGAGTAAACATAAGTAATAATTGAAGTCAACAACATCAAGGCACTTTTCTAAATGAACATACAAAATAATAACTTATGGAAAAGAAAGCATGCTCAAGTTAAATAAGCATATTCAAAGGTAATAACACACACACACACATACCAAAAAAAAAGGGTATGTAACATTCTTGATTACCTCTGGAATTTGATTATTTATCTTTCCTGAGCAATCAGCCTCAGTATGTAATGACTGACATTTTGAAGCAACCAGACTGGATTTCTCATGCAGGAAACCAGACATAGTCTGTAAACTCCTTGTGAGGCTTTCAATTCCGCGCTTAAGGCTCTGAACCTTCATGTCAGATTCAACAATGAATTGCCCATCTAAACCATTCTTGACAAATTCTATACCCTGCTTAGTGTCTTGAAGTTTGCCTGCTTTCCCTTTGATGAATTCCAGTAGCTGAGAACATGATTGGGCGCTCTCATTCAACATTGATAGTCCTTGATTTTGCAAGTAGCATATACGCGTCCACAATTCCTTATCTAGCTTAATGGTTAAAGCGCCACTCTCTTGACCATTGCCTTTTAAGCGATGTAATAAGGTTATATTCTCATGCCGAAGAGAATCAACCTCAAGCCTATAAGATTCAACCTCCCTTCTTAATGATAGTTCTACCCCTGTCAACCTCATTTGCTCCATTTGCAATCTGGCCACATGCTTATCAAACTTCTCCAAAGGTTGCTTATTTCCAATTCCCTCACTGAATTCTTCTCGCAACCCAGCAATTGTCTTCTCTTGTTCACTACATGTTCTCAGCAATCGAGTAAGAGATTTTTGCAATTCCTTGCACTCCATCTCCTTATCTTCAAAATTTCTTTTAATGCAGTCTAGATCTTCTTCTGATGCTCTATACTTCTCTTGCATTTCAGAAAGACTTTCTCTTAGATCCCGATTTTCCTCAGTGCACTCTTCAATTCTTGTACTGATGTCCTTAAGTTGCTGCTCTGAGTGGGTTATCATGTTTCTGCTCTCTGTTTCCCTCTCTTTAAAAGAAGATACTTTCCTCTGGAGGGAGACATTGTGCTCTGCAAGCTCCCTAACCCGCTCCCGAAGCCTATGCTCTTCCATTTGATATTTCTCAAGCTTCAATGACCATTCACTCGACCTTCTGTCTAACTCCTTCTCCAATCCCGACTGCAACTCATTCTTTTCTTTCTCCAGTCTTCGTGTTCGTGACTCCACATCTGCCTTTGCCAGCCTAAGTTCTTCCTTAGTAGAAGCCCTTTCTGCAATTCTAGACTGTAGAAGACCAGAAACCTCATATGCCAAGCTGAGCTTCTCCTCAGTTAATCTTCTAATGGTCTGAATCAATGTTGGCATATCAAACCCACAATCGCGAAGAAAGGTTTCTTGCTCAAGTTCTTCAGAAAGTACCAAGACCCTCTCCTCAGCTTCTTTGGATCTTCTTTGTAAGTCCACATCTACATCCTCTTCTACTTCAATAGAGTTAAAACCTTCACAATTGTCACCAGGGAAACAATTTTGCTTCTGAAAACCCGAGAAATCATCCCTGTGATATCCATTTACAGTTTCATAAGGTTCACCCAATGAATAACTGTCCCGAGCAACCACATCTGAATTTGAATCAGAGCATCTACCAAAGGAACCACCATAGATGTCTTCAATAGTTATTGGAACATCATGGTCAAAGTCCTTTGCATGTGATCTGGGAAGAACATGAGTCTGGGAGAGTCTCTCAACCACATTCTTTGCAAGTCTCCGAGGAGATTCATGCCCAAAACCATTCTCCACCCAATCTCTAGATGAGAAATAGAGACTAGTGTCTTTAGCATCCCTAAAAGAATGAGACTTACCTTTGACACTATTTGTTGGTGAAGTAGGGGTTGCATATTGAACTCTTGGGGGGAGCCTCCCACCACCATTTACATTTCCAGAATAGTTCCTCTGTGAAGAACTGTTTGTAGGCCCACTTCTTTCCTGATGTTGTTCTCCATCAATGTAGCGGTCCAAAATTTTAGTTGAGACATTACTTGAGCATAAGGAAGAGTTTCCTGATGAATCATGGTGACTTCTAGATGACCCAGAAGAACCCGGCCTCTCTAATCCATGTGCATTTTGAATAGGTGCCACTTCAAATCGTTTTTCCCGGGAGTGCCTCTCAGGTGTAAGAGCCCTATACCGTCTGGCATGTACACAATGCAGCATATTAGTCTTATAAATTGACTTAGTAAACGGGGGTTGAATTAAAGGCAGTTACATATAAGATAAAACTCTCATGAACAAATTCTACAATAAAATAGAATTAACCAAATCCCTCACCGTGATGAATGACTGGATTTCTGAGGAAGAATACCACTAGTACTGCTAGAAGGAGATCTACTCGGATCAGTTGCCCATGAAAAACTCTTCTGTCCCATCCCATCTACAAAAAGTGCTGTTGATGACAGCGAGCGGCTCCTTCTAAGACCCGAACTGGTACTGCAGCTCTCACCATCTAATTGTTGCTTCCGGGATTTGGAAAAAAAGCCCCTTGAGCTTCGGAAACTGTTCTCAGACTTGTCAACAGCTTGATTATTCACCCCACTTCCCAGTGGGTTCTGGTTCTTGCAGTAAACTTTCTTTTCCGTTGATGGTGGGGAAACTGAGTTGTTTCCACTGCTAGAGGAAGATTTGAAAAAAAATAGCTTCTTCATCTGTATATCACCAAGAGCTACAATAGCTCATGAATATTTGCGTTTCTCCCGATCTTGATATGTTAGAAGAAATTCAGGATATGATGAAGTCTCACTTAACCTGAAGTTAAAATATACAACCACATTAGTTTTAAAATAAGAGAAAAGGGCACTTACACATACAAACATGATTAAGAACACTGAAGCGAGGTGACAGGTAAAAAGCAAAGCGGAGAAAATAAATTTTATTCAGAAACAAGTACATACAGCTCATCTCAAGTTCATTATACTGAGTTTAAATAGCTAATTGAAGAAAAGGAAGCATGCAGCAGTGCAATGATAATTGTGAAACGAGCCTGAAGAACCTAAATTAATCAATACAGAATCAGGACATGGGGCTAATGAAAATTCTCCTACATGTAAGAAGTAACAGTACCACAAGCAGGAACCAAACATACACACAGACACAGAAGTGGATTTTAAAGCTCCAAGCCATAGATGAATAATCAATATTAAGCTTACAGTCTCTAATTTGACTTAGAAAAAACATATACACATGATATATTACTATTAGCTAAACCTGCCCCGCCCCATAAGTGTAGATAGAGTAGCTCAAGTGCTCAACGTATTTCCCATAAGAAAACTGAATTTCTTTTTCCAAAAAAATCTAAATTTTACATTAAAAACTTTTTGGAACAGGTAAAGATTTCAGACTTCTGAGTCATGATAGAGAATCTCAACTAGTTCAAAAAATAAACTAAACATATAATTAAAATATTTTTTTAAAAATAAAAAATTAAAACCAGACTGAAATAACAAGATGTTAGAATCATTTGTGTCAGAGCTTCTGTTCCGATCCAATCTTTACACAGAACTTGGCAGAGATTAAGTTTAAAAGACCAAATTACCCTCATCATTTATATCAGTAACTTAGAACCCTGAAAACCCTTTTCTTAATTGTATCGCGAAACCAAACGCCAAATTAAACAAATGGAAAAACCTTAATCTGAGACAAACAGACGTTAAAAAAAAAAAGGGATCTAATTATCACAAACTTGTAGCAATTCAACACTCCAGAAACAAACCAAATTAAAAATTTCCACGCTAATGCAATATGAAGCAACGGATATCTACAAGAAAAGCAAGAACGAAGGAGAGTAAACACCGATTCAATTCCTACAATTACGCACACTATAATTAATTTTAGCAAAAACAAAGACAAAAGACCGAATAGTTAATTCTCTGTTTGGTTGCTGAGAAACTGAATGAAAAGAAAAGAAAAGAAAACTCAAACAGTTTCAGTCTTATTTCTATCATTTTCGAATTTCAATGAAAAAAAAGACTAAATAATTAATCCTCTGTTTGGTTGCTCAGAAACCGAGTGAAAAAGAATATAAATATTCCCCGTTTCTTTTACGAGAATAGATTTTTCAAGAAAGAAAAACAGCAGTTTCCATTTCATCAAATTTTCTCGGCAACCAAACAGATTCCGGAAAAAAGAGAGAGACTTACAAGCTTTTCCACTCTGCTGCTCTACTTCTTCTAAAACGGTCAAAAAGAAAATTTATTTTCGTCACAACTTTCTCGTGCAAACCAAATTCATTTCTCTTTTTTCGAAAATTCAAAATTACAGAATTTAATTAATTAACTTGCCTTCAACGTTCAGATACTCTCTTAAAGAAAAATTCAAAATTCAAACAAATAAGAACAAAACAAATAAAAATCCAACTCATCAAACTTTAATATAAGGAAATGAATTGAATGTTACAGTGAAGAGAAAGAAAAAGAGAATCTTACTCAGTCGTTGCTTTAACGGCGTCAAGGGCCGGCGTCTAGAACATGTAAAATATATAATCGTATTTTTGAGGAGAGAATGACGTTGACGGAGAATATTCTGCCGTCACAACGAATTTATGAACAGCGAGAGTGTGTGTGTGTATCTGTGTGTTTTTCTTCCTTGTATAGACAGAACGGCCAATAGGATGAGAGTTTAAAGTGGAAGGGGTAGTTTCGTCATAAAAATGTTTTTTAAAAATTTGTTACGCGGATAAAGCGGAAGGGGAGCGGGGGCCATGGACCCCCGGGGGGAGTGATAGAGTGCGGTCAAGTACAGAGAACTTGAAGTGGGTCCGATAAATTTGAAAAAGGTTAAGCATGCTTGGATTGGTTGGTCCCACGGTTTAATTTGGTTGGTAGGTGTTTGCAAGTTTTGTTAGCTGAGCTAACATTAAAACTAAAAAGATTAAAAAATAATTAATAAAAATATAAAATGAATCTATCACCTTTTTCTACTTAAATGATTATGTTAACGTTTTCTATTTACATACCAAAATGTTAATTACGTGAAAGTTGAGAAATTTTTTTATATAAGAATGATATAAAGGGTAGTAATCTTTAACATGACATAAATTTGGTACGATTTAATAGGTCAAGATTGATTTTAGTCGGGTTTATATTCGTGTTAGTGTCATTGTTAACAAACTTACATATTAAACATGATAATTATGTGAAAGTTAGAGTTTTTTTTTTTTTTTTTTTTTTTTTCTATAAGAATGATATAAAGGGTAACAAATTTTAATGTGACATAAATTTGGTATGATTTAGTAGGTCAAGATTAATCTTAATTAGGTTTATATTCGTGTTTGTGTCGTTGTTAACAAATTTACATATCAAACATATTAATTATGTGAAAGTTGAGAGACTTGTTTCTAAAAGGATGATATAAAGGACTGCAATTTATGATATAACAGAAATTTAGTAAACTTAGTAGGTTAGAATTGATCCTAATTGTGTTCATGTCTTTGTCTCTGTCGTTATTGATTAACTCAACTTATTTGTTAATCGTATAATAATCGAGCCGAATGACCTCCCACATGCAAACTCATTTTACTAAACGAGTTACTTCGTGTCATTTGTTTAATAATTTTGTCATATCTATATTAGATATTCTAACACAATTAATTAGACAGAATCATATCCCAGTTAGGATTTTATATAACAAATGCATACACGATCCGATTTCGCCACCACCAATAATTTATGCACTTTATTATTATTATTATTATTATTATTATTATTCCTTCTAGATGATCAAGTTTAATAAACCATGTTAATTTTGATGAAGTTTTAAATCTATTACATCTATAGATATAAAGGGTTTATTTTATATATCCATGAAAAATCGATTAATATTAAACAATACCCAATTTATATTTAAATATTTAAAAATCTTATCATGTTGTTTTCATGAGAATTTTATTAATCTCAAAAAGGTTGTTTAATAAATTTTTGGATAAATAATATTCGTGAATGCTTGTAATATCAATCAATCTTATTAAAAAATACGAAATAAACCCATGCAAAAAATACGGATTTTTAAATTTTAATAAATTTAATGGAAATAATTTATCTAACCACCTTATATCTTAAAAAAAATAAAAATAAATCACCCTACACTATTAACAAAATAATTTTTTTTTTAAATTAGAATTACAAAATAAAGTGAAACAAGAACAATTAATTAAGTATTATTAACTACCTCTGGGTGACTAAACGATTCGATAGGGACTCTTGGGTGTATTACTCAGGTCATGAGTTCGAGTCTTTCTTCGTCGTGCTAATAGGGGTAGCCACTGGAAAAGATGGTGGTAGGTCGTGTCGTGCCTAAAAATTCAAGACTCATCGTGCCGTGAGTTGTGACGTGCCAAAGCCTGCAAAAAATTTATGTCGTGCCGGCCCCACCAAATTTAAAGGCCCATGGCATGACCCACTATATATCGTGTTGTGTCGTGGGTTGCGCCATGGGCTAGCCCATGTGCTTTGTAAAAATATTTAATTTTAATATTTATAAATTATGGTAATTTTGATTCATTATTAATAGTAATTATAAAAATATTTTATATATCATATTTAGTGACACTTTGTATTTATTTTAAATAAAAAAATATATAATCATTATGAAATATAATAAAATTACGAGACATTGAAATATTAATGGAATTTCAACATTTTTTATTACTTATAATTTATAATTATAAATTACAAATACAAACTTAGAAATTATGATTAAGAATTATTATACATCTTCATTTTCATTAATTTCTAAATTCTTATAATTTTTTTTTTTGTGTGTTGTGTTGTGCCAGCCCACCTGCATTTTTTAAGGTCTGTGGCACGGTCCGCATATTTTCGTGTCGTGTTTTTTTTTGTACCGTGTGCCAACACGGTCCATTACCGACTCTAGTCATTGGAGCTCTTATCCGATCAATAGTTTCAGTCCTTAGGATCCTAGAGGATTAGTTGAACTTACGCATAAGCTGACCTGAACATTACATTCCCGATCATTAAAAACAAAAAAACTTTATTTAAACTTTCATTTCACTATCAATCCAATCTTGAGGAGAACTCTTCCAACTTCCAACAAGTCATTCTTGAAATAGACATTAATTAATAATTAGTTTATAAATTAAATTTAAACCCCGTATCACTGCAGCTGTATATGATCATACTCTCAAATTTATTTGAATATGTCATCTTCATGATTTGTCATGATTATGCATGGGATTAGTCCGTTAATCAGGTACCTTTTCCACCATTACTCAATTAATCATCTTTCATTACTTCATTCCCAATTGCGAATTGTGAATTGCCAGGCCATGGCCACCATAAGGATATGATTATTAACTAACTTAATCCACATCACTGTTATATTAATCTAACTATAACAAAGCCAATAAATATTTGACTATGATTATGGCTTTTTTTTTTTTTAAATATTATTTATAACTTTTAGCAAATATAATAACATTAGTTTAGGTTAAGAAAAAATCTATCATTTTTTTTTTTTATATTTAATCTTAACCTTTGAAATTGTATTTTTATGTAACTTTAGCCTTTGAATGCTATTCACTGCCTTGAGTGGAGCCTTTGTAAAGATTGTTTTTGAAGTCTCAACTAGCAATTGTACTTCTTGATGATAGCTTCCCAATACCATTTTGTCCATACAAAAGCACTTAATATATTAATAAAGTAGAAATAATTAAAAAAAAAAAAAAGAAAGCCGGAAAGGAGAAAAAGGCCAAAGCATGTCACTATAGCTTTTTATCTTGTCTAAGAATGAGGGGGCCTGAATAATGAATTGTACTCATCACATTTTAATGTTTTATATAAGAAGGTATTATCCCACCTTTTCAAAAAAATCAATATGCTCCCCTTTTTTTTTTTTTTTTCAATGACCGAGGTATTTAGGATAGTTTACACACACCTCAACTAATCAACTAAGATTTTGAAACTATCAGTCGAGTAAGAACTCCAATAACCACTCCTATTAATAATTGAGAAGGGACTCGAATTCAGGATCTCTTAAATAATAGATCCAAGAGTTCGGATCAAACTACTCGATTACCCAAGAGTTAGTTATATGTTCCTTTTATTACCTTTATGCTGGCCAATATTATACTTTTGAAGACTTAGTTCAAATCATTTTAGTTTCTTTGATTAATTCCAAGAATAATGGTGCCACAATTCTTCCTTGTCCATCTCATTAGGCATATGATATGTGAGAATCAAATAAAAATTCAAATAATATTTTATACAATTACAACAAAATTATAAAATCTTGAAGCAACAAATAATATCTATTAATTAATTACACATTAAACTATATAAGTTTGATGCAAAACATGGATTTAATTTCATGTGTCACATATGTGGGTAAAATCTCACAAACCAATGTTTGAAGCAATAAATAATATTTAATGATTTATTACACATTAAATTATATAAGTTTGATGTAAAATATGGATTTTCATATGCCAAATATGTGGGTAATTTCTCATAAACTAATGATTTAAATCACAATGAATCCCATGCGCTCAATATATGTCAAACTACCTTATACCAAATCTTTTTTATTTTGTTTGTCCAATTGCTTATATTGATTGTTGATTTAATTTATTGAAGAGAGAAAAATATACATACAATAATATCATATCCTAATCAACAATATTATAGCTAGGATTGTTCAAAATCCAATCCAATCCAATTAAACTAACCAATCTAATCCAATTTTGATTGGTTTTGATAATTTTATTGGATTGGATTAGATCCCGATTTTGAGAATCTAACTGGATTGGATCGGTTGTTGGATATGCTAAGTGTATCGGCAAAAATCATGTTGAAAACCCAAGATTTAAGCCTTCAGTCCAGCAATCAAGGTGGACCAAGTCTAGTGAAGGTCCAACATACAAGGCCCAACAATTCATATCAAGTGGACCCAAGCCCATGGATCAAACCTAGGTCCTGTAGACTACCTCGTCTAGACTGAGTCAACCAAAGCCGTCACCTAAACTAATCCAAAACTGCCTCTTGACATCTTTGAGGATCGACTCTCAATGAACTTTGGATATTCTAACCTCGGATATCTCGAAGGGCCATAGGGTTTGGAGGACCAACGACACTCCCTTTGAACTCTATAAATACACCCTCTCCAACAAAAGAAGGGACGACTCCTTCTAAGCATCGAGCCTCTGCTAAAATACTCTCAAAAGCTCTCTCACTCTCTAAGACACTCCAGCTACCGTTCCTCAAAAAACTAGACCACCTCTCCAGAAGACCTGCATTGGCATTCATATGCCCACACCATCACAATTGTTTAGTTACACATCACCATTTATTTTCTATGTCTAACTTGGTTGTGAACTTGGGCTTCAGAGTCTACCCAGCCCGCATCATCCTGGTGTCAAGGATCCCCGTCAGTCTCCTTTCTCTTGTTTCGTAGGTCGCCACATCCCAACTTCCGTGATTGTGGATTCCGAGCATCTACACTAAGTAAATCCAATTTAAAACTAATCCAATCCAATTATATAACTTTATAAATAAAATAAAAACTTAGGGTTAACTAAGTAAATATCTAAATTTAAATTATATTTGACTTACAAAATTAGGGTTGTATATTAATATTTTCAAACTTTTATTTTATCTTTGCCAAAGTAATTAAACCTAAAATTTGGAGATAAATATTTTAGTGCATGATTAATCTCTATTACAAGTCATTTGCTCTCTAGCGAAGTATCAAGTGTTGGATTATAATCAGTAGCATGGATTAATGCATTTTAGTTTAGCAATTTTAGTACATTTTATTATTTGCAATAATGTGACACTGAATTTTAGTTTTGGTTCTTGATAAATTTATTTTATTGGGATTATTTATTTTTCTTATATTACTTTTGCAATGGAAAACCAACTTATGTCTCTTCATAACATAATTATTATCTAAAATTTTTAATATAATTGTTTTTCTATGTTTAAATTATATAATAGCTGTCTAATGTCGAATTATTTAATGCAGTGTAAAATCAAATCGGATTTAGATAAAATCAATTGATTTTTTATCCAATTGAATACAACTTTATTAATTGGATTGGATTGGATTATAATTTTCAGTAGGTTGGATTGGATCGAATTATAAATCTAAATCTAATTGGATTGGATTGGATTAAAAATTCTAAAATCCAATATATATTTGGATCGGAGCAGATTTAATAAAATGGTTTGTTTCGATCCAATGAACGCATCTAATTATAGTTGGCGTAAATGATATATTCCCACCCAAGGTTTGATGAAATCCTAAGTTGGTACCCCAAGTTCTATTTATTCCAGATTCTCACCCTTAAAGTAACGGAAAATGGTTAGATATAACGGCTCAAGAGTAAATTAGTCATTTTGTAGAGGAGGTGCACATTAGCAGATCGTCGCCCCTAACAAAGCTCCGACGCACGTTAGCCAATGCCAACGCCACCATCGACGTTTTTCGCTCTTTTTCGGCGATTCTTCTACCCAAAATCACTCTTGTCACCACCATTCGAACCCTCATCCTCCCCTCTGCAAAACCGTACCCTTCACAACCCCTCATCACTCATCGATCGCCAACCACGACAGCCGCCACAGGCGATTGGTTTTCGTCGATCTCCACCGGCCAATGGCCACTAAACGGTTGCTGAGGACATAGGGGTTTTGTAGATTTGGAGATGCTGGTTGCAATGGTGATGTCCAATTGCATTTTCATGGCCAGAATCTGGCGAAGAATGATGAAAACCTAAGCTTGACGGCGCAGGTGATTGGAGGGCCCACTGAGTTGGGAACTAGAGGGGTTTTGGACGACAGACAATGGGGAAGGTGATGGAGGTGACCAAGGGGTTTGCCGCCATCGGAAACAGCCCAGATCCAATGAAAACAGAGACCGTGCGCAGTCACTAAGGGTGTAATTGAAGTAATTTTAAAATAAGATAGTTAATTTTATAATTTTAGTAATTTAGGGATTAAAACATAATTTATTAATTTAGGGTTAAGGGTATTATGGTAATTGCACCCTCACTACCCTAAAAATTGTTAACAATGTTATTTTAAGGGCGGGAATTGGAATAAATAGAACCTAGGATACCCACATATAATTTTGTCAAACCTTGGGTGGGAATATGTCGTTTACTCTTATAGTAGACACAAATACACAATTATGTATCCAAATGATTCGATAGAACCCAACCCAATAGGTAGATGATGTGGGTTCGATCCATAATTATTTAAACATGCTGGATTATGTTTTGGGTATCCATTATCCATCATAGGATCCAAAATTTAAAGAGAAATGCCAGCCTTATAAAGAGAAATACAAAGAGGGGCATACAAAGACAAATCATATCCTTAATCTTCATAATTGTCTCTCTCTCTCTTTTTCCCTTCTTTTAAGGGCATGATTTGTCTTTGTATGCCTCTTTTTGTAAGACTAGCATTTCTCAAACTCAAGACCCTCAATTACATCTCTACTTTGGTTTTAAGGCAATGTTTGGCTAGTTAGCTCTTGTGATTTTTATATTAATAAAGATTAGAACTTTTCAATAATTCTCTCGTAAATAAGACGTGACAGTTTATAATTGATTAGACCAGACCTATTATTGGGTAGGTAGGATCCATTACAAACTGACAAGTCTCGTTTGTGAGAGAAACTTAGTAAGAAAGGTTTGTGAACGTAATATTTGTGAACGTAATATTACTCATTTTATATACAAATAACGTATTTATTATATTATAGTTTAATTTATTTTTAAAAAATATATAAAATGTTCTAAGTTCTTTGGTCAATGTTATATTATTTATTATAAACTAACATGAAAAATTAAAATAATTGATTACATTAATTATTTGAAAATTTAACATTAAGTTTATATTATTTATCTATAATTTTAAAACTCTTTTCAACTTGTTGATTTATCGTTCAGATAACAAAATAGTTAAAAAATAAAAATGAGTTAACTTAATGACGAAATAAGAAATTCAATTTTTTTTTTATGTTTTATTAATAATTTTGATAAAGGATAAAATTTTAATTAAAAAATTATTTAAGCAAATAGATTGAGTTGTAATAGAATAATTTTTGATAGATCAATGTTAAAACACATCCATTCGTACAAGAGATTTGTGCAATAAATTTTTATATCATAAATTATTTTTACTTTAAAAAAATAAAAGAAAGAAAGGAAATTCAATTCCCACATAAAAATTGACTTCGCAAACAAGCCCCTATAATCCCAAAACGACGACGTTGGTGATTCCCTGAGCTAATTTCATTATCAACAGCCTGAAAGCGTCACTTGCACTTCACTCCCAAAAAATTCCCAAATCTTCAGTAATCAATCGAAATCCCTTCCCATTGGAAATGGATACTCTCCCAAACGGCAACGCTGCCGCCGCATCACCGCCACAAACCACCGCCCCAACCAACGCCTCAACGACGCCATTCCCGAAGTTGACGCAACTTACGGAAGCCTTAAAATTGGAGCACCAATTCCTGAGAGTCCCTTTCGAGCACTACAAGAAGACAAGTCGAGCCAATCACCGCGCCGTCGAGAAGGAAGTCAGCTCCGTTATCTCTGGAGTCGCTGATGTGTCCGATTCAGATAATTTTTCCAAAGACGACGCAGTTAATCACCTCACGTCTCTCGTGTCGAGACTCCAAGGGCTCAAAAGGAAGGTCAGTTTTGCGAAGTCGATTTATATTTAGTTTTTTGGATTATAGAGTGATTTAATTGTTATTTGATTAGTTACTAAATTATTAAAATATATTTTCGAGTTAATTGTAGATCATTTGATGAATGAATTAGTTAATTCGGTTATTATTGAGTTAATAGAGTGTAATTTAATATATTCGAGTTTTTTTTTTTTTTTTGGTATTTTAGTCCTTCTTATTTTTAGCTCCATTGTGTGACGTAGAAATTGGATGAGCTTTGGATTTATATCGTGGTGTTTAAACTTTTTGAGGCTGTAACATGCAAATTGTGTGATTTGGATTGTATTTCAACATAGAGAATCAAAGATTTATGGTGGTGTTTGGTAACATGGAATTAGAGCTTTCGAGTTTTCTGACTAAGTTTTGTGCTGCCAAAGACAGGCTTAGAGTATGTTTTTGTTTAGATTTGGATAAGATTTGATTGTAAAAGTTGGACTGAATTTTAACTGCTACATAGTGATATAAGAAACTTCGGACTCATTTAATGTCAACTATATTGTTTCATCTTTGTACTTGGCAGTATTTTTTTAAGATTGGTTATAAATTCCATGTTATTTATGATTAGTGTTCTGATTATGCAGCTGGAAGAGGGAAGTCGAACAGAGCACTTGCAGGCACAGAAGTGTCGTGCTCGACTCAATCATTTAGAATCAGCAGATGCAGAGAATTTGTCAGAATGGAACAACATGCGACTGAAACGTATCCTTGTGGACTATATGTTGCGAATGTCATATTATGACACTGCACAGAAGTTGGCAGAAAGCAGTAATATGCAAGTAAATGGACATGCCTGTACCTTTTTATATGCAAATTGTGATAACCTTTTATTGCAATTACATCTTTAGATATAGTTAAGCTAGTTTTATTTCTGGCGATGAGATATTCTGTAAAAGCACATTGCTAATGTATTGCTATTAATCAAAACATTTGTTTGATACTATAGTTAACTCCCATCATAACTATTAGGGCTTGATTTTTTCCTCTATGCCATTGATATGGATGTAAATGTTTCTAATTTGTGAAGTATGCCAATTATAGCATTGTCTATTTATATATCTTTGAAATCTAATCAGAGGGCCTGTATTGACATCATGGATTTTGTTTTACATGGTATCATTGGTTATGTCTTGTTTCTGCTGTATGTGATATAGAATTATGTACATAATTCAGTTTATCTATATGTGCCAGGATCTTGTTGATATTGATGTATTCCAAGAAGCCAAAAAGGTTATTGATGCTTTGCAAAATAAGGAGGTAGCTCCTGCTTTAGCCTGGTGTGCAGATAATAAGTCCAGATTGAAGAAGTCAAAGGTAATTACCACCATTCTCAGGGCTTGTTCATATTTGTGGGCAACAAGAACTTTGCAAATGTTGTAGCCTATTGTTTCCCAATTTTTTTTTTCCTTGCTTTTTTTGGAAAATAGTTGGATTAACAACTACAATCCTCAAATGCTACTATTTGACTGTTATGACATGATTGATTAACATCACATTACATATATCCAAGTGTAAGCGAAGACTTGAAGTGAAGAACATAAGAAAGGATTGAATTTTTTTTTTCCTCCCCACTTTTGTTACCATCTCTTATGTATGCTTGGTATTTTGTTGTTGAAAAAATAGAGGAAAAACTTATTCACACTTATTCACTTTAAAAAATACATATCATACATCTCTAGTTATAGACTAACTCTAGATATCTTGATAACCTTAAGTTAGGATTATCCTAACTTTTAAATTTAAAAACTAGATAATGCCTAGATAACTCCTAAGTTTTCACATTCTTATCTTAGGAATTCAACAGTTGTATATCTCTAGAATTTCAGGGTAGATGTTTTTTCCTAATTGCAATGAACTTAAAGTTTAAAAATACATGCATAGATGATGAAGTTCTTTGTTTAACTTTATTCTTAATATTTTTTGTAAAATTATGAGACTATGATATTTATTAATTTTTTGGTAATTTGTATTGATTATGACCGCTTTGTTGGTGGCAGAGCAAATTTGAATTTCAGCTGAGACTTCAAGAGTTCATTGAGTTGGTACGATCTGAAAACAACTTGCGTGCCATTACTTATGCTCGAAAATACCTTGCACCATGGGGAGCTACCCATATGAAAGAGTTGCAGCGAGTTATGGCAACTTTGGCTTTTAAGAGTAATACTGAATGTACCACATACAAGGTGTGTATTATATATCTGTGGTATGAATAACCTTTGCAGGATTACTGCAATTGATCATAATTCATCATGACTGTAGGTCAAAGGACTAGTTCTTAAGATGGGGTTGTGCAATGTGTTGCCTCCCTTCCTCATTTGTTGTCTCACCCACTGTTATTAAGGGTGGCAATCACTTGAGACTCTGACCAGTTGGAAAATTGGGTTGTTTTAGACATAATATATATATATATATAAGAATCTTGCGCTTTTATGCCACAAAAGTTTAGAAACAGTGAAAAAGTGAAACATTAGATTTTAATTAGATTCTCAGCCTTGATAGCTGTATTTAACGGTTTTATTTTTTGTTTTATTTCATTTTTGGAGTGGATATGTTTAGGCGATACTAATACAGTGGCTTTGCTTTCCAGGTTTTGTTTGAACCAAAGCAATGGGACTACCTGGTGGACCAATTTAAACAGGAATTCTGCAGATTATATGGCATGACCCTGGAGCCATTGCTGAATATCTATCTGCAAGCTGGCTTGTCAGCTCTGAATACTCCGTATCCTTATTCAGTAACTTGATCTGTGATTATCTATTGACTGCACACATGTGATATGGGAATAACAAGGATTCAGTAGTGTCAGTAATGTCTAACTTATATCAGAGTATAAATCTTGAATCTGTGAGTGTGTAGGGGTTTGGGTTGGGGGACATTGGTGGGAAGGACCTACATTGTTGAATAAGGACTGTGCATGCAGGTCCTTCCCACCAAGGAGCGTAGCTTTCCTAGGTCTTTTACATGGTAATTTAGATAATCAGATTTTTCTAGATTCTTTGATAGTAACTCATTGTTTATGCTATTATGTTAGTAGTTTGATTGGAGGGTTCAAAATTATTTAGTTGCAGTACTTCTATTTTTGGCAGTCAGTCTCCTCTTTTAATTATTGGTTCAACAATGGTTTGTGGGTGTAGATCTAATTATAAAGGTAACATGGGTCTCAGGCTTTTTAAATAACGGACTAATGATTCTTTAACTTGACGTCTCATGAATTACCTTTTTTTAAAAAAAAAAAAAAAATTATAACTAAGTTTTTGATCATCATACTGTTATTATTTTGTACGAAAGCACCAGCAATGATTGGATGCACTGTGACTGAAGCTGAAGTTGTACACCAGGCATTTGGGTTCTTCTCTTTCACCTTTATGTGGCTGTTTGTGCATTATTTCTTGCTTTGCATACCTATATATTATTTGCCATTTTGCCTTGACCTGGTTTAGATACTGCTACGAAGATGATTGTACCAAGGAGGACCCATTGTCACAGGAAAGTTTCCGAAAGCTAGCATCGCCATTACCGTACTCTAAGCAACATCACTCTAAACTTGTTTGCTATATAACGAAAGAGCTAATGGACACAGAGAATCCACCACAAGTGTTGCCGAACGGCTATGTCTATAGCACCAAGGTTTGCCTTTTTGTGGCCGTAAACTAGTAAGCTTATGGTTGAATAAGCTGACAATTTTTCTGCTATGTGCAGGCTCTTGAAGAAATGGCCAAGAAAAATAACGGTAAAATAACCTGTCCTCGGACAGGTTTCGTATGCAACTATTCAGATTTGGTAAAGGCCTACATATCATAAATCTGCGTTCTCTGGATACCTGATGAAGTCGAGACATCCTCCGACGCCATTGTGGTTTCATTCAGCACCATTTGTGGATACTTTTTCCTTGATAAGTTTCAGAAATTTCTTATTCAAGAACTTCCCTCGGTAAATGTTGGAAACTAGCCACCTGTAGATATGCAAAAAAAACATTACTTTACATGTTTCATCAATATGGTCTCTGTGAATGCAAACAATAAATCAACAGCTTTAAATTCAAATCCTATAAGGTTATTCAGTACAAATTAAATGTGCTGGTCGAGAAGTTAAATGTAGTACTTTCATTGTTAAGTTACGATAAAAGCGTTTCTCAACACTGTTAAATTGATAGATTAATGATTTCACATTTCGCAATATCAAAATCAATAGATTATGGTATGATATAATATTTTAACTTTGAACTTACCAAACAATGAAATGAGGCTATTGTACATAACTTCCCCGTATTTGTAGTCTTGTATATTTTTAGGTTTTCGCTTTAAGTAGTTAGAAATTTTAACTGCTATATCTCTAATAAGATGCAAAACAATTAACAATGTTGCTTAAAATTGTTGCATCATCTCGTTTTCGAGAAAGGAATACGCAACCGTCAAACCCATGCTTTCAAAAATTTGAAGGCACAAACAGAACGTTTACATGCTAAACGTTGAGCCTTATACTTTTATAGAACGGATAAACAATTAAACATCCAACCCTGCCTGAATAGATAAACAGTAAACTGTTCAAAATAGTAAGTATCATAAGGAAAAAGTAATCTAGAAATCTCAAGCAAGTTAATAAAATATTGGGTTCAAAACTACCAATACAAAATAGGTATATTAAATTCTCGCAACTTCGACAGAATTAAAACATGCAACGTAAGCTGCTTTTAATTGGATTCGCTCCCCCTTGGGGACCCATGATTATCATCATCCTCAATAGGGCTCCTGTCATCCCTAGGGATTGGAGTAAGGCTGCGGCTGCGACTGCGGCTGCGCCCATTCTCTTCTGCAGGGCTACGATAAGTCCTATCATCAGGGCCATCAGCATCATCAACAGGGCTCCTGCTCTTTACCCTTGGACTCCCACTGTACTCAGATCCATTGGCCTGCCTGCGATCCCTTGGGGATGGGCTGCCTCTCTCCAGTGGACTCCTTTCATCTGGCGTTGGACTGCGCTTCCTCCCTCTAGATGGCAGTGGTGAATGCCTGCGCCGCTTAGGGCTCCTGCTGTCACGTGGGCTCCTTGTTCTTCTGTCGACACGTTCAATACTTCGTTCTCTCTTGACAGGTGACCGTGATCGACTGGAGAAGAGGAAATTAGTAACAGAGATTAATGAAAGGCACAGAAAATGAACCTATGATTAAAAAAANTTTCATCAGTGTCTCAATTGATGAAATCCCCAAATTTGACACATTTCACAACAAATTAAACTAATAATTAATTGAAGAAAAACCACAGGGATAGATTAAGAAGTACATAATTGTAATGGTTGGATCTGATGATATTGCCATCAAGCCAAATCTCAGGGATATGCTTTTGCTCAGTGTAGGACAACCTCCAATGACTAAGGTTTTGTGTGGCTCACTCATGAGAATGCTACTACTAGTATTCCCAATAAAGTTAAATAGTAAAATTGTAAAAACTCACAATATTATTCAACTTTTTTCAAACTTCCTAAATTTGTTAATTTAATTAAATACCCTTAAATTTTTTTTTTTGAAATTACAAAAACACCCCAACAACCCACATTTACCAGATTTTGGCCACCATTGCCAGAAGATGGCCAGAATCTGGTGTAATGGCGCACTATCGGCTAAATCTGACTGGTAGTGCGTCGATCTAGCATTTTTCGACCAGATCTAAGGCCACCGTAACCAGTCGTCAACGACAGCCAACATATGAACGTCGACCGTATCTTTGGCCGTCATTGACGAGCAAATGCGGCTAGATCTGGTGGTCAATGGCCAGATCTAGCCGTAGATCTGGCATTTTCTGGCCAGATCCATCGTGGATATGGCCAGAAAATGACATATCGGTGCACAACCGGCAAGATCCAGTTGGTCATGCGCCGATACGGTGACTCCGACCACCCTCCGGTGGTGATGGCCGGCTGTCTGTATTTAATGGGTGGGTTGGGGGTGTTTTTGTTAACTTTTAATGTTTTATTATAGGGGTGTTTAGTAAATAAACAAATATAGGGGTTATTTTTATTAATTTTCAAATCTTACATCGTGATACCCGCTCAATTCAACTTTTTTCAAAAAACTTTTCTAAAAAGTGTAAAAAAGTGAACCAAACGGAGCCTAATTTTGTCTCAGTAGTGAGGCGATGCATATCCTCGGGTAGAGAAGACAATTTTGGACAATTGCTAATGTAAAATGTTGGAAGTGGCTTATCAATTGTCCGCTAATTTGAATTTAATTCATATGTTGGCAGTTACTAATTATTTTAAATTTGTTGTTACATGTGCAATAATCTTTTATAAGTTATATGTGCAAATAAATTTGATTGTTACATGTGCTTATTGAATAATGAATCATAACCATTGGATGAATATTTGATGGACATATCAGATTAATTTTTATTCTCCATATATAAACTGGTCCTCATGAGAGTTAACGTATTTTTCCTATCAATTTTAGCGTTATATATAAAAAGGGGTAAGAAAGGAGATATCAATTTTATCTCAAAGGTTTATTATCATGGCTTCATGATCAAGTATGTTTTCTCCCAATAATTATTTAATTATTTTGTTTGTGAAAATCATGAAGTTCTAAGTTCTAAGATCTATGTTTATTTGATTGTTTATGTTTACAATCTTTCATAAATTACTTACATACAAATCTGCAAAGTGTCAGCAGAAAGTTGAAGAAGCCACTGAGGTAATTCTGCCACCTCTTGTAGTCCCCCCAATAGGGGAAAGGGGAAGCCTTGTGATATGTAGGTCTTGATGATGATTATCTCATCCCATCCTCAAATTAAGATTAAGCTTTCCACAATTAATCAATACTAGATTTTCTAATGAGTACCACATGGTAATGAGATTAGAGTAATTACTTCTAAGTAGTTTGACGGTTCGTTTGGAACTCTTGGGTGTATTACTCAAGAGGTTCTGAGTTCGAATCCCCACAAATACTAATAAGAGATAGTTACTGGAGGTTTATTTAGCCGTTAACTTCAGAGTCTTAGAAGACTAGTCGAAGTTTAAAGGATCTATGTAAGGTTTATCAACAGTTTCAAATGACAAATGTCTAATAGTTTTCATCGAATGATTTGAAAAGCATTGAAAATTTTACTAAATTAAAATTGTTGAATGAAAAATCTTTTAGATAGACATGATGCAATATGGAATGAAATTAAAGATTGTTGAAATCATGCATCTTGGAATCAAGCATATTACAAGATATCCAGGAATCACTTTATTTAAATTATACTTTAATTACACCATTGATTACATTCCTTATAATGTTCTTCGATACCTTATAAATTAAACTCATTGTAAACACACCAAACACAATACAATATACAGACTTTTTGAGTCTTCTTCCATTTTGTTTCTTCAGCAACCTAGTTGCTCCTTTTGCATCTTGTTGCTGTGTTTATGACATGGTATCAAAGCAAGCCTTTTAACTTAAATTCCGCCCAGCAAACCCTCTCTAGCCAGATTTCTAGAGTCAGTGGAATAAGGCCCCTGGATTGAGCATCCTAGCAAATCCTTCCTAGCCAGATTTCCAGAACCGCAAACAAGGCACTTGGGTTAGCAATCTCTCTACCAAAATCACAAAATCCTAGAATTACAAAAGTTTAGCCAAACAACTTCCTTCATGGATCCTAAAGATAACCCGCAAATCACAACTCCACCAACATCATACCTATCTACACAAAACCAAAATTCTGATACATAGTCAATACTAAAAGCTCAGTATTATATTTGAATGCTTCTAAATTACAAGCTACTACTATACAGTCTGCCCTAGATCTTACACTTTTGCATATACCAGAATATAGAGGCGGTGAAAGCCGAATGTGCAAGGCAGCTCGTGCTTCTTCCTTCTCATCATGTTAGTAACTTGCCAGAGAAATAACACTCATGCAAGTGGCAGTTCTATACTCAGATATATTTAGTAAAAGGAAAGTTTTCCCAAGAATGCATCCAAAAGTGCCATGCTCGCCAATACTAGTGCGAGTACGAGATTATCCATATAAATCCAGTCTTGTTTCACATTCGCTTCACCAATTTTGAAAGGCACCAAAACTAACTTCGCTTGAAATTGCCTCTCTTCACGAGGCCCATAGACAGCAGCAGGACGAACCGCACATGTATGTAGAAATTGACCATTTTTTTCCCTGCACAGCACAAAATCTCATTTTAGAACAAAAACAGATGCCCAATCCACAGACCAACTCTTCATTTTGTAACACAAATTTTTTAAAAAAATTCGAGACAAATTCTTGGACTTTGATTTATTGTAATCCAACGGAGTTGGATGACAATCATAAATATTGACATATTGAATTAAACAAAAATGTTGAAATATTCAGTATAGAATTCCTCTTTTAGTCATAGAGAATGCATCTGAAAACCAGCCTCCTAGGAAACTTTTCAAGAAAAATTCTTCTATAATACTTGCCTCTTTAGCAAATTCCACAATGATACGGCTTCCATCAACATCACGACCATTTAAGCTACACCTTGCATCATCAGCATCTCAAGGGTCACTAAATTCCTGTTATCACAAATGTTGAAAAGGAAGCGTACGACAAGATCATATTTGCAAGACACATAATAAATAATAAAGATTGTATGCGTGACTGTGTGTGTTCATGTGCAAGAGAGAGGGAAGAGATGAAACATGGTAAGGATATACGTACAACAAAGGCAAAGTCACGCTTCAAATCCACATTGCAAATTCTGTGTAAACAGGTGCCAGAAACAGTAAGGCATCATGACACAAGTATCGACGGGTTGATACTTCGCCCCTAACAGATGAACTAAATACCACTTTCAGATTCTTGCCATTTCCATAAAAACACGCAATAACACTATAGAAAGACTCGCCAAATCCACCAAGGTCAACCTCTCACCATAGACCTCCAGGTTAGGCAAAAGCCCAGAAACCTTCAACAAGATCATTCAAGTTAAACCACACAAGACACGTGGAGGGGTGCAACTTTCTCACATATCTATTGAAATGTATATTCAATGTCAAGTACTTAAAAAGGGCTTGGCCAAAGGCTTAATTGCCTTCTATACACAACTAAATTTGCTAAACCCCAGAGCCCGATCTAAAGACCATTAAACGGCAAACCGAGAAACAAGTAGAGGCCCCTAACGGCTTCAGACCAGTCAATACAAAGAGAGGTTTTCTTCATCATTCACTAGATAGGGATTAGTGGATGGAGAAGATTCTTAAACAAGTGACACCACAACGAAGACTAGTAAAGCTATCTAATTTTGTTCAACCCCGCATCAAACAACACAACAAGAAACACCAACTACTCGAAAAACATATTAGAATTTCTTATAAAAGAAACATAGAAGTTAAGGCACCTTCTGGCTCAGCAAAAGGAATAACGTGATTTGCAGCAGTGGTTGAAGCCATGAAAGCTACTTCTCTGTGTCTTTGGCTTTTTAGTATTCTGATAAAAAATTCAATTCAAATACATATGAAGCAAATGGTGAAGCTAATAATGATATGAAAACAAAACAAGACAAACCAAATAATGTTAGCTTTTTTATTAAGAGTAATACTAGTCTTACAAAGAGTCAAATCCAACCCTTAAAAAAAAGAAAAAGAGAGAAAAAAAGAGGCAATCATGAATTCAAGGGTTGAATTTGACTCTTTGTAAGACTAGTATTACTCTTTTAATAAACATAAGCATAGAGATTTGAACACAGCATGGGTGTTTGGTGTTGTTAATCTGTTTTTGGATTTTCTACCTTTTAAAAGTGCAGGTCGGTTTTACAGTATGGAGGAGGTATTGCTATGACTAAGTTTGGTGGTGGTGGTGGTAGTGGTGGCGGGGTGGACGGTCGGCGACCTGGTGCGGTGGAATAGCTGCGTTTGTCAGTGGCCACGGCTGAGATTGGCCGGCGTGGTGGAGGAGGAATATTTGAAGGGTAGACGGCGGAGACCTGGTCGGGGTGTGATTGGAGAATGTGATGGCTAGGTTTTCAAGATTGAATGGAAATTTGGGGAGAAATAGTTTGGGTTTGTATTTTTGGTATTTTGAAAGTGATTTACTGCATGTTTGGCTAACTATTTTTATCTGCATTTTAGACCAGATTTTTGAAATGTTGTTTGTTTTATTATTTACAGAATCCTACCCTGATAATGGAATCCTGACAACTAACCTGACATGTTTTCTGACCGTTACAGTTTGTTTTTTCATTTTTTTTTCACTGCATCCTCACTGTTTCACCATTTCACTTTCTCAGTATCACTGCATCCTCACTACCAGCTTCGTGCTTCAGTTCTCAATTGACATAACCATTTTCAGTGCTTCACTTTCTCAATATCCATCACCACCATTTCAGTTTCTGATAATCCATTACCAGGTTCGGTGCTTCACTTCCCAGTTTGCATTACCACCATCTCCCTTTCTAGTTTNTGTGGCTCGCTGTGATATTTTGTATAAATTGAAGCTGATCTGTAGTTCAGTGTGGCATTATGTTCTTTTTTCCCTTCTCCATGGATAGATCTTTGATGAGTTATGTCATTACTAAAGGTTAAATGTAGATGTCAAGGTTGCACAATAATTCTTCAGCCAAGCAGATGCAGACTCGAGGACACGAAGCTCACCAACGAGAAGATCTTGAGCCATTTTCTTTCGGAGAGCAAATCTTTTGCATGTTGGAGGAGACAGAACATGCTCCAAGGACTGCAAATACATGCAGAATTCAAAATAAATGAAACTACAAAGGCAGTGAAACTTCAGGCAATGTAATTGTTTAATATTTGCTGCAAGAGACAACCCCATAAAGTTTAGTTAATACTCTCTGCTCCTTCATCACACAACTGAACATCACTAATACTAGACAGATGGGTCTGTATCTTCTCCATGGGAAAATTAAGAATATTACGAGTGTGCAGGTTTGAAAATATGTAATTGTTTAATACTTGTTTCCAGAACCTCAAAAAAATAGCCTCATCCAATAAATGAGCTAAGAAATTATGTAGTACTACCTCAATAGAAGCATTGTATTCCTCAATTAATCTAGTGATTTCTGACAAAAGGATTTTATGCGCCAGGATCTCTTGGCCGCTGTTTCTAAAAGGATGCCGAGCCAGCCGACCATCATTTTTTTCAGCTTCTGTGACCAGACCACAGAGTTCTGAATTATTAAACCAAGAAATGGTAAGAGGAGGTTTGCATGGCCCAAGTAGAATACCAGTTCTGAAATAAATTGAACGGCATACAAAGAAATAAAATGCTTTAAAGACCTTGAGGGGTGGAGCAACTTAGAATACGAGCAAATGCCCGAAGTGATTGTGGAATACCCTTCCCTTTTCCTCCGGCATACTTTATTTCCCTATATATTGAAGTCATCAAATGGTCTAACATAAGCATTTTCACTAGTTATTTTAAAATATAAGTGGTTCACTTGACAACATATTAGTGAAGAAAATGTTGGCCGATATTTCAAATATGTGCCATTTTTTCTGTTTTTAGAAGATGAAGCAATCATATTATTCAGCTAATACAGAAACTGTAAAATTATCTAATTAAAACCGATATAACACATTTTTCAAAGATCTGTTGCAGATACAATCACATTGACTTTAATCCCTTATTTCTTGGTACCCACTTCAGTAAAAACTACAAAAGCAGAAATCAAGACTGTTCCTATCATACTAAGAGGCACACGCTATCTTTTAGTTCCACATAGCAGCACAATTATATATCAGACAACCAGTACTCCTTGAAGCATTTTTATTTTCAGAACTTGAGCTTTACTGTAATTATGTGTACTGTTGATTCCATTAGGTATCACAGGATGTGATCTTAATGCTAAACAGAAATCTGTGTTAAGACAAAAAGAACCAAGCACCAATACCAACTTGATTGTGAAAGAATCCCTAGAAGAGTTGAACCCATTGACATCTTTAATGCATGGTAGACGATGTCTTTGCAAAAGTTCCAACTTCATTTCACGTAGAGGATCATGATCGGGTATATTAATATGGATCTGGACCTGAAAGCCACCAACATCATTTCATAAAACTTATTACGTTCATAAATTTAAAAAATGAAACAAGGTTTGGTTAACGACTGTTACCAGATATAAACATACTCTGTTATAAAATACCCGGCTAATAAATAGTGGCATAGCAAAGACACTAATTCTAAACAAAATAAATACACCAGTCTATATTGATAGACAAATATGGCATGAGTCTAAATATTGTCAAATTCATCACATCACTATAAAAAACCACAGCAAACTTCATAAAGCCAACCTCATCATGCCTATTGTAAGGAAGCGTAAAACCAAAATCCAACAGCAATGTAGCGTTTGGGAATTTTCCGTATCTTATCAGTACCTGGACAAGTGTACCAAGTGAACTCCAGAATATAAACATCAGATTGTACACATTCTTGAATATCATTACAACAAGAACCACAAAACACTCATTTTTTTTTTTAAAACGGAAGGGGAAAAAAAATTTAGAGGGTAAGCATGATTATTTGCATAGAAGAAAAGAAAATATTTTATTAAGAAGCATCTGACCTCTTCACTAGGTGCATAATCGCGATCAGCAAAGGCCTGCACCGATAAATTCAAGGAATTATATTTAGAGATGGATGTTTCTCATAATCCCATCAAAACATGCAAAATTAGCTCCAATGTGGATTTTCTGCCTTCACAGCAATAGGAACAACAGCAATTTTTCATGGGAACCAATCTGTGTCTAGACCTATTCTGTTGTAACCTTAAAAACAAGCACATACTGATTTAAGAAACACTAAATATATAACATAAGAGGGCAGACAAAAGAGTCTAGTATTATACAATTTCCCCTAATAGATGGTGGAAAAATGAAGAAGGAAAGTGATATATACCTCCGACAATTGTTTGTCATCATCATTTAATACAACTGCTTTTGAAAGCCCATCATGATTAAAAAAATCTGCAAATGGAATCTAAAGAATAATTTAATCACTTAAAGTATTAATATACTTAAAGAAAATCCACAAATGATGAAAATGTGAAATTTTTCTGCATATGGCCTCTTTAAAAAAAATGATACCAGAGACACGCCCTTTGTGCTTCCCCATGCTCGAGATTCAACTGGAACATCATACCAAACCAGTCAAAAACTCATTAGATTTTAAATACATGCAAAAGTGAGGAGAGAATAAACAGGAAAACTGAGAGGCTAATGGAGACCAGATTACAAAACACAAAAATAGGCAAACGAGGACCGCATTAGAAAACATAGTACTTAGAAACTCAGAAAACAATAAGCCATTAAGTGTAAAAATGAAGACATCCACCGTTGGCATTGCACACTGAAATGGAGGTTACTGAGATAAGCCACATCATAGCAGAACCTCAACAGTACATCACTTTATAATAAGAAAAAATAAAGGTACAAAGAAAAAAGAAAAATAGGTTTTAACTAGAACCAATTTTACGCAAAAGTTTCAACTGGAGATGTGCATGACAAGATAATTCCATAGGACCAGAATCTGAAATATGATAGGTTTTTCAAGATGCCAGAGCTGATCAATCTACAATGGGGCTTATTGAAGCATATTTGTGCCAAAGAAGAACGCAAGTTCGGATATCTACTGATTACATTGAAATTTCAACTTCTTTAGTTATCAGTTGCCCACAAAAGGCTAGAGGGTTTCATATACAATTTGGGGGCAGCAATTTTGGTCACAGCTTGAAATCTCATAAAAATTGTTTCACAAGCCTTATAATGTCATAATAATTTATGCAAAGATAAGAGTCTACAAAGATGCACTCGAACTCTATGAAAACTAGTGTAATTACTACAGCAGCAAACTGAATGTGTAAACATGAAGAAGAACTATCCCTAGAGACAAAGCCAATTCCATGTACCCCGTCAGAAATGATCTAGCTTTTGTTTTGTGAACAAGCACAATCAACTCAACTGAAGAAATGAGTACCCCAATATTTCATCAAACAGACTTTATGATAAACAAGAAGAATACATATGAAGCCTCCAAAGGAATTCAGAAAAGAATCAGAGTTTGATTGTATACTCAAATGAAATTGCTTACCTAAAGCATATGCATGCATGAAATCCTTTAGTGTGATATGATCAACTTCAGGGAAGTGTTCAAGAGCCTGAAATGGTAAAAGATATTTCATCATACTTGCAACTTCCAAGGCCAGAGAACAATGATAACAATTGTATCAATTAGCTACTACAGAGTAAACGCTATGAATAAACAGCAAAATCAAAATGTACTTACTTGTTTAATTGCCAAAAAAACTTTTTCAATTTGAATATTTTTATTGACTGTTTCTTGATATAATGAACTTTGACGAACCATATCTAACTCATCTTCACTCCAGAATATCTGCAATGATTTCATATATGAGCATGCTATTTATCTTGAAAATTGTAAACTACTTTATTCAATGCTTACAACCATATATCAGGTATAGGAAAGGTTGATGATGTGAAAACACTGTTTCGCAATGAATCAAAATCAGATGTTCTGACAGAAATGAAGAAATATGGTAAGAGCAAGACAATCTTCATTGAAGAAGGAAAAAACAGGCATCACTACTTTTAATACATTTATAAATGAGAAGTAATACACCTTTAACAAGGTTTATGGTTTTTCAATAATAAAGAAGAGACATCAATAAATTCATATGAAAATATAAACATTTACTGTGTTATGCATTTCCCCAAGCTGAGGAAGTCTACCGATGTAAGGGGCCCACTCCGAATCCTGCCACAGAAGATAGCAAAGAAGTAATTTAGATGTATGCATTTTTTATATATTTTATCATGTAACCTAAAAATAATGATGCAAAAACAAATGCATGGAAAAAATATCTACCCAAATATACAACATAATGGTCCTTTAACAGATATTTAATTTTTCAGACAAAGTTCAAATAAAGTAAATCATATTACCTGGTTTAATTTCTGCTCAAATAAGATGACAATAGCAACCTTTGCAACATTGCCCACTTCATCACCTAACAAAGATCGGATTTTTGGAAGAAGATTATCTGGTGCTATTTGCTGAAAAATCAAGACAAATATGCTGTGCAGTTTAATATACTCACCAGTCAATGCCATGAGATACACCTAGATGAGTTTAGTAAAGCATATCAAAGACTAGTTATTGACAAGTATGGAAAGAAAAGTTTACCACATTGTAAGGAACTCTCAATATACAGTCTCCAGTCCGTATCTTCTTTGAAGCAAATAGTGATCTGCATGGTTAAATTAAGAAAAAAATAAAATAAAATAACAGAAGTTCTGTAATGATGCCCAAGACAAGAGTACGTAAGCAACAACCAACATCTTTTGCAGCAGAAATTCAATATTTTCTGTGAGAATATGCAATTCACAGTGTTACAGCTTACAGCACATAAACCCTTCTCATTCCTAAATCAAAAGAAAGAACAGGTGCTTGCTCATTGTCAAAATCAGGAAAACAAACAACCAATGACTTCTTTAAATGTTTCCTGTTCAGTGGTGAGCAAGGAATTGTAGAAATAAATGAGCACAACCCACACTACAAGATGATTTGCACAAACTGAACCAATGAGGCAGTAGTTCATTGCACAAGAAACATATGTACACCAGTCTTATATCCAATAAGAATCCAAAACAAGTTGGTGCTTTGGCATAGCACCTGATAATTATAGCTGGTAAAGCTACATTTTATGATGAACAACAACCAATAGTCTGCAGTTTGTGTAGACATGATACATTAAGAATTGAGATAAAGAAAAATCCCATTGTCAATAACAGCAGGAAACCTTGCAAAATCTCTATCTAACAACTAATAACCAATCATTGCACAATAGAAGTGGTTACATTGAGCTAAGCTCTCTAGCCACAAAGGATTGGTCAAGAATTTTTTAACTTTGTATGCTAAAACTACTTCCAACTAAAGATAAATATGAAAAAGGAAATTCTTATCCTGGAAATCATACTGCCTATTTTTCAGTAAAACCTACATTTAAGTAATAAGCACGCTAACTGAATGAAAAACAGACACAAATCAGAAATTTGCAACAAAGGCATGTGTACGAACCTGCCATATGCAGATTTCGCAATAGAAAGTGCAGACGAAATCTCAACTCCAGCTTTCCTCTCCAACCACGGCAAAAAATCATCATCACATTCCTCATTAACAGAATACAATACCTGACACAAAATCCCAATAACGTAGCTGAACTCGGAATTTCATCAGAAATACCACACAAATATACACACTATTAACCCGAATGAACGATTCTATGAGTATGCTATTTCATTTTTCAAGAACAATAAAAGAAAACACTTTCAAAAATGGTTGAGTTACACTTATTCTCCTCCATTCTTTTCAGTTCCAACATTTCTCGATAACTAAACATATGCTATGGGGATATAGTTAAAGTTAAACTCGTGGGACAACGTGATTTTGAATTCTAAATCACATTCAACAGATTACAGTATACATGATTGCTCTCTATGTTAATGCAGTTAATTTTGACTTATTTTAGTGATAATTTTGAGGTAAATAATATTTATCCGAATTTAAATTATCTTTTGTTGTTTTTGGTTTCTTTTCCAACATCTTCTCGGAAACCAAACAGAGCATAAAGGATGCATGTTCAAGCGAACCTTGGATTTAGATAAAGATGAGAAAGGGAGTTTGACACAGAGGCGATGAGAAGTGGCGAAGAGTGATCGTTGAGAGCACCATAGCTTTGTGATTCTAACGCTTAATACCATTTGCAGAAAAGAGGTAAGTACGGTGTTTCGCGGTTGATAACCGGAATGTGGATTAGCGGTTGGCCAGCTAAAGGTCGGGTGGGCGTCGGCCAGTAGGGGTTTAGAAGTCTACGGACTGTTTGGATAGTGGGCTTGGTTTATTCTAGTCATGGGCTGGGTTGGGATCATCCAGTAGAGTAGAGTTAAGCTTCAGTCCGTTTGGGAAAGTAACTTGGCTCCAGCAAAACTTAGAAGTGACACGGCAGCCCCTGTCAGATGATTGGCTTTTGTAGATTAGGGTCTGTTAAAAATGAAAAATTACAATTTGTAATAACTAATTTCAAATTGACTAAGTCATAAATAAGGATTAAAGATTTTACCTCAGGCGCGTTTGGTTTAGAAATGTTAGATTATTGGGAATGTTGGATTACTAAAAAGATAGATTACTTTATAAGATTACTAGAAATCTTTAGAAAAATGTGTTTGGTTAGTTGGTGAGTATATTATATTAATATATTTGGTTATGGAGAATAAATTGGTAGATATGTTATTTAAATTATCAAATTGTCCTCTTTTCAAATATTAATATAATATTATTTTTATTATTAATTTTTGAATAATTTATTTAACCCCCGATATTTCATATTTAGTTAAAACACCCCCACTTATATAAAACTTTAATTTATTACGAAATCACTCCCACCACCTACCGCCACCACATACCACCGTCGGAAGTCTCCGAAAGTCCCCATCAGCAGCTGACCGTGATGAAGAGGCTTCGATATAGCTGTTTCCGGCCATATTGATGGCCAAATGCCAGATCTGGCCTGATATGGCCGGAAACGGCCATATCGAAGCCTCCCGGAGTCTCCCACTGAGTCTCGTTCTTTTTTAAGGACTTCGGTGATTTTTCGGTGGTGGCCCATGGTGGTTGGCCCGCTGTCGGCGGTGGTGGCTGGGTGGCAGTGATTGTTTGTAAATTATTTTAAATATAAGGGCATTATTGTCCAAAATTTTAATTAAAAAGGGTAAAATTGAAATAGGATATTAATGTAAATTTGTTTTAAAGTAGGGGTATTATTGTCCAAAATTTTTATTAATAAGAGATAAGATTGTAACAAAAAAAGATAACCCTGATAATCTCAGAATACCTAAAAAAATTGAGATAATTATATTACCTCTGAATAAAGATTACCAGTATCTTATATTACTTGACAACCAAACATGGTAATCAAGTAATATAAAATAACATTACCCCAGTAATCTTATATAACCCCCAATCAAACGTCCCCTTCTTTGTAATCTTCTACCAATTAAATACGTCATTGAAAATTTATTTAATTAATAGGAGAAAATGATGCGTATTTAACGAAAAATAATCATTTTTTAATAATTCATTTCAGATTAATTAAACAATCGATGAATAAATTAAGATATCACTCTCTTCTCCTATTAAATAATTAAACTCATCCAGAGTTTATTCAGGTTTATGGGCAAAAATAAAAACCAAGCAAATTAATAGAAAATAATTATCTCTTTTAATTAATAAATTTCAGTTGGATCTATAGTTCTATACTCGGGCACTTTTATGTTTTATCAATCAAATGATCTTTTACAGTAAAATAGCGTTGGTTTATTAATAAAAAAAATACAAAAAAGTGCTTATTTATTTCATTGATTGACAAATATGTTCTGATTTATTAATAGAAATAAAGTTTGTATTATTGAACATTTTAGTTTTTTAAATTATTGTTGAGTGATCAATTAAAACTCTTAATTGTATTATTTAAAAGATTTTAATCATTAATTTCAAGATAAAAAAATTAATTGAACGGCACACAAATTATTCGAAGATCCTAATAATAATAAAAAAAAACCTTGGTCACAGGAAAACAAAAAAAAATTGATTTGGAAATTCTTACTATAATTTAAGGAGTGAAGAGTAACTTCACCGAAGAAAGAAAGCAAAGAATCTTTCTCTATTTACTTTTCCATGAAGTAACTCTGCTCCATTATGATATCGCAACTTGTTCAATAATGAACAAAGTGGTGGGGCCACTTCACATGAAAATTCCACAAAGGTGTTATCACATTTACACGTGTCAAGATCAAGTTGAATGCCCGGTCGGCAAAGTATGATAAGGACCGCACCCGTCACATACACCAACAAAAACATGAGCCAAAAGGTCAAGCCGATCCGATACTAATAATGCAACTCAATGACCTATTAGTTTATAAATAACACCTTAGTACAATCCCCAAGAAACCCTAACCCTAAAGCAAATTGCAAGACACGCTACTTAAGATTCTTTTCTCTCTCTTTAAGTCATTCCCTTGGAGTTGCGCAAAAGAGCATCTGAGTTTTGCTTCTATCGGTTAGGTAGTTTCTCGATCAATTTCCATTTTCATACCTTTGTGTTCACCAATTAGTTTTGGATTATTGTTCATCCATTTGTTGCTTTTTGATCGGTCAACGGTACGTGTTGATTTTGATTTCATTTAGTTGTTTCCTGGAAATTGTTATTGTATTGATTTCTTTAAGATTTTTTTTTTTTTTGTTTGATTGATTTAAATTAGTTTGAGTTTGTGGATACAGTTTGTTTGGAAAATTCTTTAAATCTTGATGGCTGTCGATGTTTATGATTCTTTGTAATTGAACTGTTTCAATTTTGTGATATAATAAGATGCATCTAGTTGTGTCAACTGTGTAGTCGATCATTTCTTGATATATTTAGATAATTTCAGATCGTGTCTTGTTCTATTTAACTATGAGAAATCATCAAATGGCTACTTTGAGCTATTGAATATTATGGGGTTTAAAACAGTATGGTTTTCATCCTTTTGTCTGCAGATGCTTTCTTAATGATTGAGTACGATTACTAGGAGACTGTTTAATACTTCCTGCAACTAAGCACCTAAAATTGTTTTCGGTTATTGGTCAAAGTGGATTTGAAAATAGCATCGGATATGTTTGCTAGAAGTTGATTTTGGACTATTTTTTATAAGATAGCAAGAAGGTTATAACAGTAGCAAATTCTGAAGGCTTTCCAGTATCAGGAAGTGAAGAGGTGTTTATTTTAAACTTTTTAGAAATTACTAATGACTAGTTTAGAGAAGTTTATGCAAATTGTTTTGGTATCGGGTTATTGACTACCTAATCTTCTATTGGCAGACTGGATTGAAACCTGTTGTCCGAATGTCTAGTAATTATAGTGCAGGTGTTCCTATCAAGAAAAGGAGGTTCCCGCTAATCCGGCCTCCTTCACCTCCTGCCAAAGAACAATCTGTAATAAATGATTTGCTACAAAAGGAAAATTCTAGCCCATCTCAAGGGTCAGCTCTATCAAATGCTAAGGTTGGGCCAAGTTCATCTGGCTTATCTGATGCAAACAAGGAATCACTTCTTGCGGAAAGAAAGGGAAATCCTGATGCAACAAATGTTAAAATGGTTAACAGCAGTGCTAAAACCTATAGCATCAAGGTTGAACAACCAAGTCTTACAATTCACTCTATTTCCAGGGCTGATGTGGACAGCAAAGAGAAGCCTGTGGGGGCTGAAAAATCGGCCAATATGATAAAATCAGCGAAAGCCGAGTTGAACTTAGCACTGACTGAAGCTCCTGCCCTTACCCTAGGAAAGGATCTATCCAACAAACAAAAAATGGTGGAAAAGAGTACATCAGAATTTGTTAAAACTCCTGGGATTACTGAGTTGTCATTGGCTGTAAATGAACATATTGTTTCAGCTATGGCAGGTCATAATGGTTAAAGGAGTCATCAGAATCATGAGAGTGGAGGACCAGTTTCATTGAGTTTGTCTTTAAACAAAGGAGGAAATAGTAATCAATGCAAAGTTGACAATGTTGACTTGAATACTAATGCCGATATGCATGCTAATAGATCAAACTGGGATTTAAATACTACCATGGATGCGTGGAATGGTTCTGTGGTTGATGAAGCTGCAGGTCAAGGAACTGTTGATGGATGTAACACAATTGGTGGAACACATGATATAAAGCCTTTGATTTGTTCTGTCGGATTATTTGGTGATAGTGCTACTTCAAAAGGACAAATTCTTGAAAAGAACAAGTGCAGATCTGATGGCAATCTATCATCTCATCTGTTGGGCCAGCCTTGCAATTCTGAGGCTAATCTTCATTTAGGGCTCAGTCCATCTTTTTCTTTGTCAAACCTTAGTCAGAAACCTGCCAGTTTATCAGCTATGTTGAATTCAGGCCGGGGTACTGCTAACTCAGGCTTGGGCAAAGCTTTTGAATTAACTGGCAGTTTGAACCCGGTTAATATTAGGAATGTAAAATCAGAACCACTTGATGAGAGCATCAAACATGGTTTCACAGGAGCTACGCCCATTCCTAAGGGGTTACCAGATATTAGAGCAGTGAAACGCGAATTAGTTGAAAGATGTAATCCTGAAGCCTTGAAACCATTTAAGTTTAGCTCCCTGAAATTAGTTGATCCTGGGTCCATAAAACCTGAACCAGTTCGTGAGGATATTCGAGAAACACTCAAGAAAACAGAGGGGACATCAAACCAATCAGATAAGCAGATGGTAGAAGCTATGGATATTCGAGGAAAAACTACTAGTTCAGCAGCCTTGTCTACAAGTGGTGAAGTATCAAACCCTTTTGAACATTCTATGAACAGGAAAGGATCTCATCTTAGTGGGGAGGTGCCTGAGGAAAAATCTGAAAGTTCTGGACAGGTTCTTACAGAAACAATGTCTGCACCTGTGGGTCTTGATGGTAATGCATCAAACCTTAGTAGGGAGGTGCCTCAGGGAAACAATCTTAGCAGGGAGGTGTCTCGGGAAAAATCTGAAAGTGCTAGACAGGTTCTTACAGAAACAGTGTCTGCATCTGTGGGTTATGATGGTAATGTGTCGAACGTTTCTAGCTTGGTAGATGCTGCAATAGCCGAAGATAAAAACATTGATGATACTGAGCAGTGCAGATTGAAATTCGTGGAAGAGGTTCCTCCTAATTCACGAGGAAATGGTGAGGGTTCTGCAAGTGATGATGAGGAGAAGATCAATTTATCAGGTGATATGCTAGAAGAAGATTCTTATGGTTCTGATTATGAGTCTGATGCCAATCATAATCTAGAAACAGCTATGGATGCTGAACACAACAATGGAAGAGAGGAAGACTTTGAGGATGGTGAAGTTCGGGAACCACTGGCACATACTGAACAGGAGGGACCCATATGTGAATAAAGAGAACTACAACACTTCGATAGTGGTGATTCTTCTGATAATAAACGACTGGATTTTGTGGGACCTCCCAGTGATCGGCCTTCCACATCATCTTCTGTTGAAGATAAACCCACTAAAACAGAAGAGCCCAGTGAAACAAACAATGATAATATGAAAGAATTTTCTGAAACAACTCATGATGAGAAGGACAGTAAGGGTGCTGGTAGTAACGACGCCATTTTGCAAAAACCATCGGCAGGTGAGATGCTTGCCAACGAAGGTGACCAGAAGAGATGTGGTAGGGCCTCTCCGATAAGACCTGTTGTCATGTTGAATATGAAAGATGGCCTAAAGGGCCAGGAGACTGAACTGTCATATGATCAAGCCACTAGTTCAAGCCAAGGAAATTCTGCTGCTGTTGCTCAAGGATATGATGAGAATGTTAAAAGAACTGATGTGGTGGAAAAGAGTGTTTCTCCATCGCCCAAGGCAGAAGCATCTTCAATTATTGATGATCCAGCTAAGGATGCTAGCAGTGGAGGAAATAAAAGCCGGATAATAAACTTGCCTCGAGTTTCTAACATGCCCTCACCTGGTCAAACAAGAACAATTTCAGGCAGGCCATTGCCTCCCCGAGTTGGGAGGGAAAGGTTAACCGACGTTGCACTCGAGGGAGAAATATTACATCCTCGAGGGAGGTGATTATTATTACCATTATATTTTCTTTCCCCTCCTTGTTTTGGTAAGTTAGTTAGATGATATAAGCGATGTACTTTCATTTCATATTTTTTTCTTTATTGCTTTTTGCAGGGATGAAATTTATACCGATGCTTCTCACAAATTTTCAAGAGAGAGGCATCAAGACCATCCATCTAGGAACTCTAGATTGAATTTTGTGCGTGGCAGAGGGAGAATCTCCAGTAGAATAGACACACTACAAGGTGATTGGAATTCTGAACGGGACTTTGCTCCAGACTTTTATAATGGTCCGGCAGAGTTCCATGTTCCCAGGCATAAATATGCATCACAGCCTGATCCAGAATTTAATGGCTATAATGCTGGGCTAAATGGTCCTTTTGTTGGTACTGGTAGGGGAGGGAGGAAAATTTTAAATGATGAGCCACCGGTTTTTCGTCATCTACCAAGGAGGAGGTCTCCCGGGGGGAGAATGGGGCCTCATGGACGTGGCCTTGATATGGTTCGCCGAGTTCCAAGAAATATTAGCCCAAGTGGATGCATTGGTCAAGATGGTACTGAATTGGTTGGACTGAGGCGCGGTGAGAAGTTCATGAGGGGTCTACCTAATGACAACACAGACCCAATGTTTACACATCCCCAAGCTCCTTACGAGGGATTAGATGGTCATTTTGTCCGAAGCAACAGGAATTTCTTGCCCATGCAAAGAAGGGGTATTCCTCGTATTCGTTCGAAATCTCCAATTGGTTCTAGGACTCGCTCACCTGGTACTTGGTCACCTCCCAGGAGAAGATCCCCGGATGGATTTGGTGGACATCCTGAATTGCCTAATCGGAGATCTCCTCCAATTTATAGGATGGAGAGGATGAGATCTCCTGATCATTCTTGTTTCCCTGGAGAAATGGTAGTTAGAAGGCATGGTTCTCCATATATGTCTAGACCACCTAATGAGGTAAGGGATATGGATTCTAGTCGTGATCTGGCTCATCCAAGATCTGCCATGCCTAATAGGAGTCCATCTGGCAGGGTTTTACTCAGAAACACTAGGAGATTTGACATTGTTGATCCTCGTGAAAGGACAGACAGTGATGATTATTTTGGGAGGCCCATGCATCCTGGCCGGTTTCAGGAACTTGGTGCTGATGGAACTGGTGAAGAGAGAAGAAGGTTTGGTGAGAGACGGGGACCTGTTCGGCCTTTTAGACCTCCTTATAATGGTGTTGAGGGTGAGAATTTTCATTTAAATGCGGGAGATGGCCTTAGGACTTTTAGGTTTTGTCCTGAAGACGGTCCAGAGTTTCATGAAAGAGGCAATTTGAGGGAAAGGGAATTCGATAGAAGGATTAAGAACCGACCTGGAAATGGTCCAAGGAGAACTAGAAACATTGAAGAGCAGGAAGGAAATTATAGGCATGGTGGGCAGGTGTGGCATGACAATGGGTTTGATGATATGTCACGAATGAAGAGGAAAAAGTTTTGATTTTATATGAGCCTGGATGCTGGATGTGTACTAGGAAGCTGATCTGTAATTTACAGCTTTATCGGGTACATGGTCTTGGTCCAAATGTGAGAGCAATGGTAGATGACAATGTGGTCTGAGACTACATGTCTGCAACAAGTGCTTCATTGTTCCGTCATGTATATAGCCTTGGTTCTAGTACCATGATGGTTAATTCTTCTTGAATCTTATTACTGGTTTCTTATTCTCTAACTTTGGATGCCAGCTGCAGTTCTTGAGTTCCATTTTAGCAAGTTTTGTACTGTCATAAATTATGGTGGCACATTATATATGTTGAAGATCATTTTAATGAATTCAGTATCTGTAGATTCTTCAGTGGTCATCCTTCTTTCGTATGGTATGATAAGCTTTATGTGCTAAATATAGTGCTTGGTGGGGCAGAGCAGGAATGCAGCAACAAACAATTGGAACTTTGATCTAATTTGTCTGCCATCAATAAAGTGAAATGCTTAGTATTTGATATGCTTCTTCACATTCCTCTTGTTGGGTTACACATGAATCCTTCAATTCGGCATTGAGGTAATGCTTGTACACACTTCCAATGAGAAGTCCGTTTATACACATCAGTTATGGTGCTGAAGCTTTCATAAAGTACTTTCAATGTGATCTACCTTCATTACCAAATAAAGATTTACAAGTTTATGTGCAGATTGTATATAATTCTAAGCGATTTGTCTCTGTTAGGTTAACATGATTTCTGGTTGGCTGAGGTATCCTGAGTGCAGGTTTTCTCACACTTCCACGTTTGCTTTCACCTGAAGTGCAATGTAGATGCTTAGGTATTTTCCCTAAACTTTAGTTGTGTATTGAGGCTGTTTGGTTGAATAGTTTGTGTGGTGATTTTTTTAATTGAAGGGATATGAGCTCCGAAGGATGCAACATAAGTTGTTCTTAGAGTAGACTTATGATGATGTCTTTCCTGGATCCTTGAAACATAGCTGCCATTGTCTTACTCACATTGAAGATCCCATTGAGTATAATGGAAGTTTTATGCTTTATGGAACTGTGCATTCACATCAACCAATTGTTAAGCCTTGTCCTGATTTCGTCTCCAAACTTTTGAGAGGTCAGTTGCCATTTTTGGGTCAATACTCAGTGGACAAAACTGATTTTGAGCTCTGGACAAAACTGACTATGTTATCAGCTGTATTTATTGACTGTTTCCGCTTCATCGTTGGCTGGTATATCCATATTAATTGTCAACATCAACTTATTGCCTGCTTTAGTGGTAAGTGGCTGGTTATATTTCTGGTTGCACTTTGTGATTTGTTTGATGATATAAGTTCATTTAGCAATGAGCTGCACACTCGGGGAAAAACTGCAGAGATGTCGACCTAAATTAAATAAGATAACCCAACACTGCTTTCTTTTGATTCTCTGCATTTGTTGTACTGTTCCTACCATGTACTTCAATTGAAAGAAAGAAGTAAGCAGTACCTGAAGCATGTGCTGATGTGGGGACTGATCAACGATTAGCAAGCAGGCTGAAGTGTAGTTTTCCATTTTAGGAGTGGTGAAGAACCTAAGATAGGATTGATCCTATGCTTTGTCATTGATAGACTTGCTTCAGGTTACCGCTGCTTCCCTCCTGTGGATCCCCACTCTGTGAATTGGTTTTTATCTTGTTTTCATCATTCCTCTTAATTAGCATCTTCTTCATTGACATTCATTAAACCATAGTAGTAATAGCATGACCAGTAAAAAAAAAAAAAAAATTCTGGAAGTTGTAGTTGGAAGAAGGTAGAATAAAAAGATTAGCTTGTGTTGAGAGTTGGAGAGCTTTTGGTTTATGACAATGCAGTATGTGAACACTCTGATTGTGGATTTTCTTGAATTGAACATTATATTGGCTTGCGAACCATGACTTTCAGACGCAATTTGGCTTCTGTTTTCTCCCCTATGTTTTCAACTCTTGTTTTGATCCAATTGCCCTGAGTGTATAATTCAATTGAATGCTACCAGCAGGTTGAATCCACACTTTCAGAATTTGACTGTGTTATGAGGACACTGTTAATTACTCATGAAATTTTCTGCTTACTTGGAGATGACAGTTCAATTTGCTGACCACATGGATAGGAAATTGGGATGAATAGATTTTTACTGTTCAATAGAATTTGATAGTGTTGTTATGCCTGAAGCAGTAAAGTCAAAATATGGTTATTCTGGAAGGGTATAGGGTTTGGTTTTGACTGCAATTTTGCTGACTACAAATATCCTTGCCTCTTCTGATCATGACTTGATGACTTTGAGAGCCAATGAGTTTTTTTCAAAATTAAACAAATCCGATTTGAATACATTATTTTCTCTATCTGGCACATTGTTTGAAAGTGTTTAACCGGCTGACAGAAAGAGTGTTGAATGTTGATTGCCGCAATGGAGAAAGTTTGCTGTGGATATTTATCCTCTTGACTTGTTGGGTACATGTATTCAGAAAATCGGAATTACACTGTTTCCAGATTTTTCCAGACATGTGATGTGACCCANAAAATTAAACAAATCCGAATTGAATACATTATTTTCTCTATCTGGCACATTGTTTGAAAGTGTTTAACCGGCTGACAGAGAGTGTTGAATGTTGATTGCGGCAATGGAGAAAGTTTGCTGCGGATATTTATCCTCTTGACTTGTTGGGTACATGTATTCAGAAAATCGGAATTACACTGTTTCCAGATTTTTCCAGACATGTGATGTGACCCAGGCATTTGTTTGGACTGAAGTCTGTAGATCAGATGGAAAACCATTTTTTTTTTTTTTTTTTCATTTGTAGTTAAATGCGTTTGATCCATTATGAGTAAACGACATATTCCCACCCAAGTTTGACGAAATCATATCTCATGTTACATTTAATCTAAATTCTCACTTTTAAAATAAGTGTTAACAATTTTTAGGGTTTAAAAGGTGTAATTATCGTAATGTCCTTAACTCTAAATTAATAAATTCTGTTTTAACATTTAAATTAGTATAATTAAACTTACCATTTTATTTTCAAATTACGTCAAAAACACCCTCGGTCACTACACACTCTCGTTGGAAACAGTCTGATCTGGGTTGTTTTCGACGACATCGAATCCCATGGTGACCAATATCACCTTTCTCGTAATCTATCGTCCAAAACCTTTCTGGTTTCCAACTCATTGGCCCCTCCAATCGTCGGCGTTGTTAGGCTTAGGGTTTCGATGTCCTTCACTGGATTCCGGTTGATTCCGATGGCAAACATCCAATTGGACACCACCACTACAACCACCGTCTCCAAATCTATAAAACCCCTATGTCCCCAACAATCGTTTCGTCGTCGTTCGTTGGCCGAGAGTTCGTGTTCATCGGCCGTTTTTTGGTGAAGTGGTGGACGGCAAACGGTGAGCTGCCATGGTTAGAAAGGTTAGGTGTTTTGTGGGAGAGGATGCGAGGAGTCAAATGGTGGTGGTGGTTGGGGCTTTCACCATTCAAAACGGTCGAAAACCAGTAAAAACCAGTCGCAGGTCGCGGTTGCCGTGGTCGATCAGTGAGTGATGAGAGGTTGTGAAGGGTATGGTTTTGTAGAGGGGAGGATGGAGGTTCAAATGGTGATGACAATGGTGATTTTGGGTGAAAGAACTGTTGGAAAAATGGCGAAAAATGTAGGGGACGCCGTTTGCTAACATGCGTCGAAGGACCGTTATAGGCAACAACCTACTAATGTGCGCTGCCCACGTAAAATGACCAATTTACCCCTTTACCTTTATATCAAACATTTTTCCGTTTAAGGATGAGAATCTGGAATAAATGTAACATGGGGTACCAACTTGAGATTTCGTCAAACCTTGGGTGGGAATAGTTATTTACTCATCCATTATTTATAGGCTCGTTAATGGAAACGGTGAACCTGCTTGTTGCGGGTCTTTGGCAGGCTTATCAATGTTATTCATTGCCCAACGGAACCAGTGAAACAGAATGCCGAAAGTGACCGTACAAGAGCACATTAAACTTGTCCACAGTCCACCAAACACAACTGTAACTAATATATGAAAACCTTAATTAGTTTCAAGGTGCAATATCTTGTTACTGCTATCCCCATACCTCTTAGCATGAATTTAGTAAATGTTGGACCTATTTTGAAAGTATGAGCACATATTTCGGACGTGCCTTTGATACGAGATTTTAACTTCTAACCACAATGGATGTGCTAACCATGATAAGTGCATTAACTACTGACATGATGTGGCTAATTTCATATTATCCGTCACTTTGGATTAACAAGAGTAATGTCTTCTTACTTGTTTCAGATCTATCAGTAGCTATCTCTCCAAGGATGGTGAAAGATGTTCATAAAACAGAACCATTTTAGTTACTGGTTGAATCATAGAGTTGGAATGTCATATAGATAATAGATTTTCTTTTTGTTATTGGTTCTTTGTTAAGAGAGAGACACCCAACAAAAACTTCCTCATTCCAATATAATAACATACAACAATTATAACCACCATCGGATGATTTGATAGTAAAAGAGCAAAAGGAGGTTCTATGAGTTTCTGAATTCGAGTTTCTCCAGGTACTAATTGGGGTGCCACTGAAATTCTTATCCAATCAGCAGTTTCAGAGCCTCAGATGAATAGTTAAAGTGCATGCAAGTTGGTTTGGACATCTCAATGATAAAATAATAAAAAAAAACATACAACAATTATAACAATGGCACCCAAGTTAAGAAAATGGCCTTGGGCCTGCTTTATATAGAGCATCCAATGGGCTCATTTGATTAACATAGAAGATTTGGGTTTGATTTTGTTAATAGTAAGTCCCAAAACCATAGGGCTTCAGACTTCAAAGGCAATTGTGAAAGATCAGAAGAGATTTTTATTCTAATATATGATCAAGAAATCATAAATATGTATGTATAAGGCTTTCATGTTCTTATTTTCTCCCCCAAATCTTCCTTTTACCATTACCCCGTTGGACGATTTTATGTAATATCCCATCAAAATAAAGCCAATTTGTTATCAAATTTTAATACAAGACTTGACCCATTAAAGTAAACTTCAAATATCATTTATCAATTATTGGATTAATTAGAGACATTCAGACATATATCATATATGAATGGTCCTAAATATTATTTTTCTCTTTTTTAATAAAGAATTAAAAATAAAAAAGAAATATGCACTTATGAGCCTAGGAGAGTAGGGTAAATAAATAATTAATTAATTAGGCTAAACATAATTATTACTAATTAATAATTGTTTTATCTAAATCAAAGCCCGTTAACACACAATAATTATCTTTCTCTACCGCCAACGTTATGTAAAGACGCCCCCAACAGAGAAACAAACCCACTTCAATCTCTCTCTTGTCCGATTCGTAAAAAAATTATTTACGATTCTCTTTATATCGGGTCTCCGTCTCGTTTGACTCTGTTCTACTTGCCTCTTCATTCACTAATTTTTGAAAAAAAAAAAAAAAATTCTAAATAAGTTACACTTTTACACATAAATTCATGAATCTTTTCTCTGTTCTTTTCGTTGATTTTATTATCTTTGATCCCAAGATCATTCAAATTGAAGTTACTCGATTTTGAAGGGTTTTCTTATTTTGTTTTATTTTAGTTTTATTTTGGAAGGTTAAGAGTTGTTCAGTTTCGTATTTAGGGTTTTGGCTTTGTCATGTAACTTTTTACACTGAATTAAAATTAGGATGTTAATGAGATGATGAATCAAGGAGGCAATACTCAAACCGTGGCTTCACTTGACCCTAATTTGGTTGAGGTAATTATTTTTCTTTTTATATTTATTTGAATGTTTATTTTGAATGGATGGATTGTGTTGTATAAACCAGTAGAAATTTTGTTTATGTTATTGTTAAATTGATAGCTGGAATATGTTTAGTAGAATTTGTAGCTTTTATTACGGTTTATATGTTCAAAAATAAAATTTGTTGATCTAGTGGATAAATCAATTAGAATTAGATTGTACTGCATTGTTTCTGCGATTATATGCTTTTCTTATAATGTAGAATGTAGGGTTTGAATGGGGCACAGGTTTTGAATTGAAGTTTGTTGAGCATTTCAGGGTTATAACAAAGAAGAAGAAAAGCAGTGTGTGGTTATCTTAGCTAGAAGTAAATAGTAATGGATGTCGATGTGTTAATTTGGGTTTCAGGTTGGATGTTCTTTAGAAAATTTGTAGCAGTGTGTAGTAGGAAGGAAAATTTGTTGATTTAGTTGCTCTGATTGATTGATAATTGAATTGCAACTTACTCTATTAATGTACTGAAGTTCACAGCATTGCTTTTAAATGTTCATCCCTTGTATTTTCCGTTTTTGATTCTAGTGGAGGTGAACAATAATTATTTGGTTCAGAACTTTAGCTGAATTTAGTTTCTTCTTGGATCCAAGTTGGATATATGAAAAAGGTCACCTATTTTACATATCTTCAGGTTTCATTTTTCTTAGTCTACTTATGTCAATTCATAGAGCTCTTGCTTTTCAACGTCTCATGTATAAGTGAACTCTGCTTATGGATGTAATGCAGTATGAAAATGAGTATAGCTGTTTGTTTTCATCATAAAGGGAATGGAGCATAATGGAATAAGATGAGTTGTTTACTAAATTAATCCTTGAAAACTACCTGAAACCGCTATAAATAATTACATCCACTCTTCCAACCTAGTAGATTACTTGTATAGATGTTACTGCCCGTCTACATGATTAGGCTATTATAACACACAACATTCTTGGTGTATTAATCTTTAAGTAGGAGCCTTTTCATTGAGTGCTGTAGATGGCTTGTTAATAATTTGTACTTATTTCATCTTGTTATTAATTTAGTGTCCTTATCTTTATATTCACAGTACATACAAAGCCCTTATATATCTCCAGCTGAGTGACTTTCTTCAGCTTTTGCTATATTTTGTTTGACTATTATGTTTTCATGTGCATAACATTTTCTTTTATTTTTTTTCAGAACCGATATGTTGTTGATGCTAGCCAATCACAGACATCATATCTTCCCTCAACAACTGGATCTGGAGCTGTGTCATGGAATACACATTGTGTGGATAATCGCTCCATAGAGAATGGGATTCTTCCAAATTCCACTTATCACCATGAACAGCACACAGAACCACTTGTAAGGAATGTTCAAGATGGAGTAAATGTGACATCTGTAGCAAGTTCATCGAGTTTAGGAACAACTGCTGTATCACAAGATTACAGTGGCTATACACCGTACCCGAATTCTAGTGATCCATATAGTTATGGAAACACAGGATACCAAGGTTACTATAGCAGCTATCAGCAGCAACCTAACCATTCATACTCCCAGCCTGTAGGAGCATATCAAAATACAGGTGCTCCTTATCAGCCTATCTCTTCGTTTCCGAATTCAGGGTCTTATCCTGGGCCTGCAAGTTATTCAGGCACTTACTACCATCCTGGTGATTATCAGAAAGCTGGAAGTTATCCAAGTAGCGGTTACAATAATCAGACAAACTCATGGAATGAAGGCAGTTATGCAAATTATAATTCTCATCAATACTCAAACTACCCGGCTGACGCAACTGGCTCTTACAATTCTGGTACTGCAGCTGCGCCTTCACTGCAATATCCACAACAGTACAAGCAATGGACAGATTACTATGGTTCGACGGAAGTTAGTTGTGCTCCAGGGACAGAGAATATGCCTGTTGCTACTACATCTAACCAGGTGCCTACTGCTCCTGGTGTTACTGCTGGTTACCCAACCACAAACAGCCAGCCTCCCACCACTTACACTTTGCCCTGGCAGCAGGACTCCAGTTCATCACAAATGCCTCCATTGCAGGTTTGGATTTTCTTGCATATGAGGTGTGGGTGAAATTATATGGCCTCATACACCTGCATAAGTAAGGTGTTTGCAGTGACATTTCATGCATATCTTAATTTTATTAACAGCTCCTAATCAATTTATAAAATTATGACTGAATGTGGGCTTGAAGATTGTAATTTTGCAATTTTATTGTGATTTATCGAGATTTGAGGAGTTCAGAAAAGTTTTGGTATAATGTGTTGTAATAGCATGTCATACAATTAATTACCTATTGAAATTTACTTGGTGATTCAATTAGTTCTTTGCTTAGGGAGTTTAAACATTGAACATAATTTTTTAATATGATGGACCTGCTAGCTTTCTCCTGCTCTGTTACTTAAACAAACTTGTGATAATTTTCAAATATATCTTTTAGATCTTTAGGCAGCATTATCCAGTCTAGCAGAATGTCATTTGAATTGTTTTCTTGTTTAGTTATGTCATCTGATGATGATATTTAGTTAGATAATAAATTGTCATCTTATTCTGTCTCCCTTTTCAGCCTACTGCACCAATCAATGGTTCTCATGATAGTTACTGGAAACATGGTGCTCCAAGTTTCCAAAATCACCATGTTAGTCATGTACAGCCACAGTTCCAAAAGCCTATGGATTCCAAAACTGCTTATGATAATTTTCAGGAGCAACAGAAAGTTGCATGTCCTCAAGGACCTAATTTGCAGTATCCCACTGCTCAACAGACACCTCAAAGTTTCCAATCACCACCTGTACAAACTCCATTGTTAGGTAATCGAAGGACAAGCAAATTGCAGATTCCTACAAATCCCAGAATTGCTTCAAATTTGGCCATAGGTTTACAGAAAACTGACAAGGATGGCTCCACAGCCACCTCTGCAGCTAAACCTGCTTATGTCCGCATTTCGTTGCCAAAGCCAAATGAGAAAGTTTCGTCTCATGATGCTGCTGATTCAATACTCAAGGTGAGACTCCTCTTAACTGTTAGACCCTGTTGTGGTTGTTTACTTGCCTCCTTGTAGTGACATTGACAGGATATCTTGTGAATCAATGGGATGTATGACTATAGTCTTATAAGATTTTTTTTCTCTTCATTAGTTCTTCATTAATGAGTAATTTTTCATTTGAACCAAACGACTGTTATATCGTTTTCTTCCGAAAATTCTAAATGTTATTTTGCTATCAGAATTTTTCAGAGATTTTCATCCCGTAATTATCATATTATTGTATATAAGTTATGCTGGGATGGTTTCATTTACTATTTTTATGATGAAAGTGGTGATCTCCCTGCCGCAACCACTGACTTTTTTGTTGCTTGCAGCCTGGTATGTTCCCTAAGTCACTACGTGGTTATGTTGAAAGAGCCTTGGGTCGATGTAAAGATGATACAGAGATGGCAGCTTGTCAAGCTGTCATGAAGGAGGTGAGTCTACTTCTGTATTTTAGTTGGATATTTGAAGCTTGTTAAGAAAGAAATGTGCTAGTATGCAACTTTAAAAGTTATTTTAGGTAGCAGTTGTTCACTCCTAAGTTTGACATTGTACAGTCCATTGCCTTAATAATTCTCTTGGCATGGTTTTGAGTTTGTTATTAATTATGGTGGCTTGTATCAGAATGTTAAAACCTTGCTTATATTTTCTTTTAATCAGAATGATTGTGAAGATTGAAACAAATTAAGAAAATGTAGACTTCAGATTTTAGAGCAACATGTTTGGTTAAAAAAGTTTCGCGGTAAAAAGTTGTCAAATTTTATTATCTGCAATGAAAAAGATGTAATGCAATTAGAAAGTGCAGTGTGCACAGTGATGATTTATGTAATTGCTATATAAGATTGATGTCTTTGATGACTAAGCTAAAGAGAATTTGATGCACATCAGAAAGTTTAACATATCGCTCAACACTTTTGCCATCTATTCTTTATTTATGTTTTGTATCTGTAGAGATAGGAATCTGGCTGTAAAATCCATCTCTTACATGACTCTGCTTTTTTGGTCATTAGATTTCCGGACTTCCTAAATTTATTTGTTGCAACAGCTTAACTAGTAGGCTTTTTACTTGTTCTGTGCTTCATTGTTTAGATAATTTGATGTGGTTTATATACTGATTGATGCTTGTTTCTGCAGTACCCTGTTCTGATTTAGTAAAAATATGTGACAACTTTTTTCTCCATTTTTTTTTAACCAGATAATTACTAAGGCAACGGCTGATGGGACACTATACACACGAGATTGGGATACCGAGCCTCTTTTCCCTTTACCTAATGCAGAATTGGTCAATAAAGAGTATGTACTTTCTCTCTCTCTCTCTCTCTCTCTCTCTCTCTCTCTCTCTCTCTCTCCCCCCAATAAAAAAAATAAAATAATAGAAAATTAGTTTGATTTACCTTTTTTCTCCTTGACTTCTGTATAGATGTTTTAGGAATGAAAGTATGCTCTTACTTTTGATTTTAGTAGTGCTCTGTTTCTTTTACTATCTCTTTTTAAAAAGTTATATGCCCTTTAACAGTTTGCAGAATTCAACTGCTGTTTCTGCATTACCAAAGTATAAGAGGAGTCCAAGTAGACGAACCAAAAGTAGATGGGAGCCTTTGCCAGAGGAAAAATTAATTAGCAAGTTAGCTACTGCCAGTAATGATACTGTAAAATTTAGTGGTTGGACTCGTTCCAATGAGAAGGATAAAAAGGTATTCCATCATTCACCTTTTATCCCTTTTTTTTCCGCATTGTTGTGGGATCTCCGTTGTTGTTGTTCTGCACCCAATTCTTGACTTATCAATTCTAGAGCTGCATATATTTGGTTTAATATTAAATTTGTCAAGTTGATTGAATTTATTGCAGCCTTTTAGTGGGAATATGAGCAAGGAGAATGGCTTGAATAATATTAAATTTCTTCTGTCAGAGCAGAAATCTGCAAATAAAAGTGCCCAGAGGCCAGTTAAGAGGCAGCGTCTTGCTGCTGATGGTTTTAATGCTCGAGACAATGGTGATGCATCAAGTGATAGTGATAAGGAACAAAGTTTAGCAACATATTATTCTGGTGCTATAGCACTGGCTAATTCACCAGAGGAAAGAATGAGACGTGAAAATCGTTCTAAACGTTTTGAAAAAGGCCAAGGAAATCGAGCAGAAACTAATCACTTCAAACCTAGAAATGCTGGTGCTGGAAACTTGTATGCCCGGAGGGCTAGTGCCTTAGTGATTAGCAAAAACTATGAAGATGGTGGCAGCAGGGCTGTGGAAGACATTGATTGGGATGCATTGACTGTTAAAGGGACCTGCCAGGAAATTGAGAAACGTTATCTGCGTCTCACTTCTGCACCTGATCCTTCAACTGTACTATCACTATCTTGTTTGATAATAAATTTTCTAGGCCTTCTGAATTGAAAGAAAAATTATAAATGGTGAATTATTTATATTGTTGGCATAATGTGTTCTCTTTTTCAGGTGAGACCAGAAGAAGTGTTGGAAAAAGCTCTGCTTATGGTTCAGAATTCGCAAAAGAACTACCTTTACAAATGTGATCAGTTGAAGTCTATTCGTCAAGATCTAACTGTACAACGGATACGCAATCATCTAACAGTTAGGGTATGTATGACAGCAGCATGCATCCCCCCCAACAATAAAATAAATAAATAAATAATTGTACCTTCTTTCCATTCTGTCCTTCCCCCTCCCTTACCCCTTCTTTCCATTAAAGGGATAATCTTGTCTGTACTTTTGATGATTTTATAATTTTTATACTAGTTGTATTCTGTACTGATCTTTGACTTGCTTTCAGGTTTATGAAACTCATGCTCGATTGGCAATAGAATATGGAGATTTGCCTGAGTATAATCAGGTTCTGGCCTTACTATTGACAAAAGGCATTTTGAATTTTTTTTCTTTGGATGAATTTTTTCTTTTTTCAACCTTCATTAAAATTGTTATTCTGATTTCTTGCTTTCCTTGATGTTTCTCTGAGGCTAGAGTTGATTTTTAAATGACCATCTTTTTGTTATCAGTAAGCTGTGCAGTAACTTTGAAGGTGATATTATTGTGGTAGTGTAATTAATTGCAGTTTGCTCATCATCCTAAAGAATAGGCTCTTGGAAAATATGGTGGATAAGATATCTCAGAGTTTAAGTAATATTGTTTGGTCCCTCTGTATCAATTTAAACTTGTAAGGTTGTATGGTTCCCGAACGTGATGTTAAAGCTTGATTAACAGAAGTGGTCTTGTATTTGAATCCTTTACTATTACTTTACAGCAGAGAGTCAGTTGGGCTTGTGTTTGGTGTCTTTCTGAACATGATGCTTTAAATATGACCTTTTTTTTTTTAATAAAATGCTGAATGTTTAATGTAAAGTCTCATATTTCTATTGAATCAGAGTTATTCTCTGACTTCGGTTTATTTGGATTCAGTGCCAATCTCAGTTGAAAATCCTTTATGCGGAAGGAATTGAGGGATGCCAGTCGGAATTTTCTGCTTACAACTTACTTTGTGTTATCTTGCACTCTAACAATAAGAAGGAGCTTTTATCTGGGATGTCAAGGTTAGTGACTACTTCAGAAAGAAGACTGCTTCTGTTGATGTTATATGTTTGCCTTCTTGCCTTCTTTTGTGTATTTTGATATGTTACCATCATGAATTTGAAATGTGGTTTTGATGCATGTTTATGGATATTAAGAATGCTATTTGTTTATTTTTTTTTATACTTATCTGAGCCTCAGATCTGTCAATGTAGGAAAGTCCCTTTTGAAGTTTAAATGTCATTCACCGTCTACTGTTGAGTGATTGGATCTTAACCCAAAGTTGCATTCTATAATGCCCTATCAATCATTTAAATTTAGGTAGAATAATTTCAGCCTTGTTTATTGAACAAAGTGTAACTTTTAGCTTTTATCTTGTTAAAAATAACTTTTTCTGTACCTGTTCACGTCGAGAGTACTCGTCTGGAAACGTGGTACATTGTCTTTAGTTTCTAGAATTTAGGAACTTGGCTCATTTAGAGAAGCCAGAAAGTTATAAGATACTGAGATATGTTCGAGTATGCTCTGACTCGTGCATGTACATATGTGGTAGTGGGGGAGTTGCAGTGCTTGGCAACAATAGAAGCTCTGATTGAAATTTAAATGTGAACCTTACCTGATGCTTGATTTGGTTTCTCTATGTTTTGGGTTAGATCCAACCATGTTCAAGAATAGTGTGAACCCAGTTTTCTGTGCCATATGTGGTTACATCGGGAGCTTTAACATGGTGCTTGGGCCTAGTTGTAGAGCTCTTAACAGAATTGTGGTTTTCATGTACCTTTTGTGTTCTATTCTAGAGATGCATTTATTGAGTGGTCATCAAATGTGGAGTTCAAGTTGATGAAAGATCATTAGTGAACTCTTGAGATCAAATGCTAATGCTAAATCTCTTTTGTGTTGAGTTGCCAGATTATCAAATGTGGCAAAGGAGGACGAAACTGTTAAACATGCCCTTGCAGTTCGTGCAGCTGTTACTTCAGGAAATTATGTTACGTTCTTCAGACTATACAAGACAGCACCTAATTTGAACACTTGCTTTATGGGTGTGTATAAATCATTAGAGCTATCTCCAGTTTGAGAATATCATGTTGTCAGTATAATATATAGGAGGTTGAAGTCCTTTTTTTTCCTAATCTTTTTTCTTTTTTCCCGCCTTTTGGCCATTTGGCAGATCTTCATGTAGAAAAGATGCGTTTTAAGGCTGTAAGCTGCATGTCTCGGTCATATCGTCCAACAGTACCTGTTTCATACATTGCTCAGGTCCTAGGCTTCCCTAGTGTCAGCTTGACAAATGAAGGATGTGATGACAAGGACTCAGACGGAATAGAGGAGTGTGTGGAGTGGCTGAAGGCGCATGGTGCATCTGTTGTTGCAGATAATAATGGAGATTTGCAACTTGATGCAAAGGTATGTTCAACCTAAGCATAGCCAAAATACATTAACCAGTAAAAAATGTTCAAGCCCTCCACAATAGGTTGGAATTGACTGACTATTACTAATGGTGATTACTCAAGTAATTGGGATTTTTGTATTTAACCAACCCCAAGCCATTTTTGTTGTTCTTGCAATGACCAAAAGAGGTGTTTTTTGATGTGCAGGCTTCCTCATCTTCTCTGTTCATGCCAGAACCAGAAGATGCTGTGTCGCATGGAGATAGTAATCTTGCAGTTAACGATTTTCTAACACGGGCGTCATCATCAACTAGTTGATTGTTACTTAATCTCGTTTGACAGCTTCTATAAGAACCAAGTACACGAAGCGCCAACAACAATTTGATTTAGCAGCAAGGAGAGTGAGATGATTTCCCAGTTTGCCGGGAGTAACAAGAAAGCTTGAGCCTGCGAGGGATGGATTGTGTGTAAACTTTTAGAGAGGGTATAGATCAGAGGCGTATCAAGTGCTGTTCATACAAAATTAGAATTCAAATTCCCCATTTACAAGATTTGGCAGAGGGGCCTGAGCCAGCATTGTAGCTTTTTATTAGATTTAATTTTTTCATGTGAAATTCGTCATTCTTTCTGGTGAAGATTTTACATAATCTACTTATTTTGTTCTATTTGGACTGACTGGACTGGACATAACAAATCCAATGTACCACGAGAAAAGGAAAAAAAAAATAACAATAAGCCAAGTTAATTGTATGTACAACACTTGATAGCTTAAAAGTTTTGTGCTTAAGTCACATCTTCTTCTTCATTTTTGTTTCTGGTGAAGATTTGACATAACATATTTATTATTTGTATTATTAATTTATTATAATTTTAATTCATCAACACCTTCCCAACATTGAAATAATTGAGAGATTATTTTTATTTTTGTTAAACGTAAAACCCCTTGTATTCAAATTTACTAATTAATTTATACCAATAATTAATTAACACAAAAAAGATAATCTCAATTATGATAATTACATCTTTCTAAGTTCATTTCTTAGCCTCAGGCCAAACACTCACGCTCTCTTTCTCATACTTCACAAACAACGCGCTTACGGCCGCCACAAAATAGACCTGAATTAGCACAATCGCCGGCGTGTGATAATTTATCACCCCCTTTCCCGTCGCCAACTCCACCGCCAGTAGCGCCGTTAGCCCCAAAATCGCTATCCGCCCGTTGATTTTCTCGCTGTAAGGGCTAAACCCGAACTCCACTTTCGTCCCGCCCGAAACCGCCTCCTTCAGTGGGACCGGCGGCAAGTACATTGACGAACCGGCCTTCGCGGTGGCGCCCCCCTTTTTCGCCTTCCGAACTTCCGCCTTTTTCCCGGTTCCGCTCTTGTATCGGATCCTGACCTGCGAGATCCGCGACTCAAACGGGTCTACCGAGTCGGGTTTGGAGGTTTCGGGTTCAGACTCGGTTGGCGTTTCGGAATCGGTGGCGCGGGTGGTGAATGTGAAGGTTTGCGCGTGGGATTTGTAGAGGGACGGAGCGCGTGAGGGGAATGAGTTTGTGGNACAAAAAAGATAATCTCAATCATGATAATTACATCTTTCTAAGTTCATTTCTTAGCCTCAGGCCAAACACTCACGCTCTCTTTCTCATACTTCACAAACAACGCGCTTACGGCCGCCACAAAATAGACCTGAATTAGCACAATCGCCGGCGTGTGATAATTTATCACCCCCTTTCCCGTCGCCAACTCCACCGCCAGTAGCGCCGTTAGCCCCAAAATCGCTATCCGCCCGTTGATTTTCTCGCTGTAAGGGCTAAACCCGAACTCCACTTTCGTCCCGCCCGAAACCGCCTCCTTCAGTGGGACCGGCGGCAAGTATATTGACGACCCGGCCTTCGCGGTGGCGCCCCCCTTTTTCGCCTTCCGAACTTCCGCCTTTTTCCCGGTTCCGCTCTTGTATCGGATCCTGACCTGCGAGAGCCGTGACTCAAACGGGTCTCCCGAGTCGGGTTTGGAGGTTTCGGGTTCAGACTCGGTTGGCGTTTCGGAATCGGTGGCGTGGGTGGTGAATGTGAAGGTTTGCGCGTGGGATTTGTAGAGGGACGGAGCGCGTGAGGGGAATGAGTTTGTGGAGAGTTGAAGAGAAGTAGGTGATATGGAAGCCATTGTTGTGTTGGGTTTGTTCTTACAGAGCTCTGTGTTTTATCATTTCCTCTGGATAAGGTTGTCTTTCGCATATGTTTTTCAGTTTGTTTGTGTTTTGTTTTTATCAATAAATTTGTTTATTATGGGGTTATGGATCTATCTACGTGGCGATAATCGGTGGCGGGTAGTGTTTTGGGCTGTTGATTTGATTTTCATGTTAATGTATATTGGACCTTCCAAAAACACACTAAGCCCAATCCAAAATGCTACTGAGAAATAAAATTATAGAAAATTGACCATATCATTAAAAGGATTATAGTATCACACATCATAAAGTTATGAAAAATGGCCAGCTTTATTTTTAATTTTTTTTGTTGTTAACGGAAGTATCCGGACTAGCTTATGTATATCTTGACTAATCCTCAAGAGAAGTTGACAATCTATCGCTGTGGCCCCTTAGGTAAATCATGGGCAAAGATATTACCTCTTGATTCACCTTTATTGTGAGCTTGTTAGGCTATTTTTTGTTTATTTATTTATTTGGAAATTGTTTTTAAATGGAGAAGGAGAGATTTTCAAATAATTCATGAGTTCAAGTATTAGCTAAATGTCAAGGGTAGAATCTGAAAATCTGTCAATGCAGATATACATAACAATAGTAATAGAAAATTAGGGAACATTAAAGTGATTGTGCAATAATACACCAAGAGACGTAGCCAGAATTTTGAGTAAGTGGATTTAAACTATCAAAGTTGATAAATTTATAATAAAATATATATTAAAGTAATAAGCATAAAAATGTAATTTTAAAAGTTATACATACCAAATTATCAATTCTACAATTATTCTCAATAATTTTTTATATTTTAAAAACGTTGTATAATTTCTAAATCTCTACAACTTGGGGTTTTATCAATTCCTTAAATCATTCAAAATTAACTCAATAACTAACCAAAATTTATCAAACCCAACTTAAAACAACAACTAATCAACCCATACCTCAATATGAATATGATTAAATCAAAACCTACATCAAAATATAGTAATTTAATCTTCTAATTTTAAACTCAACAAAAACTTATGACTCATGAACTTTCATCAATTAAGAAAGCTAAAAAAAAAAAAATTTTAATTAAAAAAATAAAAATAAAATGAGCATCATTTTACCTTATAATCCAAAAGAGTAGTCTTTCTTAAATATCTAACCAAAAGAAAAAATATAATTTAAGAGAAAACGAAGAGAAGGGAAAAATTAAAAAAATATTAATTAATAATTTATTTTATGAGGTCAACATAAAATTAATTGAGGTTGAAATTGTAAAATTTATAAAACATTAATACTTTTTAAAAGTTGAATGGGTTTAATTGAACCCACGGATCTCTATGTGACTGCGTGCTTGAATACACCCAAAAACTTTACCAAATCAATTAAAATAACGAGGTTAATCTTACATGTGCGTTTCTTAAAGGCTGTGATTTTTAGGTTGTAGAATATATAATTGATCTTAAATTATGGTTGTTGCTATTTCTGTTGCAGAAATTAATGGGTATTAAAGGACCTCTCTACGCATGCAATTACCCAAAACGCAGGCATTGTTTGTGCTCCTCCATATTCTTCTGCGACTGTTCTGCCCTCATCACTATATTGTGTTGTGTTGATGTAACCAATTATTAAGTTAGGCTACCAAACTCGATGAATACTTCACCTTTTACAACATAAACACTACTACTTACCATCCATAAGTTTCGACTAATAAATGAAAAATAAATAATGTAACACTATATATATATCAGAAGAGTAATTTTTTTTTTTTTTTTTTTTTTTTTAACTTCAAGGGTTGGCATGATGGGTAAGAAGATTTACTCATTCTATTATGTCTAAAAAAGTAGGGCTGACGCTAAGCCTTGTCAGTATGGGCGGTCAGAGCTTAGGTAGGTTCTGCAGCCATTCAGACGTAGCCACGTCGTATGCTGACGTGAGCGACATGTTCCTACCAGTGCAGTGGGTATGCGCCAGAGTGGCGAAAGGTTGGAAACGTTTCACGTGTCCAATCCTTGCACAAATCGAGGAAATCATTGGAGCAGGTGAACAACGAGACACAAAGAAGGATTTGCATAGCAATCTGACCCATTCACAGATTCAGTAATCATTACCTCAATTCATTCCACTATAAATAGAGGGTTCCTCTCCTGTTTGTGATATTAGCTAATTTCACTCTAGAATAGCATATTCTCTCTTTCTCTCTCTCTCTCTCCCTCTTGTACTCTCAAAGCTATAAATCAGCTCGCTAAACGCGACCTGATCTTACATATTAATGCAATATCAGTGGACGTAAGATTTGAATGTTTAAGCATCCGAACCACTTTAAACATTGTTCTTCATCTCTTATTCAACCCAATATCCCTATATACACGTGTGTCTTTTGAGTCAGCTCAACATTTCTCACGTGTGATTAGTTGGTGTCAAAATCAAGTATCAACAAAGGTATTCAATGGATCTTAGAGATTAGTTTAGATGAACGTAAGCGGGTCGAACACCCCAATTATGAAAAACAAAAAAAAAAAAAAAAGAGTAATGTATTATTAATTAATTGAGTTAGTTGTGAGACGGTTGTAAATTGAACCGGTATAAGTTGTGTGATGAGTCTTGTTGGCAGATAAATATTGACTAAATTAATAGATCTTGTAAGCACAGGTGAGCTTGAAACCAAAGTCAACTTTTTCGTTTCTGAATTTAGGTGAACAGCTTAAAGCCGCTGTTTGTATGTGCAATCAATTTTCTAAACTACCATCAAATCTTGGCCTCTGACCTAATTATAATTACAATATTTAATCAACCTATAAATTCTTTCAGGTCCATCTTATTAATTTCTAAACAAAATATATTATTCATTAATTATACATTGACGTACGTGCTCAGCTGTCAGCTCAGGTGATTATGTTGACCTATCTTTTAAAATAAAGAAAGCAATGCCATGCAAATCCATGCAAGAATTATATAGCTTCAAGCAACAATTAATTAGGTCCAACGAATATATCCATATCCGAAAGCAAATAATATAAATGATTAATTAACAATTTTCACATGAATACATGCCCAAAATAAAAATTGAAAAATTAATACAAATTGCACACATAATAATTAAGCTTCCCCCACTAATCTTACTGTCTCTTGTTCTTGCTTCCCAGTAACAAAGAAAAGTAAAACAAAATCCTGAAAAAAAATCCCCAAGCCACAGTGATCCACAAGCAACTCCATTTACTCAATTGCGTGATCCCTTGTTGTTGCAATATATCCGACCCCGTCGTCAAGCACGTCGAGCTCGTAATTCTCATCCCCAATGTCCCGCTCAATGTCTCCAACAATTTCACTTTCATAGCAGTCGGGACCGCTCCCAGCGGCGTATTGTCGAAAATCTGAACACCTCGAATAAAACATTTAACCGGATTGTCAAACTCGTTCTGCAAAACGGCTTCGTACGGGTACTTGACAAGTGACAAGTAATGGAACCAAATCCAGTAGTCAGGAATCCGGTCGCGGTTGATGAAGAAGCCACTGAAGAGTAAAAAATAAGCTAAAATGGCAACAACAATAGTGTAGCCTAACATAACATGAGGGACGACGCCTGAGAGAAACGTAACGAAAGAACTTCCCGCCCAAAACGAGGCGAAGATTATCAATAAATAGAATAAGAACCCAGAAACTCCACCGTCAAGCCCCACCGCCCAAAATGTGGTGGCGGAGAAGGCTAATGAGAGAAATATCAACGGCGGTAACGCCACCAGAGCGTGAGATAACACGTAAGATGATCTCCGATAAGCGTTATGAGAAGTCTCTCTCATGAAAATGTATCGTTCTTGAAGAAACACCGGGAGGGCGTCGGCGCAAGTGTAGAAAGTTGTTGACATGGCGAAAGCGAAGAATCCTAACCTTTCTTGAACACCTTTGGGCGAATTATCGAGCTGCCAAAACATGGTGGCTAGAATAAACCCAGTTACCAAAACTGCCCCCAATCGAATCCCGAACAGCTCCGGCATTCTACGTGAATTTTTGATGGATCTTTTGGATAAAACAGCCATTTCAATCCAGAAGGGATTGGCAAAATTGGGCACCATTGATGTTGAACTTGCATCGTTTTTGGTTGCTCCTGAAACTAACTTTCCTCTTGAAATACTTGCACTGATGGCTTCTTTGAGTGAGAGTCCTTGTTGATTGCTCTCAGCTACTTGGACTGAAGTTCTCGTGTGCTTCATTTGTTGCCACGATTTATTAAATTCAACTAAACTCTTCGTCCCGCCGGGGGAGCCCTCGAGTTCTCGGATAAGGTCAAGAGCGAACTCGGTCCGGTTCTCGTGTTCAGGAATCGGATGGCCGAACTCGGCGAAAAACAGAGGCAATCTCATGGGTGAACCTCTGTATACAGTTTGTCCACGTGACATAAATATCATCCGATCCAGCAACCCTAGAATCCGATAACTCGGCTGGTGAATCGACATCATGACAATACTTCCACTTTGAGCGATCCTTTGTAAAACCTTCACCACCATGTAAGCACTGGTGGAGTCGAGCCCCGAAGTCGGTTCGTCAAGAAATAAAACAATTGGATCATGAATTATATCAATTCCTATCGAAACACGACGTCGTTCTCCGCCTGATACTCCTCTGTGGCCTTCGTCTCCGATAACTGTTTTTGCCGCATTTCGTAACCCTAGCTGATCAATCAAAGCTTGAACGCGCATTTTCTTTTTTGACTTTGACAATGTTCTCGGCAGTCGGAACTCCGCCGCGAACATTAACGTCTCTTCCACCGTTAACATCGGGAACAACAAATCGTCTTGCATGACATAAGCGGAGATTACTTTCAACATCCTCGACTCCAGAACTTCGCCGTTTAGTGTAATCGTTCCTTTCAAGCTCCCTTTAGCGATACGGTTCGCCAACGCGTCGATTAGTGTCGACTTTCCTGAGCCGCTAGCGCCAAGCACAGCCATAATCTCGCCTTCGCGGGCCTCGCCGGAGATGTCATTGAGAAGAGTCTTGGTTCTGGAGAAGAGACTCTCTCCCGCGACGAGATCCGTCGCGGTGGCGGCGCCTAGACTGTGGTGTCGAGGCCGGCGGAATATCGCCGGGAGCTCCAGCCTGCGGCGGACCTTGACGCTGTAGGTCAAATTGTTGAACGACAAAACGAACGGTAGAGAACGAGGCTCGACACTGCTGGTGTCGCTAACGTCAAGAATCTGATGCACCGGAGTTTCGTCTCCGGTTGCTTCTTTCCGTACGTCGCCTACTCGCTTCAAAAGCTGGCCGAGTGTGGGAGACGCCCCGGAGGTCCTGTTCGACAAGTCGATTAGCTCCATGGATTGAGTAAAGAAGGGGAAATTATTATCAGGAACTGGTGATATACTATTTTCCGCTACAACACGAGACATCTCTGAAACTTAAAAATAATAAAAAAAGCGATTAGGTTCAGGAATGTTAACGGCGTGAGAGCATACGTAACGCCGTGAAATGGTGGTGGTGGATGCGGAGGAGGAGGGTGTCGTTTTGGTGGGTTTATTTTAGAAGAGAAATTTTGAGGGGTTTTGGTTTTGGTTTTGGTTTTGGCTTAGGTTTAGGTATGTTTGGGCTGGGATTAGTTTATATAGGAAATGGGATTATAAATGTGAAAAGGTGGGTGTTTTTTTATGGATAAATTAATTTATTGAAAAGTAAATTTTTTTATTAATTAGATTTATAGTGAGTTTATTGAAGGAAAGGTGAGAGAGAGGTGACCTAAAATCTCCTAATTTGTTTGATGTGTATACGTCTTCTTCTTTTACTTTGAGGGAGTGCGGGAATGGGAGGACACGTGGGTAGTTGGGATTTAAGTGATTGGTGACACGTGGCGTAATAGGTTTTTAGTTCTGGATATTTGTACTATTTTGGTGTAGATGAAATTAGGTTGGATGTTGATCTACTGTGGCGTAAGCTAAGCCTGTTCAAACTGTGGATTAATGGCGTCGTGGGCAAGTGCTTGGTTGAATTTAAAACAACAAATCATAATAAATAGATTTTAAGAGTTCGGATTATTATTTGTAAACATGACATGTTTTACTACAAATTATGTTGCAAGTGTTTTTGAAATAAGAAATATTTTTATTGACTTTATTAAAAACGTATTCTACAATTAAAAACCTTATACGTATACAATATAGACAGTTGTGTATTGAAGCTTCTTGTCTGTTGATCAAATTTTGACCTAAACTATTAAATGATGAGAACATTGATCTATAAGTGACATTGAAAGGCCCTACATAGTACCTTTTGAGGAAGGGAATTAACTTCATCACCATATTTAATTTAAGTTTGGATTATCATATATAATTAAAGAGTTAACAACTTTTTCCCACCCAAATTATGACTTAATGACACTTACCCACCCAAAAACTTTTAAAATATCATTTTTACCATCCAAATTTACATTTCAACGGCGAATAGAAAATAAACTTGGTTCAGGTTGTTGTGGTTTTTAAAAAGCGGATATTGATGCGTCTTTTGATGATGGAAAATTGGATTTTGGTGGTTTGGATTAATCAGAATTTGACTTGGGAGGCGCGACTGCGTAAACCCTAATCACTCGATTGCCAGCATTGATGAGGTTAGCGGGAGTAGGGTTTGAAGGGTTTTAGTGAATAATGATCAGAGAAGAGAATAGTGGTGGTGTGAGATTACAAAGATGCCGAAATTGGAAACAAAATATAAATTTGGGTAGTGAAATTGTATTTGAAAAATCAGTGGGTGGGAAAAAAAAGTAGTTTACTCATAATTAAATTATAAGTTCATACTTATCTATAATCCAGCTTGCAGATTTTTAAGGCTTGTTTATCTAGTTAATCTTACCTTAAGCACTAATGATTTGTTCATTCTGCAATATTTTCCCCTAAAAAAGTTCTTTAATTACCTCACTTAATACCCAAAAGAGCAACATATAATTAACCAAACTGATACCATTCTAAACAGAATATATATAATCAATCTTATAGTTGAAGTTGACACCAATAAATGATATCCAATCTGTTAATCAATTTAGAGGTTGCTTCATTGTCTGTTCTGAAACCTTTACAAAAAGTGGAAAATTTCTGATTAAAAGTATGCATAAAAATTGGGTAAAATGTTAAGACTTTAGACATCAAAGTAATTTATTATTGTGAAATTAAGTTGGATTTATTCAATTCAAGGCAGGATTGATTATGAGATGGGAAGGGCTGTGTTGATGCGTGATTTTTTATACCAACTAATCGACACGTGCATAATGTTGATTGGTCAAAAGACACACGTGATTATGGATGAAATGTAGAGTAAATGCAATGAGAGCTTTTTAAAGTGGTTCGAATGCTAAGGTAGCAAGTCCTACGTATTTGTATTAGTATTGTGGGTCAGGTCGCAACAGCGGACTGACTTATAAATTATTAGGGAAATATAAATACAAAGGTACAAGAGAGAGAGAGAGAGAAAGCTAGTTCAAAGTGTAAAATAGCCGAATCCCCTTAATGAAGGGGTCTTCCTCTTTTTATAGTAAGATGAGTGCAAGTAATTATCATTAAATCCATGGGTTGCTGTGAATATCAGGACAAAATCCGACTTCACGTCACATTGCCCACCTTCTAAGCTGATTTCACGCGATTTAGAGCAGGGAAATGGACACGTGGGAGCTCTATAGCGTCTAGTAAGCTTGACGTGTGCTTACCGTTCTGACGAGAATAGGTCACACCCCATCATGTGATTTTCCACGTCAACCCTTGAATTCTCAGGCGTATCAGGCTGGCAAGTAGCAGCCGTCCAAATACATACCTTAATTAGAAGTCATATTCCTATTCATTTCTTAAGCACCTAATGCCACCTGAGCTTCATAAATTCCCACCCTTTCTCGATTACTTCATCTCAAAGCTAGTTGAACTTGTCCACATCATATATCTCCTCCACATATTCATCAAATCGTAATAAATAGATTTCTTTTTTAAGAGTTTGGATTATTATTTGTAAACGTGACATGTTTTACTACAAATTATGTTTCAAGTATAAAACCCAAATCAGAGAGTAACCTGTTTTGCTACCTGGGTCACGAGTCAATCGGTCTAATCGGTTGGACCAGTCGATTGGATTGATAACGTCAGCGATAAGTTTATTTTTTAAAAATTACATATTAATCCCTTAAATTTTAATATATTACAAAAATTCTCCCAAAAAAAAGTTTAAATTAGTCCCAAAATTTTTTATTTATTTCAAAAATGCCCCACAAATTACCAATTAGTCCCTAAACTTTTGACATATCTTCAAAACACCCCTATAAAATTACAAAGTAACCCTTATAATTTTAAAATATTACAAAAATCCCCTAAGACCTGAACCGGACCAAAGAAGCTGTCGGGTCTTGGTCGGACCGGCCGGTCCGATCCAATTTTTAAAATGGAGGTATTTTCAGAAACGTATTCTACAATTAAAAACCTTATTGTGTATTGAAGCTTGTTGATCAAATTGTGACCTAAACTACCAAATGATGAGAACATTGATCTATAAAGTGACATTGTAAGGCCCTATACATTACCTTATGAGGAAGGGAATTACTTAACTTAATCATCCTATTTAATTATTTAAGTTTGGATTATCATAAATAATTAAAGAGTTAATGAATTTTTCCCACCCAAATAATGACTTAATGACACTTACCCACCCACAAACTTTTAAAATACAATTTTACTATTCAAATTTATATTTCAACGGCAAACAAAGAGTAAACTCGGTTTAGGCCATTGAGGCTTTTGAAAAGGGGACACCGATGCGTCTTTTTGTGGTGAAAGGTTGGATTTTGGTGGTTGGGATTGATCGAAATTTGACTTAGGAGGGACGGCTGCATAAATCCTAATCTCTAGATTACTGGAGATTGGCAAGGCTCGCGGAAGTAGGGTTTGAAAGGTTTTGGTGAGTGATGATCGTGTAAGAGAATGGTGGTAGTATGGGGTCGTAACGATGTCAAAATTGAAAACGAAATATAAATTTAGGTAATAAAATGATATTTTAAAAGTCTGTGGCTTAGAAAATATCATTAAGATAATTAAATTATAAGTTCATACTTATCTGTTATCCAGCTTGATTCTTGCATATTTTAAGGCTTGTTTATATAATTAATCTTGCCTTAACTTAACCAATAATGATTTGTTCATTCTGCAATATTTTCCCCTATAAAAGTTCTTTAATTATCTCACTTAATACCCAAAAGAGCAAACATATAATTAACCAAACTGATTGTAATCTAAACAGAAAAATATATAATCAATCTTATAGTTGAAGTTGATTCCAATAAATAATTAAATCTGTTAATCCATTTAGAGGTTGCTTATTTGTTTGTTTTAAAACTGTTGATGCTTGATTTTGACACCAACGATTTACACGTGTAAAATGTTAAGTGGGCTTAGAAGTTACACGTGATATGAAAATGTGTAGCAAGAGAGTGAATAAAAGACGATTTTTAAAGTGGTTCGGATGCTCAAAAGCGATTCTTACATCCATTGTGATTGTATTAATAGATAGTTACAATCAGGACGCATGTAGCGAGTTGAGTTATAATCTAGAGAGAATATATATATATATATATATAAAGAGAGAGAGAGAGAGAGTGTGTGTATGCTGTTTTAGACTAAGATAAGCCAATCCCGTAAATGAGAGAGGAGTCCTCTATTTAGAATGGGAGAATTCAAGGTAATGATTACAAGTCTGTAAGTCCTTCCTTGCATCCCATTGGTTGTCTGTACGAGAGATATCCTCAAATTGCATAAGGCTTGAGCAGGTGTACGATCCGTAACCACTCGCAAGCTTGACATTCACCTGCTACACTGACAAGAACCATACCTCTTCCGTCCTTGTGTGACGTGACAACGTCTGGACGGAATAAAACCTCCTTAAATTCTGATTGGCTCTTACTGACGAGAGTCCACGTCAGCCTTAGATTTTTTAGGCATAACAGAAACCTTTACAAAAAGTGGAAATATCAGATTAAAAATTGGGTAAAAATGTTATGACTTCAGACATCAAAGTAATTTATTACTGTGAAAGTATTCAAGGCAGGATTGATTATGAGATGGGAGGGCCGCCCATATACAAACCTTAATTACAAGTCATATTCCTATTCATTTCTTAAGGACCCAATGCCACCTGAGCTTCATAAATTTCCCCACTTTCTCAGTTACTTCCTCTCAAAGCTAGTTGAACTTGTCCGCATCATATATCTCCTCCACATATTTCATTAAAATGCATAAGCCGTCAAGCTAAAGGTTTTGAGTTTATTCTTTCTTTCTTGTGGACGTCCTAATTTTAATTCTAGAAGAATAATTAGTTAAAATATCATGTTTAGTATATTAAAACCTGTTCTTTCTTGTGGATGTCCTAATTTTAAATCTAGACAAACAATTAGTTGAAATATCATATTCATGTTTAGCATATTTACATCTGAAATCTTAATTTCAACGAAAAAATAGACATTTTTCGTGTTTAGTATAACTTAATTACATCTAGGCGAATCATTAGTTGAAATATCATGTTTAGTATAGTTACATTTGAAATCTTAATTACATCGAAAAAATAGACATTTTTCGTGGTTAGTATAACTTAATTACAAGGACAAAATAGATATTTTGAAAGGGTTTATAAAGAAAAAAGTTGCCGTGTAATTAAATAGGTTTGAAGATTGACAATGATATGACACTTATTAAACGAAGAGGGGTAATAACAATTGACTCTTATATTTGCCCCTTCAAAAGGACAACCAAAAGAGTAAATGAATAAAAATCTCAAACAAGACTACTAAAAGAGTTAACCAACAAAGTGAAGATTAAGAAACCGAGAAAATTAAGCCACAAAACTTAACATTTTGGGTGCCAAAAAATGACCTCTTTGGTCTTGGTAGTTAATGTAGATGGCCAAATTGCAAGCTAACTCATACCTATAATTGCTGGCTGCTGCTTTTAAAAGTCTCGCTCTGGCGCAAGTCAAATTAGAAAATTGTGCATGTGCTTGTGCATGGGCAACCATATGGGCTAATTGGCATGGGCCTTATTTATGTACAGCAAACTCACTTTGTTGGGTGTCTTTTTCTAACTTTTCACATTGTTTTGTTTTGACTTTTGACAAATTTGAGTAGAACTTCTCATAGTCATAGCTGGTGCTTACTCTCAATTTAGTAAGCTATGTGTTGAAGATTATTTTCTCTTATGTTCATACTCGATTGGGAAATTTTCTCACTAAAAATAACCAGATTGTAAGTGGGAAAGAGAAGAAAGTAAAATTAAGGGTATTGATTTGACGGGTTCATGTGCTGATGACCAAGAAAAGTATATTATAACATATGAAAACCCATAACTCGTACATTCATAAAACAGTTGAATTTTGATTAATAAGGTTATGGTACAACTGATTAATCACGTGGAGAAGACGTGAAGATTTGACGAGGAGACTAAATTTGGTACAATGTTGTTGGCGTCAAGGTTCAAGTTCAAGGGACCTAAACCTATTCGATTTAATTACAAAGTGTATTAATTCATTGCCACCTTTCAACGCTCATCTAGCTCCAACCAATTACATTTCAGGTACACTCAAATAAATCTTTTACAATAATACTATGTTGACAAACGTCTCTCACAAACGCTAGACGTGGTGCTGAGTTGACTTTATACGTCAAATCACAAACTCTGACTAAATATGAACGACTATTATTTAGGGAGAAATAATCATTCATTCATAAAAAACGACCGTTCCCATAAGGAATGACTCCTCCCTAAGATGGAAAAAGAATGATTGTTCCTTAAGATGGAATGGGTGTTCTATCTTATGGAACAGGTGCTCCATATAGAACCCCCATTCATAAGAAGGAATGAAGCTTCTTATGGAACCCCCATTCCATAAGATGGAACATGGAACACCCGTTCCATCTTATGGAACGGGGATGGCCATTCCATCACCCCATCCCACCATTGGAATGGTTGTTCCTCAACCAAGAACGACCATTCCTTATCCAAGGAACAGTCGGTCCTCATCCAAGGAACGACCGTTCCCTATGGAAGAATGACTATTTTTTAGGTGTAGTCGAAATCATTTTGCGATCGTTCTAGTGGAAGCTGTCAACTTAATGCCATGTGTGCAGTTTGTGAGAGAAATTAATGAGAGACGTTTGTCAAGTTATTTTTGTATTTTTTTTTTTTTTTTTCGACTGAGGAGGAAGTTAAAGTGGATGCATTTAATAGATTCTTCAATTTAGATATTTTAAATTTTTTATTATTATTGAAGCACTTGAAAACATTAATTCAAAGATTTACCCACTTTATTTCAATAGATAAAATATTATTTTAAAGTGCTTTTTAACTACTTTGAAAACATTCCAAAACATGATAAACAAATACTTAATTTACCCAACTCTGTTTTGAAAATCGTGCTCGACCCGGTCTGTTTAATCGGTCTAATCGAAACCTGGGGCCTTCGCTGGGCCAGGTCACCATTCCTACGGTTCACCATTTCCAATGTTCACCCATTTCAATCTCAAACCTTAGAGAGGAGAGCAACGATCGGGGACCAGACAGTGGTGGGGATGTTAGGGGTTTTGGCAAGGAAGTGCCTGCGAGTAGAAAGGTTACGACGGAGGTGATTTTCGGTGAGTGAAACAACTGAAAAAGGCAAAAGTCACTTGCCACAACAGCGGGCTGTTGTCGGCAATTGGTAGGACAAACAGGGGGTTGGGATGAGTTTTGGTCAGGAGGCTAAGATGAGTGTTTTTGTGGTGATGGAGAGTGTTGTTGACACCGAAAAAAGACCCTATTTGGCTTGGGTTGTTGATGTCGACAGTGGATTTTTTGCTGCAAAATGTTTCTATTTTGGCCAGATCTTGGGCATATTTGCTGAGGAATGACTTAAAGGATGAGTGGGATTTGCATTTGGTGTGTCGCCGCCACCAACCAGTCGACCACCGATTTGCATTTCGGGTGTTTTTGTTGGATTTCAAACTCGTAGGGACTTCTATGTAATTTTTCAGGGGTGTATTTGCTGGATTTCAAACCAATTCAACCAGTCAACCCGAGCACTTTGCCGGGTTTAACCCTGTGTTGGGTATTAAAACACTGTTACCCACCATATGTCTATAGATAAACAAATATGGCGTGGGATGACATTTTTATAACAAAATTTGACTAGGGACCTAAACAGATAATTTGTTAAGCAGTTCAACAGCTTTCAAATATAAAGGGAGTCTTTTACTTTGACCTTTAACTAAATTAATTAGTTTACCAGTGAAACAGTGACAAAGACGACCATCATATATATTACTGATTGACTTGAATAGATAATTAACAACGTTATAAAGTCAAGTTAATCAAGGGTTTATTTTCAAATTAGTATTAACATTATTTATGGCTTAAAGGCTTGAACTTTAATAATAATAATAACTAGTTAGTTACATGCAATAAATGTTATACATTCTGCTCTATCTCATTGGGATTTCTGGCTATTGGCAAAGGCGGCATCATAGAACATAAATAAAATCAAAACATGGTAAATTAGCAAGGATATCAAGTTATAAACATTGGTTGTTGAACAAGAAAATTCCAGCATAGCACATGGCATTAGATTGGACAACAATATCATTCCTAATAAATCCATCTAACTGATGCACATTCTGTCTATAAAAATGGTTCAGATATATGGGGCTTAAATTTTATAGATTTCAATAACATTTTGACTGATGATGATCAGCATTTGCAACCTTCTCCTATGGTTTAAGTGCTGCATCTAGTAATTTGCCGGAAAAAATCTCAACCTATCAAAATGTCAGAAGCAAAGCAGCCCAAGTTGAACAAACTCATTTGATGACCATGTAATATTAAAGAAAAGTAGAATCTCTGATTACATTTGGTCATCCGTGAAGTTGACAGCCAAATCCCAGTAATGCGCTACCCCAGCATCGGCAAAAACTTTCTTGGCAGCTGCTTCAGTCATGCACTCATGAACAGAAAATCTATTGAAGCTTGGTTTGGCCACACTTCCCTGCCACACTAGCATGCACTTATTGACGGGTTTATCAGAAATCTCATCTTTATCTTCATCTTCTTCATTCACTGCTTTCGCCCAGTCTATACGCCTAAGCATAAGCATCCCATATCTCTTGATGGATTTGCTTCCACCTTCAACAACCACAACGCTAATCCCCTCAGTGATTACAACACAACCAGTTAAACGGTTTTCATGGGCATTAACATCAACTTTGAAGCGGGTTTTTGGGTGTGACAGGTCATTGATCTTGTAAACAGAAACAATAGTATCAAGTGAATTAGAGTCATCAAATAGTTTTCTCTCTTTCTTCTCTCGGCGCTCAGCAGGTGTAAGCTTGCGTGCAACGTTCCTGTCAATATGAGCTTGTTCACGCTCAGCAGCAGCACTACGGATTTCTTTTTCTAGTCTAGTAGGATCTTGGGTTGCTTCAGAACCAAGAACTTTCATCAAATTGCTCATTTTAACTTTAGGTTTAGGGGGTTCAATCAAGCCTTGTCTTATCATCTCCTGTCTATCTTTCTCCCTAGCCAGCCGCCTCTGAGTACGGAGTTTTTTTTGTTCCTTCTTTGTCAGCTTCAGTGGTTGAGGAGGGGGAGGAGCTGGCTCAGCAGGAGGCTCAATAGGACGAGGATGTTCAACATAGATAGTGATTTTTTCCTTCTTCAGTTTATCTTCAACTATGCCACCATCAGATATGTCACCATAAGAACCATTAAGCAATAGAGGCTTATCCCTGAAATTCAGAGCATATGCAATCAGATTGTAAAAGTACCCCTTCACGTACAAAATATTAAAAAAAAATATTGGAGAAAGAGAGAGTATTGCATTTTAACCTCTGATAAACTAAAATATATAAATAAACCCAAATACCAAATTTCAACCTATGTTATAAGATTGTTAGCAGTAACAATCTTTAGGGTATGCTTCATATTTTAACATCTAATAGTAAAAAAGCAACAGGCTTCAAATGAGATGAAAATGGATCTGTTTCATCTTAACAACCACTCCTAGGTTTTTGACATACGTTTTTTTTTTTTTTTATCCAAATTTACCATCACTGGCCAAAACCTCAGCTGTAGTTAAAGATTAACAAGAACAGCAACATATCAAGCTGAACTCTTATATGCTATCAAACATATACTATGCACTCCATCATAAAAGGTCATTGAAAAATACAAGTTCTTTGTTCTTTGGGCAATAAGCAAAATGCAATTTGTATCTGCCCCTAGGGTGGGGGAACGGAATGTCTAGGTTCAACATGAAGATAAGATCGGACTTTTTTCATGTCAAAAATAGCTTCTATATGTAGATATCTCTCTTTGGTCAAACCAAGCAAATTAAATAAAGACTATTCCTTACTGAAAAATAAATTGGCATGTTATACCAAAGATTAAAATATATCAACTTACCACCACTCTATTTCAGGAATTGGGTCCTTGGGTTTTTCCTTGGTCACAACTCTTTCTGCTACCTCTATCAAATTAGGATTAATATCAGCCCCTCCCTTCACTTTTGCCAACTGTGCTTGCTTTGCCTGTCGCTCCTTTGCTCCAGCTTCTCCAAATTGACTCTGCGAAGACCAGATATAAATATGCATGGAATTTATAATAGTGATTAAATGAGGGCAGACAAGGAAGTGAAAAGTACCTTGACTCTCAGAATCTCAGCTTCTTTTGACCATTTTCCTTCCTCTACAAACTGGAAAGTCATCCGTTTGGGTCTTAAAAGCTTAGTTTTATTTACACCCATTCTCTGATCATAATGAGGATTTGATTCCGGATCCACCTCCAACTCAGGTTTAAGAATTTGGAATGCATCCTTTTTCTGTTTATTGATGTTGACCTGGACAGTTTAAAATGATTAGCTTAAAGCACTAATAAAATTAAGGGATCAAAACATAGAGATAACAGAATAACCATCTCCATGTGTCAGAAATAAACCTTTAGCGTGCTAAGGTTGTTTGGTTTAGTCACATTCACTACATTTCCATGTTCATCTATTTCCCTACCAAGTGCATCCACACGAAGAACAGGAGCCTTGGTCGGCTTCTGGGGAGCAGCAACATCTGTTGGCATCTGCCCAGGAAATAGGTTTATAAGAGGTGCAAATTCAGGGTCCTGACGAAAGCCCATCTTAGCAGCGAGCTCTTGCGCACGTTTAACAGCTTCAATGTTGGGTATATTAGTAAGGCCAGGAATAGTAGGCACCCCACTTGCAGGTGGCTTCACAGAAGCTGCTGCAGCAGCTGGTAAGTTTGATGAACTTGGCATTGCACCAGATGATAAAGCATTTGCAGTTGTTGATCCTGTTCCCTGCATTATTCCAGTACCAGAGGATGGCACTTTCACTCCGTCTTTCAATCCAGAGACTGAGCTACCATCTGAACTTGTGCCCTTGTTCAACTAAAAAAATGAAAAGCAGCATTCAGTGTCTACCAAGGAATACATATTACTAAACAAACATAAAATTTGACCACATGAGATAAGAGGAAAGAAACAACTTGCTCAACAGTGCAGATTCTTCTTACCAATGGTATCTTCCTCAGCTTTTCTGACAATTCCTTCTGCATTTGTAAAGCTTTCTTAGCTTTGGCTAAAGCATCTAGAGATAGACTTCCACTTTTCCCAGCAGCTGATGATGTCCCATCTGTACTAGATTTTCCAGGAACCTCATGAGATCTGGTAATACTAACTCCCTTATTTTCATTTGTGGTATAAATTGAAGATACCTTTGTAGGAAGGGGATGATCACCAGTGGCCATAGAGGTCTCAGGCACAGTCCTTGATACCACATTAAGGGATTCAAGAGCGGCACCCTGTAAGCATAAGTTAAATTCAGAAGTCAACAAATAAACCACAACAATATGAAAATGAAAAAGAACAACAAAATCTTTAACCAGCTCCTAACCTGTAGTGCGGTCGGTTATGGGAAAAAAAAAAAAAAAAAAAAGAGTAATGTATTATTAATTGATGAGTTAGTTGTGAGACGGTTGCAAATTGAAGCGGTATAAGTTGTGTGATGAGTGTTGTTGGCAGATAAATATTGACTAAATTAATAGATATTGTAAGCACAGGTGAGCTTGAAACCAAAGTCAACTTTTTCGTTTCTGAATTTAGGTGAACAACTTAAAGCCCTGTTTGTATGTGCAATCAATTTTCTAAACTACCATCAAATCTTGGCCTCTGACCTAATTATAATTACAATATTTAATCAACCTATAAATTCTTTCAGGTCCATCTTATTAATTCTAACAAAATATTTATTCATTAATTATACATTGACGTAGTGCTCAGCTGTCAGCTCAGGGGATTATGTTGACCTATCTTTTAAATAAATAAAAGCAATGCCATGCAAATCCATGCAAGAATATATAGCTTCAAGCAACAATTAATAGGTAACGAATATATCCATATCCGAAAGCAAATAATTAATGATTAATACAATTTTCACATGAATACATGCCCAAATAAAAATTGAAAAATAATACAAATTGCACACATAATAATTAAGCTTCCCCCACTAATCTTACTGTCTCTTGTTCTTGCTTCCCAGTAACAAAGAAAAGTAAAACAAAATCCTGAAAAAAAATCCCCAAGCCACAGTGATCCACAAGAACTCCATTTACTCAATTGCGTGATCCCTTGTTGTTGCAATATATCCGACCCCGTCGTCAAGCAGTCGAGCTCGTAATTCTCATCCCCAATGTCCCGCTCAATGTCTCCAACAATTTCACTTTCATAGCAGTCGGGACCGCTCCCAACGGCGTATTGTCGAAAATCTGAACACCTCGAACAAAAAATTTAACGGATTGTCAAACTCGTTCTGCAAAACGGCTTCGTACGGGTACTTGACAAGTGACAAGTAATGGAACCAAATCCAGTAGTAGGAATCCGGTCGCGGTTGATGAAGAAGCCACTGAAGAGTAAAAAATAAGCTAAAATGGCAACAACAATAGTGTAGCCTAACATAACATGAGGGACGACGCCTGAGAGAAACGTAACGAAAGAACTTCCCGCCCAAAACGAGGCGAAGATTATCAATAAAAGAATAAGAACCCAGAAACTCCACCGTCAAGCCCCACCGCCAAAATGTGGTGGCGGGAAGGCTAATGAGAGAAATATCACGGCGGTAACGCCACCAGAGCGTGAGATAACACGTAAGATGATCTCCGATAGCGTTATGAGAGTCTCTCTCATGAAAATGTATCGTTCTTGAAGAAACACCGGGAGGGCGTCGGCGCAAGTGTGAAAGTTGTTGACATGGCGAAAGCGAAGAATCCTAACCTTCTTGACACCTTTGGGCGAATTATCGAGCTGCCAAAACATGGTGGCTAGAATAAACCCAGTTACAAAACGCCCCCAATCGAATCCCGAACAGCTCCGGCATTCTACGTGAATTTTGATGGATCTTTTGGATAAAACAGCCATTTCAATCCAGAAGGGATTGGCAAAATTGGGCACCATTGATGTTGAACTTGCATCGTTTTTGGTTGCTCCTGAAACTAACTTTCCTCTTGAAATACTTGCACTGAGGCTTCTTTGAGTGAGAGTCCTTGTTGATTGCTCTCAGCTACTTGGACTGAAGTTCTCGTGTGCTTTTATTGTTGCCACGATTTATTAAATTCAACTAAACTCTTCGTCCCGCGGGGGAGCCCTCGAGTTCTCGGATAAGGTCAAGAGCGAACTCGGTCCGGTTCTCGTGTTCAGGAATCGGATGGCCGAACTCGGCGAAAAACAGAGGCAAGCTCATGGGTGAACCGCTGTAACAGTTTGTCCACGTGACAGAAATATCATCCGATCCAGAACGAGAATCCGATAACTCGGCTGGTGAATCGACATCATGACAATACTTCCACTTTGAGCGATCCTTTGTAAAACCTTCACCACCATGTAAGCATGGTGGAGTCGAGCCCCGAAGTCGGTTCGTCAAGAAATAAAACAATTGGATCATGAATTATATCAATTCCTATCGAAACACGACGTCGTTCTCCGCCTGATACTCCTCTGTGGCCTTCGTCTCCGATAACTGTTTTTGCCGCGTTTCAACCCTAGCTGATCAATCAAAGCTTGAACGCGCATTTTCTTTTTGACTTTGACAATGTTCTCGGCAGTCGGAACTCCGCCGCGAACATTAACGTCTCTTCCACCGTTAACATCGGGAACAAAAATCGTCTTGCATGACATAAGCGGAGATTACTTTCAACATCCTCGACTCCAGAACTTCGCCGTTTAGTGTAATCGTTCCTTTCAAGCTCCCTTTAGCGATACGGTTCGCCAACGCGTCGATTAGCGTCGACTTTCCTGAACCGCTAGCACCAAGCACCGCCATAATCTCGCCGTCGCGGGCCTCGCCGGAGATGTCTTGAGAAGAGTCTTGGTTCTGGAGAAGAGACTCTCCCGCCGACGAGATCCGTAGTGGTGGCGGCGCCTAGACTATGGTGTCGAGGCCGGCGGAATATCGCCGGGAGTCCAGCCTGCGGCGGACCTTGACGCTGTAGGTCAATTGTTGAACGACAAAACGAACGGTAGAGAACGAGGCTCGACACTGCTGGTGTCGCTAACGTCAAGAATCTGATGCACCGGAGTTTCGTCTCGGTTGCTTCTTTCCGTACGTGCTACTCGCCTTCAAAAGCTGGCCGAGTGTGGGAGACGCCCCGGAGGTCCTGTTCGACAAGTCGATTAGCTCCATGGATTGAGTAAGAAGGGGAAATTATTATCAGGATCTGGTGATATACTATTTTCCGCTACAACACGAGACATCTCTGAAACTTAAAAATAATATAAAAAGCGATTAGGCTCAGGAATGTTAACGGCGTGAGAGCATACGTAACGCCGTGAAATGGTGGTGGTGGATGCGGAGGAGGAGGTGTCGTTTTGGTGGGTTTATTTTAGAGAGAAATTTTGAGGGGTTTTGGTTTTGGTTTGGTTTTGGCTTAGGTTTAGGTATGTTTGGGCTGGGATTAGTTTTATAGGAAATGGGATTATAAATGTGAAAAGGTGGGTGTTTTTTATGGATAAATTAATTTATTGAAAAGTAAATTTTTTATTAATTAGATTTATAGTGAGTTTATTGAAGGAAGGGTGAGAGAGAGGTGACCTAAAATCTCCTAATTTGTTTGATGTGTATACGTCTTCTTTTTACTTTGAGGAGTGTGGGAAATGGAGGACACGTGGGTGGTTGGATTTAAGTGTTGGTGACACGTGCGCGTATGGTTTTTAGTTCTGGATATTTGTACTATTTTGTGTAGATGAAATTAGGTTGGATGTTGATCTACTGTGGCGTAGCTAAGCCGTTCAAACTGTGGATCAATGGCGTGTAGTGGGCAAGTGCTTGGTTGAATTTAAAACAACAATCATAATAAATAGATTTTATTTTTTAGAGTTCGGATTATTATTTGTAAACATGACATGTTTTACTACAAATTATGTTTCAAGTGTTTTTAAATAAGAAAATTTTTAGACTTTATTAAAACGTATTCTACAATTAAAAACCTTATACGTATCAATATATAGACAGTTGTGTATTGAAGTTCTTGTCTGTTGATCAAATTTTGACCTAAACTATTAAATGATGAGAACATTGATCTATAAGTGACATTGAAAGGCCCTACATTACCTTTTGAGGAAGGGAATTAACTAATCACCATATTTAATTTAAGTTTGGATTATCATATATATTAGAGTTAACTACTTTTTCCCACCCAAATTATGACTTAATGTCACTTACCCACCCACAAACTTTTAAATATTATTTTTACCATCCAAATTTAATTTCAATGGCAATAGAGAAAAAACTCGGTTCAGGTTGTTACTAGCTTTTAAAAAGAGTATGCTGATGCGTCTTTGATGATGGAAGGTTAGATTTGGTGGTGGGATTAATCAGAATTTGACTTGGGAGGGGCGACCGCATAAGCCCTAATCGCTCGATTGCCAGCATAACGAGGTTAACAGGAGAGTAGGGTTTGAGGGTTTTGGGAGTAATGATCAGGAGAAAGAATAGTGGCGGTGTGAGGTTACAACGATATCGAAATGGAAAAAATATAAATTTAAGTAGTGAAATTGTATTTTAAAAATCAGGGGTGGGAGAAAAAAAAAAGTAGTTTACTCATGATTAAATTATAAGTTCATACTTATCTATAATCCAGCTTGCAGATTTTAAGGCTTGTTATCTAACTAATCTTACCTTAAGCACTAATGATTTGTTCATTCTGCAATATTTTCCCCTAAAAAAGTTCTTTAATTACCCATTTAGAGATTGCTTCTTTGTCTGTTCTGAAACATTAAAAGTATGCATAAAAATTGGGTAAAATGTTAAGACTTTAGACATCAAAGTAATTTATATTGTGAAATTAAGTTGGATTTATTCAATTAGGGCAGAATTGAAATTAAGTGGGAAGGCTGGCAAGTAGCAGCCGCCCAAAATTACAAGTCATATTCCTTCATTTCTTAAACACCAAGGCACCTGAGCTTCATAAATTCCCACCTTTCTCGATTACTTCATCTCAAAGCTAGTGAACTTGTCCACATCATATATCTCCTCCACATATTATCAAATCGTAATAATAGATATCTTTTTTAGAGTTAGGATTATTATTTAAACGTGACATGTTTTACTACAGATTATGTTCAAGTATTTCTGAAACGATTCTACAATTAAAAACTTAATAACAATACATATAGACAGTGTGTATTGAATTGTTGATCAAATGTGACCTAAACTACCAAGATGAGAACAGATCTATAAGTGACATTGAAAGGCTCTAACATTACCTTAGAGTAAGGGAATAATAACTTAATCACCATTTAATTATTTAAGTTTGGATTATCAATATAATTAAAGAGTTAATGAATTTTTCCCACCCAAATAAGACTTAATGACACTTACCTACCCACAAACTTTTAAAATACAATTTTGCTATCCAAATTTATATTTCATCAGTGAACAAAGAGTAAACTCGGTCTAGGCCATTGAGATTTTGAAAAGGGGACACCGATGGTCTTTTTGTGGTGAAAGGTTGGATTTTGGTGGTTGGGATTGATCAGATTTGACTTAGGAGGGACAGCTGCGTAAATCCAATCCTAGATATGGCGATTGGCAGGCTAACGGACGTAGGGTTTGAAAGGTTTGGTGAGTGATGATCGTATAAGAGAATGGTGATAGTATGGGGTCATAACGATGTCAAAATTGAAAACGAAATATAAATTTGGGTAATAAAAGATATTTTAAAAGCTTGTGGTGAGAAATAACATTAAGATAATTAAATTATAAGTTCATTACATGTTTCCAGCTTGATTCTTGCATATTTTAAGGCTTGTTATCTAATTAATCTGCCTTAACCAATAATGATTTGTTCATTCTGCAATATTTTCCCCTATAAAAGTTCTTTAATTATCTCACTTAATACCCAAAAGAGCAAACATATAATTAACCAAACTGATTGTAATCTAAACAGAAAATATATAATCAATCTTATAGTTGAAGTTGATTCAATAAATAATTAAATCTGTTAATCCATTTAGAGGTTGCTTATTTGTTGTTTTGAAACTGTTGATGCTTGATTTTGACAAACAACTCACACGTGTAAAATGCTAAGTGGGCTTAAAAGTTACACGTGATATGGAATGTTATAGCAAGAGAGTGAATAAAGACGATTTTTAAAGTGGTTCGGATGCTCAAAAGCGATTCTTACGTCCATTGTGATTATATTAACAGATGGTTACAATCAGGACGCATGTAGCAAGTCGAGTTATATCTAGAGAGAATTATATATATATATATATATATATATTATATATATAAAGAGAGAGAGAGGGATATGTTGTTTTAGACTAAAATAAGTCAATCTCATAAATGAGAGAGGAGTCCTTCTATTATAGTGGGAGAATTCAAGGTAATGATTACAAGTCTGTAAGTCTTCCTTGCATCCAATTGGTTGTCTGCACGGAAATATCCTCAAATGCGTAGGGTTGAGCAGGTGTACAATCCCTAACCACTCGTAAGCTTGACATTCACGCTACACTGAAAAAACCATATCTCTTCCGTCCTTATGCGACGTGACAACGTCTGACGGTACAAAATCTCCCTAAATTTGATTGCCTCTTACCGACCGATGAGTCCTGATTTTTAAGCATAACAGAAACCTTTACAAAAGTGGAAATATCAGATTAAAAATTGGGTAAAAATGTTATGACTTCACATCAAAGTAATTTATTATTGTGAAAGTATTCAAGGCAGGATTAATATGAGATGGAGCGCGAGGCAGTAGCAGCCGCCCATATACAAACCTAATTACAAGTCATTTCTTTCATTTCTAAGGACCCAATGCCACCTGAGCTTCATAAATTTCCCCACTTTCTCAGTTACTTCCCTCAAAGCTAGTTGAACTTGTCCGCATCATATATCTCCTCCACATATTTCATTAAAATGCATAAACCGTCAAGCTAAAGGTTTTGAGTTTATTCTTCTTTCTTGTGGACGTCCTAATTTTAATTCTAGAAGAATAATTAGTTAAAATATCATGTTTAGTATATTAAAACTGTTCTTTTGTGGATGTCCTAATTTTAAATATAGACAAACAATTAGTTGAAATATCTATATTCATGTTTGCATATTTACATTTGAAATCTTATTTCAAACGAAAAAATAGACATTTTTGGTGGTTAGTATAACTAATTACAACGGCAAAATAGATATTTTGAAAGGGTATAAAAGAAAAAGTTGCCGTCTAATTAAATAGGTTTGAAGATTGACAATGATATGACACTTATTAAATAAGAGGGTATAACAATTGAAGCTACTACTCTTATATTTGCCCCTTCAAAGGACACACAAAAGAGAAATGAATAAAAATCTCAAACAAGACTACTAAAGAGTTAACCAACAAAGTGAAGATTAAGAAACCGAGAAAATTAAGCCACAAAACTTAACATTTTGGGTGCCCAAAAATGACTCTTGGTTTGGTGTTAATATAGATGGCCAAATTGCAAGCTAACTCATACCTATAATTGCTGCTGCTGCTGTTAAAAGTCCGCTCTGGCGCAAGTCAAATTAGAAAATTGTGCATGTGTTGTGCATGGGCAACATATGGGCTAATTGGCATGGGCCTTATTTATTACATCAAACTCACTTTGTTGGGTGTCTTTTTCTAACTTTTCACATTGTTTTGTTGACTTTTGAAAAATTGAGTAGAACTTCTCATAGTCATAGCTGGTGCTTACTCTCAATTTAGTAAGCTATGTGTGAAGATTATTTTCTCTTATGTTCATACTCGATTGGGAAATTTTCTCACTAAAAATACCAGATTGTAAGTGGAAAGAGAAGAAAATAAATTAAGGGTATTGATTTGACGGGTCATTGCTGATGACAAGAAAAGTATTATAACATATGAAAACCCATAACTCGTACATTCATAAAACAGTTGAATTTTGATTAATAAGGTTATGTACAACTGATTAATCACGTGGAGAAGACGTGAAGATTTGACGAGAGCTAAATTTGGTACAATGTTGTTGGTGTCAAGGTTCAAGTCAACGGACCTAAACCTATTCGATTTAATTACAAAGTGTATTAATTCATGCCACCTTCAACGCTCATTTAGCTCCACCAATTACATTTCAGGTACACTCAAATAATCTTTTACAATAATATATTTACAAACTCTCTCACAAAGTCAACGTGTATTGAGTTGGTTTATAGTAAATCACGAAACTTGACTAATATGAACAATTGTTATTAGGAAAAAAACGATCGTTCATTCATAGAAACGTCGTCCATTAATAGAACGACTGTTCTCATAGGATGGCTGTTCTCTAAGATGGAAGGTGTTCATCATTCATAAGAAGGAATGAAGATTCTTATGGACCCTTATCCATGGGATAGGGGTCCTAAGAGGAACATGGAGTACCCTTTCCATCTTATGGAACGGGGATGGCCATTCCATCACCCCATCCCACCATTGGAATGGTGTTCCTCAACCAAGAACGACCATTCCTATCCAAGGAACAGTCGGTCCTCATCAAGGAACGACGTTCCCTATGGAGGAACAGTCGTTTTTTAGGTGTAGTCGAAATCATTTGCGATCGTTCTAGTGGAGCCGCCAACTTAATGCCACGTGTGAACTGTGAGAAGAAATTAGTGAAAGACGTTTGTCAGTATTTTTCATCTTTTAGATACATTTTTTTTTTGTTTTTTTTTCCGACTGAGGAAGAAGTTAAAGTGGATGCATTAGTAGATTCTTCAATTTAGATATTTTAAATTTTTATTATATTGAAGCACTTGAAAACAAATTCAAAGATTTACCCATTTATTTCAATAGATAAAATATTATTTTAAAGTGCTTTTTAACTACTTTGAAAACATTCCAAAACAAATACTTAATTTACCCAACTTGTTTTGAAACTGGCCGACCCGGTCGTTTAATTGGTCTAATCGAAACCGGGGCCTTTGTGGGCCGGGTCACCATTCCTAGTTCACCCATTTCAATCTCAAACCTTAGAAAGGAGAGCGACTACTGGGGACAGAGAGTGGTGGGGATGTTAGGGGTTTTGGCAAGGAAGTGCCTGCGAGTAGAAAGTTGCGACGGAGGTGATTTTTGGTGAGTGAAACAACTGAAAAAGGCAAAAGTCACTGCCACAAAGCGGGCTGTTGTCGGCAATTGGTAGGACAAATAGGGGGGTGGGAGGGTTTTGGTCAGGAGGCTAAGATGAGTGTTTTTGGTATGGAGGGTGTTGTTGACATCGAAAAAGGCCTATTTGGCTTGGGTTGTTGACGCCGATAGTGGGTTTTTTGCCGCAAAATGTTTCTATTTGGCAGATCTTGGGCATATTGCTGAGGAATGTCAAGGAGGAGTGACATTCATTTGGTTGGTCGCTGCCACCAACATGACCGCCGATTTGTATTTGGGTGTGTTTTGTGGATTCAAACTTGTAGGGACTTCTATGTAATTTTTAGGGTGTGTTTGCTGGATTTTAAACTTTTGGACACTATATCACATTGACCCCCAAACCAGTCAAAGTCAATCGAGCCTGGCACTTTGCCAGGTTTACCCTGCGTCAGGTATTAAAACACTGTACTCAGTATGTTCTAGATAAACAAATATGGCCTGGCATGAAATTTTTATAACAAAATTTGACTACGGACCTAACAGATAATTTGTTAAGCAGTTCAACAGCTTTCAAATATAAAGGGATCTTTACTTTGACCTTTAACTAAATTAATTGTTTACCAGTGAAACAGTGACAAAGACGACCATATATATAATGATTACTTGAAGTAATTACAACGGTATAAAGTCAAGTAATCAAGGGTTTATTTTCAAATTAGTATTAACATTATTTATGGCTTAAAGGCTTGAACTTTAATAATAATTAGTTAGTTACATGCATAAACGTTAACATTCGCCTCTATCTCATTGGGATTTCTGGTATGGCAAAAAGGCGGCATCATAGAACATAATAAAATCAAAAAACATGGTAAATTAGCAAGGATATCAAGTTATAAACATTGGTTGTTGAACAGAAAATTCCAGCATAGCACATGGCATAGATTGGACAACAATATCATTTCTAATAAATCCATCTAACTGATGCACATTCTGTCTATAAAATGGTTCAGATATATGGGGCTTAAATTTTATAGATTTCAATAACATTTTGACTATGACGATCCGCATTTGCAACCTTCTCCTATGGTTAAGTGCTGCATCTAGTAATTTGCCGGAAAAAATCTCAACCTATCAAAATGTCAGAAGCAAAGCAGCCCAAGTTGAACAAACTCATTTATGACCATTAATATTAAGAAAAAGTAGCATCTCTGATTACATTTGGTCATCGTGAAGTTGACAGCCAAATCCAGTAATGCGCTACCCCCGCATCGCAAAAACTTTCTTGGCAGCTGCTTCAGTCATGCATCATGAACAGAAAATCTATGAAGCTTGGTTTGGCCACACTTCCCTGCCACATAGCATGCACTTATTGACGGGTTTATCAGAAACTCATCTTTATCTTCATTTCTTCATTCACTGCTTTCGCCCAGTCTATACGCCTAAGCATAAGCATCCATATCTCTGAGGATTTGCTTCCACCTTCAACAACCACAAACGCTAATCCCCTCAGTGATTACAACAACCAGTAAACGGTTTTCATGGGCATTAACATCAATTTGAAGGGGGTCTTTGGGTGTGAAAGGTCATTGATCTTGTAAACGGAAACATAGTTCAAGTGATTAGAGTCATCAAATAGTTTTCTCTCTTTCTTCTTCGGCGCTCAGCAGGTGTAAGCTTGCGTGCAACGTTCCTGTCAATATGAGCTTGTTCACGCTCAGCAGCAGCACTACGGATTTCTTTTTCTGTCTGTAGGATCTTGGGTTGCTTCAGAACCAAGAACTTTCATCAATTGCTTTTTTTTTTTTTTTTTTTTTTGTTTATTAATAAATTTGTTTATTATGGGGTTATGGATCTATCTACGTGGCGATAATCGGTGGCGGGTAGTGTTTTGGGCTGTTGATTTGATTTTCATGTTAATGAATATTGGACCTTCCAAAAACACACTAAGCCCAATCCAAAATGCTACTGAGACATAAAATTATAGAAAATTGACCACATCAATTATGAAAATTGACCATATCATTAAAAGGATTATAGTATCATACATTACAAAGTTATGAAAAATGGCCAATTTCATTTTTAATTTTTTTTGTTGTTAACGGAGGTAGCCAGACCAACTTACATATACCTTGACTAATCTTCAAGAGAAGTTATCCCATGACAATCTACCGTTGTGGCCCCTTAAGTAAAGCATGGATAAAGATACTAACTAACCATACACAATCCTCTTGGTTCAACTTTACTGTAAGCCTGTTAGGCTATTTTTGTTTATTTATTTATTTGGAAATTGTTTTTAAATGGAGAAGGGAAGATTTTCAAATAATTCATGAGTTCAAGTATTAGCTAAGTGTCAAGGGTAGAATCTGAAAATCTGTCAATGCATATATACATAACAATAGTAATAGAAAATTAGGGAACATTAAAGTGATTGTGCAATAATACACCCAGGGACGTAGCCAGAATTATGAGTTAGTGGGTTCAAAATATCAAAGTTGATAAATTTATAATAAAATATATACTGAAGTAATAAGCATAAAAATGTAATTTTAAAAGTTATACATACCAAATTATTAATTCTACAATTGTTCTTGATGATTTTTTATATTCTAAAAACGTTGTATAATCCTCAAATCTCTACAACTCATGGTTTCATCAATTCTTTAAACCATTCAAAATTAACTTAATAACTAATCAAAATTTATCAAACCCAACTTAAAACAACAATTAATTAACGCATACCTCAACATGAACATGATTAAATCAAAACCCACATCAAAATATAGTAATTTAATCTTCCAATTTTAAACTCAACAAAAACTTATGGCTTATGATCTTTCATCAATTAAGAAAGCTAAAAGAAAATAATTTTAAGTAAAAAAAATAAAAATAAAATGAGTATCATTTTACCTTGTAATTCAAAAGAGTAGTCTTTTTTAAATATCCAACCAAAAGGAAAAAATATAATTCAAGAGAAAATGAGAGGAAACGAAGAGAAGAGAAAAGTTAAAAAAATGTTAATTAATAATTTATTTTGTAAGGTCAACATGAAGTTAAATGGGAAACGAAGATAAGAGAAAAGTTAAAAAAATGTTAATTAATAATTTATTTTGCAAGGTTCATATAAAGTTAAATGGGATTGAAATTGTAAAATCTATAAAGTATTAATACTTTTTAAAAGTTGAGTGGGTTCAATTGAACCCACTAAGTTTTTATTTGGTTACGTGCCTGAATACACCCAAAAACTTTACGTAATAAATTAAAATAACCAGGTTAATCTTACATGTGCGTTTCTTAAAGGCGGTGATTTTCAGGTTGTCGAGTATATAATTGATCTTAAATTATGGTTGTTGCTATTTCTGTTGCAGAAATTAATGGGGATTAAAGGACCTCTCTACGCATGCAATTACCCAAAATGCAGGCATTGTTTGTGCTCCTCCATATTCTTCTGCGACTGTTCTGCCCTCATCACTATATTGTGTTGTGTTGATGTAACCAATTATTAAATGAGGCTACCAAACTCGATGAATACTTCACCTTTTTACAACATAAACACTACTACTATTACCATCCAAAAGTTTCGACTAATAAATGAAAAATTATATATCAAAAGAGTAATCAAGAAGGTTTACTTATTATGTTATGCATGAAAAAGTAGGGTTGACGCCAAGCCTTGTTAGTATGGGTGGTCAAAGCTTAGGTAGGTTCTACAACCATTTAAACGCAGCCACCGTCGCCTGCTGACGTGAGCGGCATGTTCTTACCAGTGCAGTGGGTATGCGCTAGAGTAGCGAAAGGTTGAAAACGTTCCACGTGTCCAATCCCTGCACAAGTCGAGGAAATCACTCGAGCAGGTGAACAACGGGACACAAAGAAGGATTTGCACAGCAATCTGACCCACTCACAGATTCAGTAATCATTACCTTAATTCATCCCATTATAAATAGAGGGCTCCTCTCCCGTTTATGGGATTAGCTAATTTTACTCTAGAATAACATATTCTCTTTCTCTCTTTCTTGTACTATCAAAGCTATAAATCAGCTCGCTAGACGCGACCTGATCTTACATATTAATACAATATCAATGGACGTAAGATTCGTTTGTTTAAGCATCCAAACTACTTTAAACATTGTTCTTCATCTCTTATTCAACCCAATATCCCCATATACATGTGTGTCTTTTGAGTCAGTTCAGTATTTCTCACGTGCAATTAGTTGGTATCAAAATCAAGCATCGATAAAAGTGTTCAATGGGCCTTAGAGATTAGTCGAGATGAACGATAAGCTGGTCGAACACCTCGGTTATGGGAAAAAAAAAAAAAAAAAAAAGAGTAATGTATTATTAATTGATTGAGTTAGTTGTGAGACGGTTGCAAATTGAAGCGGTATAAGTTGTGTGATGAGTGTTGTTGGCAGATAAATATTGACTAAATTAATAGATATTGTAAGCACAGGTGAGCTTGAAACCAAAGTCAACTTTTTCGTTTCTGAATTTAGGTGAACAACTTAAAGCCCCTGTTTGTATGTGCAATCAATTTTCTAAACTACCATCAAATCTTGGCCTCTGACCTAATTATAATTACAATATTTAATCAACCTATAAATTCTTTCAGGTCCATCTTATTAATTTCTAAACAAAATATATTATTCATTAATTATACATTGACGTACGTGCTCAGCTGTCAGCTCAGGTGATTATGTTGACCTATCTTTTAAAATAAATAAAGCAATGCCATGCAAATCCATGCAAGAATTATATAGCTTCAAGCAACAATTAATTAGGTCCAACGAATATATCCATATCCGAAAGCAAATAATATAAATGATTAATTAACAATTTTCACATGAATACATGCCCAAAATAAAAATTGAAAAATTAATACAAATTGCACACATAATAATTAAGCTTCCCCCACTAATCTTACTGTCTCTTGTTCTTGCTTCCCAGTAACAAAGAAAAGTAAAACAAAATCCTGAAAAAAAATCCCCAAGCCACAGTGATCCACAAGCAACTCCATTTACTCAATTGCGTGATCCCTTGTTGTTGCAATATATCCGACCCCGTCGTCAAGCACGTCGAGCTCGTAATTCTCATCCCCAATGTCCCGCTCAATGTCTCCAACAATTTCACTTTCATAGCAGTCGGGACCGCTCCCAGCGGCGTATTGTCGAAAATCTGAACACCTCGAATAAAACATTTAACCGGATTGTCAAACTCGTTCTGCAAAACGGCTTCGTACGGGTACTTGACAAGTGACAAGTAATGGAACCAAATCCAGTAGTCAGGAATCCGGTCGCGGTTGATGAAGAAGCCACTGAAGAGTAAAAAATAAGCTAAAATGGCAACAACAATAGTGTAGCCTAACATAACATGAGGGACGACGCCTGAGAGAAACGTAACGAAAGAACTTCCCGCCCAAAACGAGGCGAAGATTATCAATAAATAGAATAAGAACCCAGAAACTCCACCGTCAAGCCCCACCGCCCAAAATGTGGTGGCGGAGAAGGCTAATGAGAGAAATATCAACGGCGGTAACGCCACCAGAGCGTGAGATAACACGTAAGATGATCTCCGATAAGCGTTATGAGAAGTCTCTCTCATGAAAATGTATCGTTCTTGAAGAAACACCGGGAGGGCGTCGGCGCAAGTGTAGAAAGTTGTTGACATGGCGAAAGCGAAGAATCCTAACCTTTCTTGAACACCTTTGGGCGAATTATCGAGCTGCCAAAACATGGTGGCTAGAATAAACCCAGTTACCAAAACTGCCCCCAATCGAATCCCGAACAGCTCCGGCATTCTACGTGAATTTTTGATGGATCTTTTGGATAAAACAGCCATTTCAATCCAGAAGGGATTGGCAAAATTGGGCACCATTGATGTTGAACTTGCATCGTTTTTGGTTGCTCCTGAAACTAACTTTCCTCTTGAAATACTTGCACTGATGGCTTCTTTGAGTGAGAGTCCTTGTTGATTGCTCTCAGCTACTTGGACTGAAGTTCTCGTGTGCTTCATTTGTTGCCACGATTTATTAAATTCAACTAAACTCTTCGTCCCGCCGGGGGAGCCCTCGAGTTCTCGGATAAGGTCAAGAGCGAACTCGGTCCGGTTCTCGTGTTCAGGAATCGGATGGCCGAACTCGGCGAAAAACAGAGGCAATCTCATGGGTGAACCTCTGTATACAGTTTGTCCACGTGACATAAATATCATCCGATCCAGCAACCCTAGAATCCGATAACTCGGCTGGTGAATCGACATCATGACAATACTTCCACTTTGAGCGATCCTTTGTAAAACCTTCACCACCATGTAAGCACTGGTGGAGTCGAGCCCCGAAGTCGGTTCGTCAAGAAATAAAACAATTGGATCATGAATTATATCAATTCCTATCGAAACACGACGTCGTTCTCCGCCTGATACTCCTCTGTGGCCTTCGTCTCCGATAACTGTTTTTGCCGCATTTCGTAACCCTAGCTGATCAATCAAAGCTTGAACGCGCATTTTCTTTTTTGACTTTGACAATGTTCTCGGCAGTCGGAACTCCGCCGCGAACATTAACGTCTCTTCCACCGTTAACATCGGGAACAACAAATCGTCTTGCATGACATAAGCGGAGATTACTTTCAACATCCTCGACTCCAGAACTTCGCCGTTTAGTGTAATCGTTCCTTTCAAGCTCCCTTTAGCGATACGGTTCGCCAACGCGTCGATTAGTGTCGACTTTCCTGAGCCGCTAGCGCCAAGCACAGCCATAATCTCGCCTTCGCGGGCCTCGCCGGAGATGTCATTGAGAAGAGTCTTGGTTCTGGAGAAGAGACTCTCTCCCGCGACGAGATCCGTCGCGGTGGCGGCGCCTAGACTGTGGTGTCGAGGCCGGCGGAATATCGCCGGGAGCTCCAGCCTGCGGCGGACCTTGACGCTGTAGGTCAAATTGTTGAACGACAAAACGAACGGTAGAGAACGAGGCTCGACACTGCTGGTGTCGCTAACGTCAAGAATCTGATGCACCGGAGTTTCGTCTCCGGTTGCTTCTTTCCGTACGTCGCCTACTCGCTTCAAAAGCTGGCCGAGTGTGGGAGACGCCCCGGAGGTCCTGTTCGACAAGTCGATTAGCTCCATGGATTGAGTAAAGAAGGGGAAATTATTATCAGGAACTGGTGATATACTATTTTCCGCTACAACACGAGACATCTCTGAAACTTAAAAATAATAAAAAAAGCGATTAGGTTCAGGAATGTTAACGGCGTGAGAGCATACGTAACGCCGTGAAATGGTGGTGGTGGATGCGGAGGAGGAGGGTGTCGTTTTGGTGGGTTTATTTTAGAAGAGAAATTTTGAGGGGTTTTGGTTTTGGTTTTGGTTTTGGCTTAGGTTTAGGTATGTTTGGGCTGGGATTAGTTTATATAGGAAATGGGATTATAAATGTGAAAAGGTGGGTGTTTTTTTATGGATAAATTAATTTATTGAAAAGTAAATTTTTTTATTAATTAGATTTATAGTGAGTTTATTGAAGGAAGGGTGAGAGAGAGGTGACCTAAAATCTCCTAATTTGTTTGATGTGTATACGTCTTCTTCTTTTACTTTGAGGGAGTGCGGGAATGGGAGGACACGTGGGTAGTTGGGATTTAAGTGATTGGTGACACGTGGCGTAATAGGTTTTTAGTTCTGGATATTTGTACTATTTTGGTGTAGATGAAATTAGGTTGGATGTTGATCTACTGTGGCGTCAGCTAAGCCTGTTCAAACTGTGGATCAATGGCGTAGTGGGCAAGTGCTTGGTTGAATTTAAAACAACAAATCATAATAAATAGATTTTATTTTTTAAGAGTTCGGATTATTATTTGTAAACATGACATGTTTTACTACAAATTATGTTTCAAGTGTTTTTAAAATAAGAAATATTTTTATTGACTTTATTAAAAACGTATTCTACAATTAAAAACCTTATACGTATACAATATATAGACAGTTGTGTATTGAAGCTTCTTGTCTGTTGATCAAATTTTGACCTAAACTATTAAATGATGAGAACATTGATCTATAAGTGACATTGAAAGGCCCTACATATTACCTTTTGAGGAAGGGAATTAACTTAATCACCATATTTAATTTAAGTTTGGATTATCATATATAATTAGAGTTAACTACTTTTTCCCACCCAAATTATGACTTAATGTCACTTACCCACCCACAAACTTTTAAAATATTATTTTTACCATCCAAATTTACATTTCAATGGCAAATAGAGAATAAACTCGGTTCAGGTTGTTACAGCTTTTAAAAAGAGTATGCTGATGCGTCTTTTGATGATGGAAGGTTAGATTTTGGTGGTTGGGATTAATCAGAATTTGACTTGGGAGGGGCGACCGCATAAGCCCTAATCGCTCGATTGCCAGCATTAACGAGGTTAACAGGAGTAGGGTTTGAAGGGTTTTGGTGAGTAATGATCAGGGAAAAGAATAGTGGCGGTGTGAGGTTACAACGATATCGAAATTGGAAACAATATATAAATTTAAGTAGTGAAATTGTATTTTAAAAATCAGTGGGTGGGAAAAAAAAAAAAGTAGTTTACTCATGATTAAATTATAAGTTCATACTTATCTATAATCCAGCTTGCAGATTTTTAAGGCTTGTTTATCTAACTAATCTTACCTTAAGCACTAATGATTTGTTCATTCTGCAATATTTTCCCCTAAAAAAGTTCTTTAATTACCCAATTTAGAGATTGCTTCTTTGTCTGTTCTGAAACATTAAAAGTATGCATAAAAATTGGGTAAAATGTTAAGACTTTAGACATCAAAGTAATTTATTATTGTGAAATTAAGTTGGATTTATTCAATTAAGGGCAAGATTGAAATTAAGTGGGAAGGCTGGCAAGTAGCAGCCGCCCAAAATTACAAGTCATATTCCTATTCATTTCTTAAACACCCAATGGCACCTGAGCTTCATAAATTCCCACCCTTTCTCGATTACTTCATCTCAAAGCTAGTTGAACTTGTCCACATCATATATCTCCTCCACATATTTATCAAATCGTAATAAATAGATATCTTTTTTAAGAGTTAGGATTATTATTTAAACGTGACATGTTTTACTACAGATTATGTTTCAAGTATTTTCTGAAACGTATTCTACAATTAAAAACCTTATATACATATACAATATAGACAGTTGTGTATTGAAGCTTGTTGATCAAATTGTGACCTAAACTACCAAAGGATGAGAACATTGATCTATAAGTGACATTGAAAGGCTCTATACATTACCTTATGAGTAAGGGAATTAATTAACTTAATCACCCTATTTAATTATTTAAGTTTGGATTATCATATATAATTAAAGAGTTAATGAATTTTTCCCACCCAAATAATGACTTAATGACACTTACCTACCCACAAACTTTTAAAATACAATTTTGCTATCCAAATTTATATTTCATCAGTGAACAAAGAGTAAACTCGGTCTAGGCCATTGAGACTTTTGAAAAGGGGACACCGATGCGTCTTTTTGTGGTGAAAGGTTGGATTTTGATGGTTGGGATTGATCAGAATTTGACTTAGGAGGGACAGCTGCGTAAATCCTAATCGCTAGATTACTGGCGATTGGCAGGGCTAACGGACGTAGGGTTTGAAAGGTTTGGTGAGTGATGATCGTATAAGAGAATGGTGATAGTATGGGGTCATAACGATGTCAAAATTGAAAACGAAATATAAATTTGGGTAATAAAATGATATTTTAAAAGCTTGTGGCTGAGAAAATAACATTAAGATAATTAAATTATAAGTTCATACTTATCTGTTATCCAGCTTGATTCTTGCATATTTTAAGGCTTGTTTATCTAATTAATCTTGCCTTAACCAATAATGATTTGTTCATTCTGCAATATTTTCCCCTATAAAAGTTCTTTAATTATCTCACTTAATACCCAAAAGAGCAAACATATAATTAACCAAACTGATTGTAATCTAAACAGAAAATTATATAATCAATCTTATAGTTGAAGTTGATTCCAATAAATAATTAAATCTGTTAATCCATTTAGAGGTTGCTTATTTGTTTGTTTTGAAACTGTTGATGCTTGATTTTGACAACAACAACTCACACGTGTAAAATGCTAAGTGGGCTTAAAAGTTACACGTTGATATGGAAATGTATAGCAAGAGAGTGAATAAAGACGATTTTTAAAGTGGTTCGGATGCTCAAAAGCGATTCTTACGTCCATTGTGATTATATTAACAGATGGTTACAATCAGGACGCATGTAGCAAGTCGAGTTATAATCTAGAGAGAATTATATTATAATATATATATATATATATATATATATATAAAGAGAGAGAGAGAGAGTATATGTTGTTTTAGACTAAAATAAGTCAATCTCATAAATGAGAGAGGAGTCTTCTATTTATAGTGGGAGAATTCAAGGTAATGATTACAAGTCTGTAAGTCCTTCCTTGCATCCAATTGGTTGTCTGCACGAGAAATATCCTCAAATTGCGTAGGGTTTGAGCAGGTGTACAATCCCTAACCACTCGTAAGCTTGACATTCACCTGCTACACTGATAAAAACCATATCTCTTCCGTCCTTATGCGACGTGACAACGTCTGAACGGTACAAAATCTCCCTAAATTTTGATTGCCTCTTACCGACGAGAGTCCTGATTTTTTAAGGCATAACAGAAACCTTTACAAAAAGTGGAAATATCAGATTAAAAATTGGGTAAAAATGTTATGACTTCACATCAAAGTAATTTATTATTGTGAAAGTATTCAAGGCAGGATTAATTATGAGATGGGAGCGCGAGCAAGTAGCAGCCGCCCATATACAAACCTTAATTACAAGTCATGTTCTTATTCATTTCTTAAGGACCCAATGCCACCTGAGCTTCATAAATTTCCCCACTTTCTCAGTTACTTCCTCTCAAAGCTAGTTGAACTTGTCCGCATCATATATCTCCTCCACATATTTCATTAAAATGCATAAACCGTCAAGCTAAAGGTTTTGAGTTTATTCTTTCTTTCTTGTGGACGTCCTAATTTTAATTCTAGAAGAATAATTAGTTAAAATATCATGTTTAGTATATTAAAACCTGTTCTTTCTTGTGGATGTCCTAATTTTAAATCTAGACAAACAATTAGTTGAAATATCATATTCATGTTTAGCATATTTACATTTGAAATCTTAATTTCAACGAAAAAATAGACATTTTTCGTGTTTAGTATAACTTAATTACATCTAGGCGAATCATTAGTTGAAATATCATGTTTAGTATAGTTACATTTGAAATCTTAATTACATCGAAAAAATAGACATTTTTCGTGGTTAGTATAACTTAATTACAAGGACAAAATAGATATTTTGAAAGGGTTTATAAAGAAAAAAGTTGCCGTGTAATTAAATAGGTTTGAAGATTGACAATGATATGACACTTATTAAACGAAGAGGGGTAATAACAATTGACTCTTATATTTGCCCCTTCAAAAGGACAACCAAAAGAGTAAATGAATAAAAATCTCAAACAAGACTACTAAAAGAGTTAACCAACAAAGTGAAGATTAAGAAACCGAGAAAATTAAGCCACAAAACTTAACATTTTGGGTGCCAAAAAATGACCTCTTTGGTCTTGGTAGTTAATGTAGATGGCCAAATTGCAAGCTAACTCATACCTATAATTGCTGGCTGCTGCTTTTAAAAGTCTCGCTCTGGCGCAAGTCAAATTAGAAAATTGTGCATGTGCTTGTGCATGGGCAACCATATGGGCTAATTGGCATGGGCCTTATTTATATACATCAAACTCACTTTGTTGGGTGTCTTTTTCTAACTTTTCACATTGTTTTGTTTTGACTTTTGACAAATTTGAGTAGAACTTCTCATAGTCATAGCTGGTGCTTACTCTCAATTTAGTAAGCTATGTGTTGAAGATTATTTTCTCTTATGTTCATACTCGATTGGGAAATTTTCTCACTAAAAATAACCAGATTGTAAGTGGGAAAGAGAAGAAAATAAAATTAAGGGTATTGATTTGACGGGTCATTGCACTGATGACAAAGAAAAGTATATTATAACATATGAAAACCCATAACTCGTACATTCATAAAACAGTTGAATTTTGATTAATAAGGTTATGGTACAACTGATTAATCACGTGGAGAAGACGTGAAGATTTGACGAAGAGACTAAATTTGGTACAATGTTGTTGGTGTCAAGGTTCAAGTTCAACGGACCTAAACCTATTCGATTTAATTACAAAGTGTATTAATTCATTGCCACCTTTCAACGCTCATCTAGCTCCTACCAATTACATTTCAGGTACACTCAAATAAATCTTTTACAATAATACTATATTTACAAACTTCTCTCACAAATGTCAAACGTGATATTGAGTTGGTTTTATATGTCAAATCACGAACTTTGACTAAATATGAACAATTGTTATTAGGAAAAAACGATCGTTCATTCATAAGAAACGGTCGTTCCATTAATGAAGAACGACTGTTCTCATAAGGAATGGCTGTTCTCTAAGATGGAATGGGTGTTCCATCATTCATAAGAAGGAATGAAGATTCTTATGGACCCCTTATTCCATGGGATAGGGGTTCCATAAGATGGAACATGGAGTACCCTTTCCATCTTATGGAACGGGGATGGCCATTCCATCACCCCATCCCACCATTGGAATGGCTGTTCCTCAACCAAGAACGACCATTCCTCATCCAAGGAACAGTCGGTCCTCATCTAAGGAACGATCGTTCCCTATGGAGGAACAGTCGTTTTTTAGGTGTAGTCGAAATCATTTTGCGATCGTTCTAGTGGGAGCCGCCAACTTAATGCCACGTGTGCAACTTGTGAAAGAAATTAGTGAAAGACGTTTGTCAGGCTATTTTTACTCAATCTTTTAAGATAACATTTTTGTTTTTTTGTTTTTTTTTTCCCGACTGAGGAAGAAGTTAAAGTGGATGCATTTAGTAGATTCTTCAATTTAGATATTTTAAATTTTTTATTACTATTGAAGCACTTGAAAACATGAATTCAAAGATTTACCCATTCTATTTCAATAGATAAAATATTATTTTAAAGTGCTTTTTAACTACTTTGAAAACATTCCAAAACAAATACTTAATTTACCCAACTCTGTTTTGAAAACCTGGCCCGACCCGGTCAGTTTAATTGGTCTAATCGAAACCTGGGGCCTTTGTTGGGCCGGGTCACCATTCCTATTGTTCACCCATTTCAATCTCAAACCTTAGAAAGGAGAGCGACTACTGGGGACCAGAGAGTGGTGGGGATGTTAGGGGTTTTGGCAAGGAAGTGCCTGCGAGTAGAAATGTTGCGACGGAGGTGATTTTTGGTGAGTGAAACAACTGAAAAAGGCAAAAGTCACTTGCCACAATAGCGGGCTGTTGTCGGCAATTGGTAGGACAAATAGGGGGGTGGGATGGGTTTTGGTCAGGAGGCTAAGATGAGTGTTTTTGTGGTAATGGAGGGTGTTGTTGACATCGAAAAAAGGCTCTATTTGGCTTGGGTTGTTGACGCCGATAGTGGGTTTTTTGCCGCAAAATGTTTCTATTTTGGCTAGATCTTGGGCATATTTGCTGAGGAATGATTCAAAGGATGAGTGACATTTCCATTTGGTGTGTCGCTGCCACCAACCAATTGACCGCCGATTTGTATTTGGGGTGTGTTTGTTGGATTCAAACTTGTAGGGACTTCTATGTAATTTTTAGGGGTGTGTTTGCTGGATTTTAAAACTTTTGGACACGTTGATATCACTAGTTTGACCCGCCCGTCAAACCAGTTCAAAAAGTCAATCCGAGACCTAGGCACTTTGCCAGGTTTCACCCTGCGTCAGGTATTAAAACACTGTTACTCAGTGTATGTCTATAGATAAACAAATATGGCCTGGCATGAAATTTTTATAACAAAATTTGACTACGGACCTAGACAGATAATTTGTTAAGCAGTTCAACAGCTTTCAAATATAAAGGGAGTCTTTTACTTTGACCTTTAACTAAATTAATTTGTTTACCAGTGAAACAGTGACAAAGACGACCATTATATATATTACTGATTAACTTGAATAGGTAATTAGCAACGTTATAAAGTCAAGTTAATCAAGGGTTTATTTTCAAATTAGTATTAACATTATTTATGGCTTAAAGGCTTGAACTTTAATAATAATAATAACTAGTTAGTTACATGCAATAAATGTTATACATTCTGCTCTATCTCATTGGGATTTCTGGCTATTGGCAAAGGCGGCATCATAGAACATAAATAAAATCAAAACATGGTAAATTAGCAAGGATATCAAGTTATAAACATTGGTTGTTGAACAAGAAAATTCCAGCATAGCACATGGCATTAGATTGGACAACAATATCATTCCTAATAAATCCATCTAACTGATGCACATTCTGTCTATAAAAATGGTTCAGATATATGGGGCTTAAATTTTATAGATTTCAATAACATTTTGACTGATGATGATCAGCATTTGCAACCTTCTCCTATGGTTTAAGTGCTGCATCTAGTAATTTGCCGGAAAAAATCTCAACCTATCAAAATGTCAGAAGCAAAGCAGCCCAAGTTGAACAAACTCATTTGATGACCATGTAATATTAAAGAAAAGTAGAATCTCTGATTACATTTGGTCATCCGTGAAGTTGACAGCCAAATCCCAGTAATGCGCTACCCCAGCATCGGCAAAAACTTTCTTGGCAGCTGCTTCAGTCATGCACTCATGAACAGAAAATCTATTGAAGCTTGGTTTGGCCACACTTCCCTGCCACACTAGCATGCACTTATTGACGGGTTTATCAGAAATCTCATCTTTATCTTCATCTTCTTCATTCACTGCTTTCGCCCAGTCTATACGCCTAAGCATAAGCATCCCATATCTCTTGATGGATTTGCTTCCACCTTCAACAACCACAACGCTAATCCCCTCAGTGATTACAACACAACCAGTTAAACGGTTTTCATGGGCATTAACATCAACTTTGAAGCGGGTTTTTGGGTGTGACAGGTCATTGATCTTGTAAACTGAAACAATAGTATCAAGTGAATTAGAGTCATCAAATAGTTTTCTCTCTTTCTTCTCTCGGCGCTCAGCAGGTGTAAGCTTGCGTGCAACGTTCCTGTCAATATGAGCTTGTTCACGCTCAGCAGCAGCACTACGGATTTCTTTTTCTAGTCTAGTAGGATCTTGGGTTGCTTCAGAACCAAGAACTTTCATCAAATTGCTCATTTTAACTTTAGGTTTAGGGGGTTCAATCAAGCCTTGTCTTATCATCTCCTGTCTATCTTTCTCCCTAGCCAGCCGCCTCTGAGTACGGAGTTTTTTTTGTTCCTTCTTTGTCAGCTTCAGTGGTTGAGGAGGGGGAGGAGCTGGCTCAGCAGGAGGCTCAATAGGACGAGGATGTTCAACATAGATAGTGATTTTTTCCTTCTTCAGTTTATCTTCAACTATGCCACCATCAGATATGTCACCATAAGAACCATTAAGCAATAGAGGCTTATCCCTGAAATTCAGAGCATATGCAATCAGATTGTAAAAGTACCCCTTCACGTACAAAATATTAAAAAAAAATATTGGAGAAAGAGAGAGTATTGCATTTTAACCTCTGATAAACTAAAATATATAAATAAACCCAAATACCAAATTTCAACCTATGTTATAAGATTGTTAGCAGTAACAATCTTTAGGGTATGCTTCATATTTTAACATCTAATAGTAAAAAAGCAACAGGCTTCAAATGAGATGAAAATGGATCTGTTTCATCTTAACAACCACTCCTAGGTTTTTGACATACGTTTTTTTTTTTTTTTATCCAAATTTACCATCACTGGCCAAAACCTCAGCTGTAGTTAAAGATTAACAAGAACAGCAACATATCAAGCTGAACTCTTATATGCTATCAAACATATACTATGCACTCCATCATAAAAGGTCATTGAAAAATACAAGTTCTTTGTTCTTTGGGCAATAAGCAAAATGCAATTTGTATCTGCCCCTAGGGTGGGGGAACGGAATGTCTAGGTTCAACATGAAGATAAGATCGGACTTTTTTCATGTCAAAAATAGCTTCTATATGTAGATATCTCTCTTTGGTCAAACCAAGCAAATTAAATAAAGACTATTCCTTACTGAAAAATAAATTGGCATGTTATACCAAAGATTAAAATATATCAACTTACCACCACTCTATTTCAGGAATTGGGTCCTTGGGTTTTTCCTTGGTCACAACTCTTTCTGCTACCTCTATCAAATTAGGATTAATATCAGCCCCTCCCTTCACTTTTGCCAACTGTGCTTGCTTTGCCTGTCGCTCCTTTGCTCCAGCTTCTCCAAATTGACTCTGCGAAGACCAGATATAAATATGCATGGAATTTATAATAGTGATTAAATGAGGGCAGACAAGGAAGTGAAAAGTACCTTGACTCTCAGAATCTCAGCTTCTTTTGACCATTTTCCTTCCTCTACAAACTGGAAAGTCATCCGTTTGGGTCTTAAAAGCTTAGTTTTATTTACACCCATTCTCTGATCATAATGAGGATTTGATTCCGGATCCACCTCCAACTCAGGTTTAAGAATTTGGAATGCATCCTTTTTCTGTTTATTGATGTTGACCTGGACAGTTTAAAATGATTAGCTTAAAGCACTAATAAAATTAAGGGATCAAAACATAGAGATAACAGAATAACCATCTCCATGTGTCAGAAATAAACCTTTAGCGTGCTAAGGTTGTTTGGTTTAGTCACATTCACTACATTTCCATGTTCATCTATTTCCCTACCAAGTGCATCCACACGAAGAACAGGAGCCTTGGTCGGCTTCTGGGGAGCAGCAACATCTGTTGGCATCTGCCCAGGAAATAGGTTTATAAGAGGTGCAAATTCAGGGTCCTGACGAAAGCCCATCTTAGCAGCGAGCTCTTGAGCACGTTTAACAGCTTCAATGTTGGGTATATTAGTAAGGCCAGGAATAGTAGGCACCCCACTTGCAGGTGGCTTCACAGAAGCTGCTGCGGCAGCTGGTAAGTTTGATGAACTTGGCATTGCACCAGATGATAAAGCATTTCCAGTTGTTGATCCTGTTCCCTGCATTATTCCAGTACCAGAGGATGGCAGTTTCACTCCGTCTTTCAATCCAGAGACTAAGCTACCATCTGAACTTGTGCCCTTGTTCAACTAAAAAAATGAAAAGCAGCATTCAGTGTCTACCAAGGAATACATATTACTAAACAAACATAAAATTTGACCACATGAGAGAAGAGCAAAGAAACAACTTTCTCAACAGTGCAGATTCTTCTTACCAATGGTATCTTCTTCAGCTTTTCTGACAATTCCTTCTGCATTTGTAAAGCTTTCTTAGCTTTGGCTAAAGCATCTAGAGATAGACTTCCACTTTTCCCAGCAGCTGATGATGTCCCATCTGTACTAGATTTTCCAGGAACCTCATGAGATCTGGTAATACTAACTCCCTTATTTTCATTTGTGGTATAAATTGAAGATACCTTTGTAGGAAGGGGATGATCACCAGTGGCCATAGAGGTCTCAGGCACAGTCCTTGATACCACATTAAGGGATTCAAGAGCGGCACCCTGTAAGCATAAGTTAAATTCAGAAGTCAACAAATAAACCACAACAATATGAAAATGAAAAAGAACAACAAAATCTTTAACCAGCTCCTAACCTGTAGTGCGGATTAGTAAAGTGGCTAAAAATATGAAAACAAATCATAATAATAAAAAAAAATATTACTTAAATTGTTAAACATGTACAATTCATAGTAAACAAAAACTAATGAGCAAACAATTAACCCCGTATCAAACAGCAAATATATCATTGGAAGCAATGTGAGTTTGCTAGTTTCAAAAATTGGTCCAATCCATAATACACTATTATAAGTGTTTCAAAGACATATAACTACATGTATAAAACACTAAAAAGTTCGGAAACTTACGTTCGAATTGGCGGAGCCGCCACGAACCGTCGCATCATCATCACTCACTTCTTTCTTCAAATTAACTTCGTTAACATTGACATTATCAGAAACACCCTCGCTGTCCTCTTGTTTTTCGAAACTATCCTCAAACCTTCTGTTCCCTCTCTTATCATCCAAAACCCTAGCCTTCTTCTCCCCTCTCTCCTCGCTCTCTTCTCTTTCTTTCCTCTTCTTTCTCCCATCGATTTCCACGTCATTAGCATCCAATTCCTCGCGCTTCACTTCACGTTCACGATGCTTCGTTCCCTCCCTCTCATGAGATCTCTCTCTGTCGCGCCTCGACTCGCGATGATCGTCGTGCGATTTCTCGCTCTTGAAATCGTGGTCGCGTGAACCCTCCCGGTCCTCGCGCTTTGAGGATTTGTGATCTGACGATGATCGGTGGTAGTGGTGCTCTCGCTCACGGTGTTTTTCGTCTCGGTCTCTGTGACGGTGCTTGTGTTCACGTTCACGGTCACGGTCATGTTCACGGTCACGGTCGTCACGGGAACGTTTGGACGATTTGTCTTTGTCGGAGGGACGATCCATGGCTAGGGTTTCTCTCCAGATGGTTCTTGAGAGTGAAAATCAAGTGTTGAGCTAAAATGAGATATAACCGGCTCAATCCTAGCCTCTGCACGGTTTGTTTTCACTGAACCGAGCGGTCTGGTTATGAAACGAGTCGTGGCGTCATAATTTACGTCATTAATGTAATATTGAATTTTNAACAGTGCAGATTCTTCTTACCAATGGTATCTTCTTCAGCTTTTCTGACAATTCCTTCTGCATTTGTAAAGCTTTCTTAGCTTTGGCTAAAGCATCTAGAGATAGACTTCCACTTTTCCCAGCAGCCGATGATGTCCCATCTGTACTAGATTTTCCAGGAACCTCATGAGATCTGGTAATACTAACTCCCTTATTTTCATTTGTGGTATAAATTGAAGATACCTTTGTAGGAAGGGGATGATCACCAGTGGCCATAGAGGTCTCAGGCACAGTCCTTGGTACCACATTAAGGGATTCAAGAGTGGCACCCTGTAATCATAAGTTAAATTCAGAAGCCAACAAATAAACCACAACAACATGAAAATGAAAAAGAACAACAAAATCTTTAACCAGCTACTAACCTGCAGTGCGGATTAGTAAAATGGCTAAAAATATGAAAACAAATCATATTAATAAAAAAAAATATTACTTAAATTGTTAAACACGTACAATTCATAGTAAACAAAAACCAATCAGCAAACAATTAACCCCGTATCAAACAGCAAATATATAATTGGAAGCAATGTGAGTTTGCTAGTTTCAAAAATTGGTCCAATCCATAAGACACTATTATAAGTGTTTCAAAGACATATAACTACATGTATAAAACACTAAAAAGTTCGGAAACTTACGTTCGAATTGGCGGAGCCACCACGAACCGTCACATCATCATCACTCACTTCTTTCTTCACATTAACTTCGTTAACATTCACATTATCAGAAACACCCTCGCTGTCCTCTTGTTTTTCGAAACTATCCTCAAACCTTCTCTTACCTCTCTTATCATCCAAAACCCTAGCCTTCTTCTCCCCTCTCTCCTCGCTCTCTTCTCTTTCTTTCCTCTTCTTTCTCCCATCGATTTCCACGTCATTAGCATCCAATTCCTCGCGCTTCACTTCACGTTCACGATGCTTCGTTCCCTCCCTCTCATGAGATCTCTCTCTGTCGCGCCTCGACTCACGATGATCGTCGTGCGATTTCTCGCGCTTGAAATCGCGGTCGCGTGAACCCTCCCGGTCCTCGCGCTTTAAGGATTTGTGATCTGACGATGATCGGTGGTGGTGGTGCTCTCGCTCACGGTGTTTTTCGTCTCGGTCTCTGTGACGGTGCTTGTGTTCACGTTCACGGTCACGGTCATGGTCACGGTCACGGTCGTCACGTGAACGTTTGGACGATTTATCTTTATCGGAGGGACGATCCATGGCTAGGGTTTCTCTCTAGATGGTTCTTGAGAGTGAAAATCAAGTGTTGAGCTAAAATGAGATATAACCGGCTCAATCCTAGCCTCTGCACGGTTTGTTTTCACTGAACCGAGCGGTCTGGTTATGAAACGAGTCGTGGCGTCATAATTTACGTCATTAATGTAATATTGAATTTTACGGTGATATTTTACTATTTTTAGTTTTTGATAAAAGTTATACGAGAATTAAAAAAGCATTGGGCTTGTTATAATAGTCATGGTTTCAATTACCAGTGATAATTTCTCAAAATAATATTTTAAAGATATTTACTAAATATAACTATTTATCACAATCTCTTAACTATTGATATTCTACATATGTACATTTAATCTGAACATGATAATATTCATCAACCATTTAGTTATCACAACAATTTAGTGGAAATTATGCACTAAATATGTTCAATAAATGTAACTATTTACGAGAAATAATCTCTTGCTATTCTGCCTTTTCGCATTTTGTTGTTCCTAATATTTTAAATATATTTACTAAATCTAACTATTTATCACAATCTCTTAACTATTGATATTCTACATATGTACATACATTTAATCTGAACATGATAATATTCATCAACCCTTCAATTATCACATCAATTTAGTGGAAACTATACACTAAATATGTTCAATAAATGTATCTATTTACGAGAAATAGTCTCTTACTATTCTTCCTGTTCGCATTTTGTTGTTCCTATATAAACATAACAAAATACAATTTGAAATATCACACGTCTTTGGATTAATATCTTTGCAAGATAGTTATGACAGTTTCAAATATTTTGTTTAAAGATATTAATCAATTGCGAGATAATTGATATTGATTGTCAGGGTTTCTAGATTGTGGGAATGTTTTAATTTTAGAAGGGACAACGAGTTGATTAGTCTTTATATAATTCTTATTGATGAAGAGGTATTATATATTTTAGTTAAATTATACTCCCTTTGTTTCCAAATAAGTGACGCTTTAGCTAATTGCACATTTTTTTATGCAAACAAAAAGAGAGAGGAGGCGTGGGCATACAAAAAAGTGGAGAGAGAAGATTGAGGCAGACACGTAGAGCAAAGAAGAGAGAGAGAAGAGATGTGGGCCATCGCAAAAATGAGAGAATAGAGATATCAGACAACTGAGACAAGATAAGCGACACTTATTTAAAAAAAAAATTATACCCCCAAAACGACACTTAAAAAAAACAGAGGGAGTATAATTTTACCAACATTGAAATTGTGTAAGTTCGTTAACCTTTTTTATTTGTAATTATTTTATAGCATGATGTGATGCATGGGACTATACCAAAAAATTGAGTTGTAAAATTTAAGAACCAAATTCATGAAGGCCATATATATGATTAAAAATGTGAAGGTCATACCATGTGCTGCTACTTATAAGCCTGTTGAAGGTGCTTATCATTTACAATTTCTCATGAATACTTCCATCGAGGAGATCAAGGAAGTAACAGTTGCTATTCCAGAGTTTAAATTTCAATTTGCTGGTATCAATGATCTGCAAAATAGAAAAAATGACACATGTTTGTTATCAAGTAAACCTTTTATTACTATTCATGTTGTACATCTATATTATTTACTGTAATTTTAAATATAGTAAATGGTTTACAGATGTTAAAGGTATTTTGAATGGTGTAGGTGAGATCAAAAAAATTGTATCAACAAACAGTTATAAACGAGATATCATTTTGCTGATTGAACAGTAAGTCCTTTTCTGAATATCGTAATAATGTGGTACAATTTGATTATCTTACATTGATGTTATTTTCAAGGAGACATTTAGAGTTTCATTATGGGAAGAAATTTCGAAAAAATTGATGAGAGCTTGCTAATGGGAGATGACAAATCAGTTGTCATAATTATCACATCAACAAACATTAAAGAGTTTCAAGGTATTTTAGGCTTTTGATATTAGATAGAAATTTATGGTTTAATAATTCGTGATTTTAAATGTACAGGTAAGATATATCTTAATAGTACTTCGGGATCAAGAATCTATATCAATCTAGAAATTGACGAGGTCCATCTTTTGCAGAGAAAGTACGTGTTTTAGCAGCCTTTTCTGCAAATATTTTAAGAAATAATTATACAATTTATGTCTCATTTGCTGTACGATTTGCAGTAATGAAAATATTCCAGTTGTTAAATTGCAAAAGAGAAAGCTAAATGAGATATCGGTTGAGGAGGAGATGTTTCAAAATAGAGTATCTTTGAAATATCTTACCAGCCTTATGTGGTATAACTGGGATTGGATTACAGAATATACAATAAAGGCAAAAATAATTGGAGTCAATGGCAGATTTGGTTGGTGTTACTTATCTTGCAGTGTTTGTAAGAAGAAAATTCCTAATATGAACAATAGCAATTTCTACTGTGTTAAATGCAACAAGGAGATAAAATTTCCACAAATGAGGTGAATCAGTTTTTTATTGAAAATTAAATAATTGTTGTAAGACAATGCATTATAACGTTAACATTTGATATTTATTAATGAATATTGTTTGTTATAATAGGTATAAAGTTGATATTGCAGTCACAGATGGCACTGTTGAAGCGGCTTTTATAATGTTTGATTCAGTATGCCAGAAATTGGTTGGATTGTCATGTTCCCAGTTATTGAAAACCCAAGAAAACAATCATGAAAGAATTCCAGATGTTGTAAATGCTTTTTGTGGAAAGACTTTTGTTTTCAAAATTAAGTTGTCAGAAACTGATTTGAAACAAGGATATGAGACTTATACTGTATTAAAAAAATTTCCAGTCAAAGATGAACTAGAAAATGATTACAAGCTACAGCGATTGGAAGAGGTCAGTATATTTTATTTTTTATTTTAAGTAACATATTTTTAAAAATTCAAATGATAGCAATAGTTGCTTGACATTAACATGCTATTAATAGTTTATACAAAAATTACAGGCAGTTGAAGAGGAAGATGGAAAGGATTCATCAACAGCAGATGCGATTCAACATCAGGCTTTAACACCAAAAATTACTGACAAAACATCAACTACCAGATCATCTGTCGAAGAACAAGAACAATGTAGTACAATGCAATCTTCTAATTCAGGTACCTCAAACATAAGTAAAGAAAAGGGTGAAGGAACAAAACACCAAGAGCTAGAATACAATGAACAGGCAAAAAATATTATTGATAAACCTTCAGCTGTTGGTAAGAGATATCAAAGCTCTAGAAGGAAAAAATTGAGATTTTGAGAAAATTGTTGTTCTTTTCTTCTTTTTCTTGTGTTTTTAAATATTATCATGTAATATTTATTACTAACTAACACAAAGTAGATATTCGTATCTATTTTTAGCAACAAGTTTTTTGGCAAAATACAAAATTTCAATTGTTAGTGCAACATAAATATTTACAAACAGTTTCAAAAATACAAAGCAATTAATAGGTTTTTCCTGCGAACTTTATATAAGTTAATGTTTCAAAGATTATTGACATCAGCAGAGATACTGTCTTCCAGCATGGCTTCTTCTAAAAAATATGCACAGGCTTCTGGGAAACTCGATTTAAATGCTTCAGCACAATTAAAAGTTGACTACCTCTTTTTTTTCAGATAAATCATGTAACAAATTGTTAATATATCCACATATATATAGGATTCAAAGCAACGAATCCTTTAAGTGATACAACGCATCTCATCAAATTCACGAAATTCAACAATACACCTTATCAATATATTAATGCTCGCATTTATTCATGCATATTAATTATAACAAATATTATCTATATATATCTACCCTTTCACGTTCTGTACCCCTCCACATTCAATTAGACAGAAACAATGAAAGATAACATATAATCATAAAACATTTATCATGAATGTGAAGAGTTTCTCTTGATCTAATTTAATAATAATAAAACAGTTAACATTTACAAAACATTGAATATATCTGTTAGTAATAATACAAAATAGTATAAACCAATAACATGCAAACACTTGCAACAATTAAAGCCTAAACCAATAACATGTAGACACTTGCTTTTCGGGTTTTGATAAACATGTCTGTCACAATATCAGCAGCTTGATCTCTCTGTCTTTCTATTTTTGCAAGAGCAGGTTGTAAGTCTACGTTTTCATCCAATAATTCTTTTTCCTGTTTCTTAAGGACATCAAGCTGTTCCTCGACTCTTGCACAAGATTTTCCAACGACTTTTACAATCTCCTGTTTGTCTTTTAATTCATTTACAGTTTCTTCGAGTCTTTTTTGTAACAAAATTATGTCCCCAGTACACCTTTTCTTCTCAAGTTCTAGAATCCTCTGATTTCTTTCTAATCGTGCAATCACATTGGGTGAATCTAGCCACGTTGCTTTATTTCTAAGGACCCTAAGAAACCCTGTCAACAGAAATATTATATTGTAATTAGAAGACAAGTAAATAATTAGAAACCTATAAATAAAAAATGACGTAACAGACTCCACTCCATAACACTTTGAACTATTAATATCATTATGCTTTCAACATCAACTTTTAGAAACTAAAAAGTCTAAGAAACCCAGTGAACAGAGACATTATACGATGCGTACAAAACAAGTAAATAATCGAAAGCCTGTAAATAACAATAGTATAACAGACTCTATCCCCATAAACACTTTGATACTATCATACAATATTAAATGTATATACTAAACAATATAATAACCAGGAATTGTACTATAAAATGGACAACTATATTGACTAATTATAGCAATAACGGAATTAATTTCAAACAAAAATAACCTAACAAACTGCACCCCATAAACACTTTGAACTGTTTATATTATAATGCTTTCAACTTCAACCTTTCAGTTACCATGAGTAACCATTCAAAATAATAATTTAATTGTATTGATTAAATCATGACATAACAAACTATTAAATGCATATTTTTGTGCTCACAATTTAACGGTCATAAATTTTTCTGTTTTTTAATTCAAACATGAGAGGAATACAAATGAATCTGCAATTCACTGAGGGTCAACTTGGGAAAATGAGGCAATTTTAGATTGACTTTCCAAAGTGAATTAGTTGGGTGGACAAGAAAGCAAGGAAGAAGGGGTAAAGATATACTAATATTAGTAATAATTAACTGAATGTGAAGGGGTACAGATATATTAATATGCATGATTATATGTTTTGTTTGATGAATTTAGTCTGATTCATTGTTTATATCTATATAATTCTGAAGCACTTGATATTTGATTGCCACATAGGATCTCAGAAGCTCTATAATTGCTACAAGTGTCTGCATGTTATTGGTTTAAGCTATTTGGTATTATTAATAACAGATATCTATATAACAAGATACATTCAATATTTGTTGGATGTGTTTAATTAGATAAATACACTTCACATTCACATTAAATGTTTTATGATTATATGTTTTATAATTAAAATTTAATTTTATGATTATACGTTTTGTTCGATGAATTTAGTTTAATTCATTGTTTTTGTTTAATTGATTGTGAAGGCTAGGGGTAAAGATATATTAATATTATTAATAATTAACTGAATGTGAAGGGGTATAGATATATTAATATTAAAATTGATTAATAGTAATAATTAATATGCATGATTATATGTTTTGTTTAATGAATTTAGTTTCATTCATTGTTTTTGTTTAATTGAATGTGAAGGGGTAAAGATATATTAATATTAATAATAATTAATTGAATGTGAAAGGGTATAGAAATATTAATATTCATGAATGAATGTGAATATGAATGGATTGATAAGGTATTATTTCGAATTTCATGAATGTGAAAAGATACGTTGTATCAGTTAAATGACACATTACTTTGAATCATATATATATGTTGATATATTAATAGTTTGTTACATGATTTATCTGAATTATACCAAGTATTTTAATTTTAATTTCAATGCTAATATTACTATTTACTTGATATATATGAATGTGAAGTGACATATTTATTACCGTTCATGAATTCGAAGAGGTTGTTTGTATTAAAAGCAGAATTCATTAAATTGAAACTATGTTTATGTCTATCATGTACTGATTTTTTGTATGGTTTATCACAACAAATAGAAGTGTTTATGCTAAATTTATATAGTTATATAATTTCTCCTGTATCATAATATTTGTTCACGTTGCTTAAAATTACGTGGTGTCAAAGTTATTGTATTAGTTTTTCTATATTTCTTTGGTTGGCTCGGAATTGTTTACTGCTGTATTGCTATAATCCTTTTCGAATTTTTTTCCCAGGTATAAAACCTGATGATGGATAATGGTGATGAAGATATTATGGACGTAGTATCCTAGACATACGAAATATTGAATATTTCAAAATTGAAGAGAAAGAGAAGTACATAATATTACTGTTATATTTATTTTTTCGAGAATTCTGTATTAATATTTATTGTTCCTAAATTTTTTTCCTGTTATAAATTGTTAAAGATCAATATGAACAGACCAACAATATTCGATATAATGTACTTGAAAATCAAGGTAACTACTATTTTATTTACATATAACTTTACTTCGTAGAACATATATGCATAAATCAAAGTACATAGTGTTCAATTCTTGCTGAATTACAAATTGATCATTTCAATCTTCCATCACTTGCATTTTATCAAATTAAAAGAGGAATGTAAAAGATCTGTATAGCAGACATTAATTGAATGTATGTGAATCATCCATATTTTATCAATACCAATAAGCAGCAAACATGAGGACCAATTAACGACATCCTAAATAGCAATTATACAACGATTCTCAACAATCTTTAAATATAAAAACCTGATTAAAAAAAAAAAGAACAATAATAAAATGTTATATTATAATCAATATTTGACATTTTTTTTTTTTGTGAAACAATAATGGTTTATAATTTCTTAAAATATAAAAATTTGATAATAAAATAAAACAATATAATAAATAAACACGTTAAATGCGTGGACGGGTGATCTAATTTTAATATATTTTATTAAGCATTTAAAAGAAATTAAATTTAACCGCCACACTATTTTCGCTGTAATTCTTTTGCCGCCTCAATTACATGCTTAAACAAGAATCACACAACGGTAAATAAATATAATATAACTTCTAGTAAAAGGTCGTTTATAACCCAATCAATAAATTACATTACATAGTTAGTGATTTACGATTTACCTGTTCAGTCACTTTGACACTGGACATTCTAAAAGAGTTAGGCGACTTTTTCCTGACAAAAAAGAACTACCTCAAGACTTTTAAAATAACATTTTATAAAAATAAAAGGTGAAAATTATATTCCTTTTTAACATTTTCTATTAAAAACATTGTGAGGATGAAAATACCGGCACCAAAGATTAATCCCCAATCGTCGACAATCGCANTTATAATTTTAATATATTTTATTAAGCATTTAAAAGAAATTAAATTTAACCACCACACTATTTTCGCTGTAATTCTTTTGCCGCCTCAATTACATGCTTAAACAAGAATCACACAACGGTAAATAAATATAATATAACTTCTAGTAAAAGGTCGTTTATAACCCAATCAATAAATTACATTACATAGTTAGTGATTTATTCAGTCACTTTGACACTGGACATTCTAAAAGAGTTAGACGACTTTTTCCTGACAAAAAAATCAAGTGCCTCAAATTTTTAAAATAACATTTTATAAAAATAAAAGACAAAAATTATACTATTACTTTTTAACGTTTTCTATTAGATACATTGTGAAGATGAAAATATCCTAACCAAAGATTAATCCCCAATCGCCGACAATTGCAATGTGCCTCGGCCAAATTCTGACACCAAAAATTGACGATTTAGGAGTGATTGATGAAGTCGAAAGACCATCCTACCCTCATTTATGACTGACTTTTGACCATCATGTCCTTCCTCGCAATGAAAATTATTGATAATGGACAGTAAATAATACTTTTAAAAGTCTAGGTGGAAAAGCGTAATTCAACCAGTTTTTTGGGTGGAAAAAAGTCATTAACTGTTTCTAAAATTAGTGCTATCAAGTTGGGTGAATACAATAATAGACCTCTGTTGGCATTACGGCCTCCCTTCTCCTTTCAAGACCTACCCACCCAATAGAAAATTCTGTACTTCTTGATCTCATTGATCCAGACTTCATTTTGAGAGAATGAATCTGACAAACAGGACTTGAAAGCCTGTAAGCTGTAACATATATCTTTGTTGCATACAAGATGATCATAAGGTGTATGCATAAAATTGATAGGCATTTAGTGGATGGCGCAGATTTTATGTTCCCTGGAAACAACTTTTTCCAATTCCATTGACAAAGAAGCATAACAATTATATCATTTAAAGAAGAATTTCAGTAGAATCAAAAGCCAGAAAAGAAAAGAAGTTGCACACTGGAGTAAAGGCAGGTAAATAATTATGCAGAACGCTGTATTTAACTGTGCATACTCTAAGATAAAACACAACATTAAGCAAATACATTCAATTGGCATGCTTTCTACATGTATGCCATAAAACTACACAATCCCTTTCTGTACAATATATGTGAAAGAACTCAGAAACTCTTGGTTGAGTACATAACTTAACTAACTCTCCCTTGCTTCCTCTTGCACAATTTGCGCAAAAACCTTACTCATTGAAACACCGGCGAGGTCATCTACACTTCCCATACTGAAATCTGTGATGGATATGGTGCTGTGCGACTGATTGACAAGATTAGCTTGCGATGACGTCTCACCATTAGGACTGGATTTTTCTTCATTCCCTTGGAGTTGAAATGCATACTCCAAGTTCCACAAGACATCTCCCATAGAAGGTCGATCAAGACCACTCTCGGCAAGGCATTTCTCAACTATCTCTCCAAACTTCTTCAAGGATTCTGGTTTTATTTGATCCATGATCTTCGGATCTACAATGTCCTCCAAATGCCCTCTCTTTTGACAATTGATTGCCCATTCAACTAAATTCATCTTTTCTCTAGGAAGTGATGGATCAATCACAGGTCTCCCACACAGAACTTCAAGCATGACCACCCCAAAGGAGTACACATCAGATTTTTCGGTTAGTTGTTGCCTTGTCAAGTACTCAGGATCAAGATACCCAAAGCTGCCTTTCACTGCTGTACTAACATGAGTCTGATCTAAGTCGGGGCCAGTTTTTGAAAGACCAAAATCAGCAACCTTGGCCATGAAATTCTCGTCTAGTAGTATGTTTGCAGACTTGACATCACGATGAATAATTGTGTTAGTGGAGCCGGTATGAAGATAGTGAAGTCCTCTGGCTGATCCAATGCATACCTCAAGCCTCTTTCTCCAACTTAAGCTGGGAAAATTTGAGCCATAAAGATGGTTCTTGAGAGTACCATTTTCCATGTACTCATAGATTATGATCATCTCATCTTTTTCATCACAGTACCCAATTAAAGATACCAAATGGCGGTGACGAAACTGAGATAGCATTTCAATCTCAGTCCTAAATTCTGCAAGACCCTGATGTGATTGAGAACCTCCCCTCTTCACTGCCACCATCGTTTTGTCTCTCAAGACTCCCTTGTAAACCTTCCCAAAACCTCCAACCCCAACAACCAAGCTTTCATTAAAATTTTCGGTAGCCTCCTGAATCGCAACAAACGGGTAGCGATAGCCAATCTTCGAGCTGGAAAAGATGGCAGTAGCTCCTCCTCCATTCATGCCAAATTTGTCCTCTGCCTTCGAATGACCAATTTGTGCCAGTTTTTTTCTTCTTCTGCACAGTAGGAAGAGAACTAAAACCAAAACAACCACGACAAATAACCCAGCAGCCAATCCCACTATCAGACCAACTTTCATCTTGGAATCGGTTGAGAAATTAGAGTTAGACTCCAAGACATCAAAGCTGCCTCTAGAATTGTTTACCTTCATGATCTCCAACCCATTAAGAAATGCATTTGGGTACCCTTCCACTATAGCAGAAGGACCGACACTTACACTTAGCTTACGGCTATCACTTACTCTTATGATGGAATCCATGTAGTATGGGGCACCAATGGTTTTGGAAGTAAACTTTTGAAGATTAAAATCATGAGAAGCATACCATGAATTGATATAAACATTGAATAAGATAGGTTGGGGGGTGTTCGATATATCACAGAAGTGAAACCGAACCAGATATTCAAAACCAGGATCCACATCAAATATCCATGTAACATTTGCATTGGTACTAGGATTTGGCTCTGAGTTCAACATTGTGGCCGTGCCATAGACATCAGCCGGAGCAATTTCCTCCTTTGTCTTTTCTCCGGTGAAATTAACAGCTTTGACATTTGACACAAACTTGGCTAGACCATTATGCACTAGAAATGAATCATCAGCAACCCAAAGCCGCCATAATGGATCAGTTTGACGAGTAACGGTTTCATTACCCATATTTACCCGCGCAACTGTCTCCAAGGCCTGCTTCTGCAGATTTTGGTTACCAGTTTGAGAGCCAATAGTTGTGGCACCTTCAGGGATGAGCTCAGGAGGGAGCGAAAAGACTTCTATAGCGTTTAAAAATGCAAATGAATTTGCAAGAGGAGTAAAAGTGAGAACAAGCTTATCAGAAGTAATGTTCAAAGAATACTCCTTAACTAAAGAACCATTCCCTGATTGGTATTCTTTAATAAGGGTAAAACTTTGAGCGGAAACAGAGAATTTTGCCAAGGTCATATTGTATTTTTCATAAACGAAAGGGAAGAAATGGAGGCGAATCCAAAGTCTCCCTTTTTGTTTGATTGGAAAGGAGTAATTGGAGGGTCCTGTGAATATTCTAGCAGTGTGATACAAAGATGAATAATTGCTATTGGATGAAATAGAACTCAAGCTAATCTCAGCAGAAATGTTTTCCTGAGTTAAAAGATTGATGGAACTTGAGCTATCAGAAACAAATACACGATTATCTACAGATGTATTTGTGGATGAACCACAGTCTATTAGATAATTATCCTCAGGAGAAAACCCAAAAGAAAAACATATTAAACAAAGAACAAATGAAACCCATATCTCCAATTCAAAAGTCCTAACACTCACCATGATAACAACAAAATTCTGACTAAAAAAAGGAAAGAAAATTAATCACCAGCGAAAGTGAAAGAAATGGTTAAGATATCAAAAACTGAAGAGATGATAATAAGAGGAAAGCAAGTGAATAAAGAAAAGGGTGAGGCTCAAAATCACCTGAAAATCAATGAAGAAGAAGAAGCAGAGAGTGGCAAAAGTTTTGAAATATCTAAGACTGAGGAATGATAGGGGTGATGGAAATTGGTGTTTGGGAAGTAAAAGAAGTCATTATTATAGGACCTAACCTAATGTACAGCACTGCACGTTGCGAGACCAGCATTTAGTTCCATGGAAAAGGACCCAAAAGAGATGGATTTGTCCTTTGCTCGACGTTTTGTTTTGACAAATTCATAGGATTGTGAATAAAAAAAATGAAGAGAAGAAAGAGTAGGAGTAGACAGTAGAGTCAAAGTACAGTTTGAACAGACAACACATGATTGCAGAAAGAGGAAGACAGCTATGTGGATAAAGTAGCTTTTTCCAATCTACGTTATGCCATGTTTAATTATCATTCTCCTCTTAATTTGGATTCGCTTAGGCCTTGTTTGGCTTTCTTTAATTCTTTTCTTATTCTTAATCCACATAATTAGTGAGAAACAGCAAAAATATGTGTTTTGTAAGATTAATTATGATAATTAATCATTATTCATCATTAATCTTAAAATTATTATACAAAGAGATTAAAAGACTTGAGTAATAATCTTTATATAAAATACTTTAGTCTTAATTTTTTTAATCAATTTATGGTTATTAATTAAATATATCGGTCCGCACGTAACACTTTAAATCTTTATAAATAGATTGAGATATTTTGACTTAATATTTATTAATTTATATTTAATACTTAAAAACATTACATCTTTATTGAACCCAGTAGTTAAAAATATTAATTAAGTTGATATTTAATTAATTTATCACTTAGTTTTTTTTTTCTTTTATTTCAAAATATATATTTTATTTATTTGACGACATGTGAAACCAAACACGGCCTAATTCCGTAACCCACTTTTCTATGCGGTTGGAGTAGTGAGAAATTTCGTGGGGTGGTTCATTGAGAATATTTGGTGGCAGACAAATCAAAATATAATTATTAATATTGATTTGTACTTTATCCTTGTCATCTAATCTTCTAGCTAGAACGCGGTTTTGCCACCCACCGTCACTTAACATTGATGACGGGCGCGAGGAAAGTTCCTCTATTACAACCAATGGATGTTGATGGGCCTTAGTTGTAAAGCATGTTTTTGGGTTTCGGGCCCATATTTTGAGGAAAAAGCTCTTGTTGACTTTATTGGAATTTGACTTCAATAAATCTGTCAAATTTGTGGTCTTTTTATTTTATTTTTTTTTGGGTCCAATTTGATATGATCAACGTGGTTTATTTTGTCCATATCAAAAGTTGGCGTTAGGTAAAATTAAAAATTAGTTTAATCCAAAGAAAAACTTTATTAGGTAAAAACAAAGAAAGATTTAAGTAATTATATAGGCTGCGTTTTATACCCGTTTTAAAAGTCTATTCTAATATCTTATTGGGTTTAAACAATAAAGTCAATTCTCGTTCAAAAGAAGTTGTTCACATTAAAGCAAGACTCCAAGAAAAATAAATAATTTTAAATTAACTACCCGAGAATAGTGTTAAGTCATTCCAAAATGTTTATAACATCTCAAATACTATACCTAGAATATGCAATTACATAAAATATTTATTTGGTTTAAAGTTTTCTATATAACAAATGACAGAATAATGTTTTGTTAGTTGTTATGTCAATTAATTTGATAATACTATGTGATATGGTGATAATATTAATTGAGTCTTGACAAAGAAACAAAAACCATGACTTTTGTGATAAGTACGGGTGAAAACCGAGCCAAACTGCTCGCGCTCGACTCGAATTTGACTAGCTGAGTTGGATTCGAGTTCAAGTTTTTTGAACTAAAACTCGATTAAATTCAAAAAGCTCAACTAAAACTCGATTAACCGAGCTTAAATTCGACTTTTAGGTACCAAATTCTAGTTTGAACCTATCAAGCTCGACCAGATTTGAATTCAAACTCGAACTTGGTATTGTAGCAACCGAGTCGAGTTCGAGTATCTAAATCCTCGACTTAACTGGATTTCAACCTTTAAATAAGCTTTCTTATATGGGCTCATTTGGGCCAACTTACAATCATAAAAGCCCACAAAAATTCTTGCTCAATTTGTGGGTTAGTTTGTGTTTCAACATGAACTCTCAAATACTAAAAATAGTAACTATGAAACACTAGTTTGATGGAGAGATAGTGTGAATTGCGAGTAAATTATTTATTCTATCTTTACGTGTACGATTGAATTATTTATTCTACTCTTAGGTTGATTAACATTTGTTAGAATCAAAGAAATCTATCATACTAATTTAAACTGCTTAGTAGAACCAAACCCTGGGTAAATGAAATTATCTCAAACCTCAAATAAGCAAGACCAGAATCGAAATTACATTGAAAAGCTTTAGATAAAAACCTGACCATTGAAGCTTGAACCCTCCTTTTGATATGTCAGAAGCTATGTAAACTTCCATGGCATTGAGAATTGGGGGCAAGTCAGATCCATTCACTGGAGAAATAGTTACGTTTGCAGTGCCTAAAACTTGAACAGGGAACAATGACACAACTTGACCAAACTCAGAAGCATTAAGCTCCACGACATTCAACGAGAATCTCAAACTTTCTGGAATTATTTGGATTTTGGGACTGGTTAAGATTATAATCGAGGAAGAAGAACACAAAGTAAGCCGATTGTTGTTGGTTGTTGTTTCTGAAATCAACGTTAACAGAGATGGAATCTGCGGCATTTGATGGTGCAATTGCATTCTTTAAAAGACTATCCGGGGGTCGGTTTTCATATGAGAAACCCAAACATTCTCCAGGAAAGTGAACAGTGTTAACATCAGAGGAAACGTTGAGATAACCCGGCATTGCTTTTGGCTGCCAGATTCGAAACGAATACTCATCGCACTTATAGAAAGTCCTTGAGCTGCAATTAATATGTTCAGGTACAGCCATCACATGTATCATTTTAGTAATCTAAACAAAATTAAATAACTAGAAGGCTTCAAAACAAAAGAAAAAAGAATAATGTGTTTAGTCACGAGGGAAATGCTTTATCTTTTCCATCAAAAATTGTGATCGAGATAGTCTTCTATCACTTGGTGTGACCGGTCTTAAACCTTGCCCTCAAAGTTTAATGAAAAATACTTTGAATATAGACTGCAGAAAACGTTTTTGTGCGTACACTCATGGACGATATGGAAATTTCAAGTACCAATTATGCGTGAAAGGAACAAAACTACTCACTTTATAATTTGATCGAGGCCACCAAATGTGGTTCAGTCGACAAGATGCAACGCCGTGTTGCTGCCCATCAACTTGTAAACTGGCTTGGCACCCTCGGCTACAGGCAAAAGAGCCACAACAAGAGAAGAGATAAATGGGATTTCACCTCGATGGGTTCTAACCAAACACACACTGGTACTTTCACCCTTTGGATTGTACAAAATTTCCTGAAAAATTGGTCCTTCTTCACTTGCAGATGTATCCACAGTTGCCCTGAAACCACCATCCAATTGAAGATCAAACGTTGGGGGCTTGGACAGACCGTCGTAGTTGCCATAGAAGAATCCAGCTCGAAATATAAACTTGTATTGTGGATCCAGGAACACTTTCTAACAGTTCTTGGTACCTTGAGGAAAATATCTAAGTTTTTTCATGTAACCTGGAACGTTAATTTTTGGGTCATCGATAGGCTTCGTTTTGCCTGTGGTGATATAGCCATTGTCAGGGGCCCATGACATATTTTCGTATCTCTCCCAGTCTACTGCTCCGGAATTGATCAGAATCAATGTCTGGTTTTTGTCTGCAACAACGCAAGAGTTGAATACAGTGATCGAAGCAACACCGATGAAATTTTTTTTGCCTCATGTTAAATCAACCACAAATATTTCTAAACTTTTCTACGAAAGAAACATATATTGAATTTATAATCTAATTGTTATAACCAAGATCAACCAACCACAAACAACAATCAAGAATCACAACCAAAAACGCACAAGAACAACCAAGAGTTTTACCGTGGTTCACTTACTCTATTTGAGCAAGCTACGTCCACGTTGAGCTTGGGAAACATGCACAAGCTCGTTGCACTAAAACCACAGTCAAGATTACAGATTACACACAGTAACGGAAAAACCTTTAAAACCTCTTCTCCAACCCCGTAACTCACCCTAGAGATTCTACCCTTTCAATCCCTACTGATTACGTATACAAATACACCTAGAATGACCTGACCCAGTCACTCAATCACCAAGTTACAAGATCCAAAACACCCAAAATCGAAAACCCTATCAGACTCAATTTTGTGTCAATGAAGAAGAGAGAGTTCACGCAAATTACTGTGTTACAATCTGCCAAAATAAGTTCTGCTTTTATATGGTTGACTGAAGGACTAATTTTAGCCTTTGGATCTTCTCTTCATCAACGCTCAGGAATGCTTCTTCAATTCTGCTCAAAACGATGTCGTCTCATTTAAGCTATAACACGATAGCGTTTCAAGCCATCACACTTGGAACCAGTCTCTTTTAGGACTGATCATGTGAAACGAACAACCTGAGTCCATCAGCCACTCTTCACTAATGTCATTCATTGACACAGTAAGGACTTCAGGTTCCTTTAACATGTTTTTGGTGGTGACTAAGTTATTCTCTGTATTCCCATGTTTTTGCTTTTTAATCCATTCGAAACAATTCTTTTTAATGTGTCCAGTTTTATTGCAAAAGAAACATTTTCTAGGCTCTACTCTAAGCTCGTTGCTGCCCTTCCTTTTTTTCTTATTTCTAGCCCCCTGATAATTCTGATTTCGCTTACCAGTTTGACTAGACTCTGGTCTGCTCTTAACAAATAGGTTTGTGCCACTTCGTTTTTGGGTCTTTAATTCTAATTCTCTGGCCCTAAGTCCTGCTGTTATTAGGTCAAGGTTTGGTACAGTACCCGAGTACTATAGGGCATTCTTGACTACCTGGTAGTCATCAATCAGGGAGTTCAATAGGATCATAGCTAGACTCGTTTCTCCTAATGCTTGGTCTGTCCCTTTCAGGATCAAAGTCATTTTTAGAAATTCGTCTAGGTTTTTATCTATACTCTTAGCACTGTCCATTTTATACGGAAATAAGGCCCCTTTTAAAAAAGCTAAGTTGGGGGCAGATTGCAAAGCATACAAAATATTGAGTTTACCCCAAAGTTCAATCGCTGATTCGATTCCGTCTACCTTCCTAAGGATGCTGTCGGACATGTTCATGACTATCAAGTTGTATGCCTCCTCATTGATCTCCTCTTTCTTCTTCAGCTTCTCCTCTGGCCACTTCTTGGAGTCCTCTTCTAGTACGATGGCCACCTTGTTGTGAGAAACCAATGCTTTCATTTTTTTTTTCCAACTCCCGAAGTCAATCTTCCCATCATATTGGAAGATTTCCATTCGGGTGGTGGTATTTGTCATGGTGAAGTGTTTGGTTTGGTTTCTGAGATGGAAAGATCAAGAACTAGACCCTGTTCTTAAACTTCAAGAAACGGGAATACCCTAGGTTTATATTGCTAGTGAGATCTGTGCCACTTCGTTCCGAATAACACTCCTCTAGTCCCCAATTTGATTTCTAAACCCTAAAATTGAGAAAGCCCCAATTTAACGACAGCCCCCAAAAAACCCTAGAAATCTCAGATTGGAATTTAACCCGATATCTCCCTAATTTTTGGTAACCTTAAGCTCTGATACCACTGTTATAACCACACACACAAAGATCAACCAACCACAAACAACAATCAAGAATCATAACAAAAAACGCACAAGAATAACCAAGAATTTTACCGTGGTTCACTTGCAATATTTGAGCAAGCTACGTCCACGTTGAGCTCGGGAAACACACACAAGCTCGCTGCACTAAAACCACAGTCAAGATTATAGATTACACACAGTAACAGAAAAACCTTCAAAACCTCTTCTCCAACCCGTAACTCACCCTGGAGATTTTACCCTTTCAATCTCTACTAATTGCGTATACAAATACACCTAGAATGACCTGACCCAGTCACTCAATCACCAAGTTACAAGATCCAAAACACCCAAAATCGAAAACCCTAACAGACTCAATTTTGTGTCAATGAAGAAGAGAGAGTTCACGCAAATTACTGTGTTACAATCTGCCAAAATAAGTTCTACTTTTATATGGTTGACTGAAGGACTAATTTCAGCCTTTGGATCTTCTCTTCATCAACGCTCAGGATTGCTTCTTCAATTCTGCTCAAAACGATGTCGTTTCATTTAAGCTATAACACGACATCGTTTCAAGCCATCTCACCAACACTAATAATACCAAGTTATTCATTCATCTTTCATTTAAAAATTATATGATGGTTAGTTGTTATAAAATTTTATTAAACATTTATATAACGTGATACATCATACATACATCTATCTCATTTGATGTAACAATATGATACTTTATCATTAACCTGATGGCGTAATTCTTTTGACACTTATATGGATATGATTCTGATGAAGAAGCTGTTTGAACCATAAAAGCTATGAAATATGGGAAAATGATAGCCCATTTCTCCATTTTTAGAGAGAGATATTAGAGAGAAAGAGATCAAAGAGCTGTTGCGTTTATGAACTTTATGATATAATTTGAGGTGGGTCTGACTCCTCATCCAATAAGGTCTTGTTGAATAGGAGGATCACCCCCTCTTATAACCTACTTGCTGGTCAAGCACTCAGTTAAACTGGGAGGTAGTTGTTGGTTCTAACTCTTCAGTCAAACATTCAACTCAATTGAGCCTAGCTCTGATAACATGATAGAATTTAAGGTATGTCTGACTCTTCATCAGACCTTGTTAAATAGGAGGATTACCCCTTCTTATAACCTAGTAAGCTTAAGCATGCTTCGTCGGTGTGGAACTCCGAACACTTTACATTTATGTGAGCTGGACAACCTTGCTATATGGATGATCCCGATGAAATTACCCCAGCTGCAATGGAATTAAGAAACAACTAATTAAATAGTTTAGTTAATGTCATCAAAGTAGAAGAGCCGGCTTTAATTAATTCTATCTTGTGCTAGATCCACCTGTTGTTTTGCATGATAATAATTTGGATTTTCTAAACAACATCTATAAGTTACCGCCGGAATTCAATTTTAATCATATAGTATATTAGACTAATACATACTAGGTTTCATAAACTGATTAAAGATTACCTAGAGGATTTTTTTTTTTTTTTTTTTTTTTAAATAACAAAGTATAAATTACTCAATAAGATTGTTTGATAATGAGATAAATACTTTAATACTTGTTACATCCAAAAAAATTTTCTTGAAAATATCTATAACATGTATTCATTCATTCAATTATGGAAATTGTTTTTGTTTGCAAAGATCAATTCGACAAGTCCTTCCCACAAGAGACGTTCTAGATCAATAACTTATGTATACAGTAATGATAAGCTTGTCCTTTCGTCTAATAGAGAAAAATTAAAACAACAAATTAAGGTGAAAAACTTTATTTAATTTGCTTAAAACATATACAGGACATCTTCATCCCACATACATAATTAAAATTTAATCAAGATATGTCATCTTGAGCGGTAATCAAGAAAGGATCATTCTCAATCAAAAAAGGATAATTTCAACTTTGGTGAGGAGATTTCATGTCATACAAACTTCAAAGTTAAAGCCGAAGATCAAGTTTAACGGGTACTATATAACCCAACCCTAATACATTTTGAGGGACAGTAAGACATGCACATAGAAAGACTGCTAGACTGAGAAAAAGAGAAGAAAACTTGATATAACTCTTTGTAACTCACTTTGCAGATACACGCAATATATATACGAACTTCAGAGTTAAAGCCGAAGATCAAGTGTAACGGATGCTATATAACCCAACCCTAATACATTTTGAGAGACAGCAAGACATGCACATAGAAAGACTGCTAGAATGAGTAAAAGAGAAATCGAGAGAAAACTTGATATAACTCTTTGTAACTCACTTTGCAGATACACATAATATATAACAGTGAATGTCAGTTTGCATTATAAGTAGCCGAATCACTTTAAAAATCTTCTTTTATTCTCTCTGTTTTGTGTTTAATTGTTGTTCATATATAATTGTTTTATCCTGTCACTGATCCATCAAGATTACGCAAGCATCCAATATGATTCTAATGTTATGAATCACGTACCTCTTGTTGTTGCAATTTTTTATATCAAACATGTCATATATTTATTTGTAATAATATCATAATATATCTTCTATGATATTGTTATTAGAAAAATTACGAGGTGCATATGTTTTTAATAGGTAATTTTCACAAAATTAATGAAAAATTATTGTAAGTTAACGAGGTCCATAAGAGAGATCAGAGACGGATTAGAGCGTAATATATCTTTATCATTACTATTTTAAAACGAGGATAATAATTTTAGACAAAACTTAATGAAGTCTTCTCAGGAGAGAATTTCAAATATTCATTATTTAATACACATGTATTATAAAAAATTCAAACAAAAAAACCCAAAAATGAAATTACAAAGAAAACCAACAAAGATAAACCCGAGCACCGTAGTTTAAATCCGTGCGATGAGCCGGTACCGTCCATCTTCGTCGCTGTGTAAACTTCCATGCCATTGAGAATCGGAGGAAACTTAGAGCCACTGACCGGAGATATAGTAACATTCGCAGTACCTGAAACTTGAACAGGAAACAACGACACAACTTGACCAAACTGAGAAATATTCAGCTCTACAACGTTCCTCAATGCACCATCAATGTGAATCTCAAATTTTCTCGTATAATATGGATTCGTTGACAAGTTATAATCCAGGAAGTAGAACACAAAGTAAGCAGATTGTTGAGTGCTGTTTTTGAAATCAACGTTCAGATAAATAGAATCCGTGGCGTTTTCCGGTGAAATTGCATTCTTCAATAGATCATCTGGAGGTCGATTTTCCAAAGGCTGATTCAAGCACGATTGAGTTTCATCGCCACCAGAATAGGAAACGTTGAGATAACCCGGAACTGATTTTGGTTGCCAAACTCGAAATGTAATATCATAGCAAATGCTGAGGGATGAATTATAATTACTCTCACCACTGCAAATTGTAATCACATATATTAGTCACACGTTTTCATAGCAACGTAAAATTTTTGTTTTGATAATATTAACTTACTTATCTAAAACTTTGTTGAGGCCACCAAAGGCGTCTCTGCTGACAAGATTCAAGGCGGTATCATTGCCCATCAAGGAGTACATTGTGTCAATATCGTCAATCAACAAATAAGCCACCTCAAGAGAGGAAATAAACGGGACTTCACCTTGGCGAGTATGAACCAAACACACGCTGGTACTGTTACGATCAGCCTTAGGTTTGTAAAAAATTTCATGATAAATTGGCTGATCGTCAATTGAAGAAGTGTCCACCTTTGCCCAAAAATGGTTATCCAGAAGGATATCAAATGTTGGGGGCTTGGAAAGACCATCATAATTTCCATAGTAGAAACCAGCTCGAAATAAGAACTTGTATTGCGGATCCGGATACAAAGTGTAACAGTTCTTCACACCATCAGGGAAATATCGAAGAGTATCCATGAACCCTGGAAGGTTATTATTGTTTATCTGGAGAGTTTTGGTCTCGCCTGTAGATATAGAGCCTTCGTCATTCATCCATGGCCAACCGTCATAGTAGTCTTCTCGCGATACCGATCCACAGTCTAGTAGCACCCCTTGATAGTACTCTGCAAACATTCAATGTGAAAATAGATGTAAAAAGAAAAAAAAAAAATTTAGAACATTAACTAATAATAATGACTTTAAGGAAAAATCTAGATACTTACTGGAATATACTGTTTGGGGCAAAATGGCAGTAAAGAGTAGCAGAAAAATCAGCCATTTATCCATTAGTTTAGAGTTGGAGATATTGTGTGGAAGGAGATAGAAAGCTAGCTCTTATAAAATTTTCATGGGTGAGGTAGAGGACAACGTTGATATATGCATGGATGAACCCAATGGAATTGCATGTATAGCAGCTTAGTGTTTGGTAGTTAGAATCAAAAGCCGGCTTGGCTCTTAGGATCTTAAACTATATGCAGATTTTGTCTTATAAAAGCAATTCTAGCCAAAAGTTCTTCTCCAAAAACAGCTATGAAACAAGCACACTTCTAACTCTTTGTAGCAACATCTTTATATCTATAATGCAAAATACAACTTGTATTATTAATTAATTAAGCAATTAAATATTTATATAGTGACTAAGCATTGACAAATGCAATGTTATCGATCTCCACATATTTTACTTGTATATAAACGTTTATCTTATTATAGTTGTTATAGTTAATTATATAAGCAAGATTGTGTCAAGAAGTCTTCTCATAAGACAACTCCGTGCCGTATATCATGTGAATTGTCAATTGTATACGATGATAATAACAAGTTTCTTTTGATTTCTAATTAAGTTTATAATCTAATAAAAAATTGTCATTAAATTGAAACCATTAATTTTTTTTTTTTTGTTAAAAAAAGAAAGAATAATATTATATACAGTATACAAATTGATCACAAACACGGGCTTTTATGCGGTGATTATTTCCACAATTGAGTATTATTATTTCTCACAATTGAACAACGTTAGATCAAGATAATATTTTTAATTTTTTTTCATAACGTGATAGAACAAGTATTATATATCACTAATATAAATTAAATGTTACAAACATATATATATAATAATTAATTAATTTTGAATTATAAAAAATAGTAATAATTCAAATAATTACAATAGATATCACCATCAGATGTTTATTAGGGTACTGACCAAAGAAAAACTTGAATCAAAATTCAGTACACTAAAAGAGAAAAATTGAAACAAGAAATTAAAATTTATTTAATTTACTTAAGACAGATATAGGACATCTTCAGCTCACATACATAATTAAAATTTAATTAAGATATGTCATGTATTTATTTGTAATAATATCATAATATATCTTCTATAATATTGTTATTAGAAAATTTTTGAGGTGCATAAGTTTTTAATAGGTAAAGACAAATTTTCACAACTTTAATGAAAAACTTTGTTTAGTTGACATTTGTTATTGTAAGTTAAACGGATTAGAACCTAATATATCTCTATTATATATAACCATTTGGCTTGTGGCTAAATAATAAGACATTTAGTTATCTGGAAATTTTGTATTCGAATCCCACTAAGTGATCATCTACCACATTTGTGATTTACTTGACGCATTGGCTTGTAGGGTATGGAATTTGAGAAAGATTAGTTGAAGCATGCACAAACAGACCTCAGTCAAAATATATATATTTTTTTTTTGCACCAAACATAATAATTTTAGACAAACTTAATTAAGTCTTCTCACGGGAGAATTTCAAATATTTCATTATTCAATTCACTTTTATTATCAAAAATTCAAACAAAACAACCCAAAAATGAAATTACAAAGAAAACCAACAAAGATAAACCCGAGCACCGTAGTTTAAATCCATGCGATTCGTTACCTTTAACGTTAACATTATTATTAGATCCCATCTTCATAGCTGTGTAAACTTCCATGCCATTAAGAATCGGAGGAAACTTAGAGCCACTGAACGGAGATATAGTAACATTCGCAGTACCTGAAACCTGAACAGGAAACAACGACACAACTTGACCAAACTGAGAATTATTCAGCTCCACAACATTCTTGAATGCACCATCTATGTGAATCTCAAATTTTCTCGTATAATTTGGATTCCTTGACAGGTTATAATCCAGGAAGTAGAACACAAAGTAAGCAGATTGTTGAGTGCTGTTTTTGAAATCAACGTTCAGATAAATAGAATCCGTGGCGTTTTTCGGTGAAATTGCATTCTTCAATAGCGCATCTGGAGGTTGATTTTCATAAGCCTCATTCAAGCATGTGTTTTCATCGACATCAGAATAGGAAATGTTGAGATAACCCACAACTGGTTTTGGTTGCCAAACTCGAAATGTAATATCATAGCAAACGCCGAGGGATGAATTATAATTACTCTCACCACTGCAAATTGTAATCACATATATTAGTCACACGTTTTCATAGCAACGTAAAATTTTTGTTTTGATAATATTAACTTACTTGTCTAAAACTTTGTTGAGGCCACCAAAGGCGTTTCTGCTGACAAGATTCAAGGCGGTATCATTGCCCATCAAGGAGTACATGATTGGGGTATTTAATTCATATTCGATGAACAAATAAGCCACCTCTAGAGAGGAAATAAACGGGACTTCACCTTGACGAGTTTGAACCAAACACACATTTGTATTGTCACGATCAGCCTTAGGTTTATAAAAAATTTCATGATAAATTGGCTGATCGTCACTTGAAGAAGTGTTCACAGTTGCCCAGAAATGGTCATCCAGAAGGATATCAAATGTTGGGGGCTTGGAAAGACCATCATAGTTGCCATAGTAGAAACCAGCTCGAAAAATGAATTTGTATTGTGGATCCGGATACAAAGTGTAACAGTTCTTCACACCATCGGGGAAATATCGAAGAGTATTTATGTAACCTGGAAGGTTATTATTGTTTACTTGGATAGTTTTTTTTTTGCCTGTATATAAAGACTTCATCAGGTAACCATAACCAACCGTCATAGATGACGTCTATCGAATCTAATCCACAGTCTAAAGGCTCCCAACGATCGTACTCTGCAAAATTTCAATGTAAACTTGATAAAAAAGAAAAAAAAATTAGAACATTAGCTAATAATAATGACTTAAATAATCTGTTTGGGCCAAAATGGCAGTAAAGAGTAGCAGAAAAATCAGCCATTTATCCATTAGTTTAGAGTTGGAGATATTGTGTGGAGGGAGATAGAAAGCTAGCTCTTATAAAGTTTTCATGGGTGAGGTAGAGGACAACGTTGACATGAACCCAATGGAATTGCATGTATCGACTAGAAAGCAATTTAGCAGCTTAGCGTTTGGTAATTAGAATCAAAAGCCGGCTTGGCTCTTTTTAAATAATGTTAATAAATACTGGTTACAGATTAATCTTATTTCAATCAACTTCAGGTAAGTATATATTAATTGTTGACACAGAAATCTGTACCAACCAGCAAGATCCGATCGATCTTGTTGAGATCGGCACTTGTGGGCGTGCTTACGGGTAATCAACGATGAGTGAATGATAATGTCAGAAAGTAAATGACAAAGAGAACTTTTAAAGTGGTTCGGCAAAATTAAACTGCCTACGTCCACTGTGTTTTTTGTATATGCTATGAGAGCTTACAATGTCGTTGCAATCTAGAATTTGTATCCTCCTCCTCATCGTTTTAGGGGGTATATATACAAGATTTACATAAAGGAAAGAGTGAAATTAAGGGGATTACAAATGACTTGAATCACAATTCTGATATCTTTGCGATTGAGCGCTATGATCGCGCAACAATAGCTGTTGATCCAATCATTCCTATGATATTTGGGATTTGAAGTTATTTGGAGATTGATTGATTAATTCCTGAGATTGTCCGCGACTAGCTTGTGCTGGGTCGAGCTATGGCTCGACGAGCTTATGTTGGGTCGATCAATCATAATCGTCGAGGTCATTCTAGGTCGAGCTATATCCTCGCGTTGGCCCGAGCTTGGCAGAGAAACCACACATAACCTCTACCCCCTAGTGTTCGATGCTCGTTTCGGGCTTTGAAGACTATCGCTCTATCTAACGCCAAGCTCGGCTTCAATAGTGAGTCTTTAAGAGCATGCTCGATTGAGCTTCCACGACTGACCTTATGTCTGGTCAACGTTCTTCACACTTGAACATTATTACTTGTGCCACCTATCAAAATTCAGAATACAAAAAGTTAGGGTATAAATGTAATTTTTGTGTGGTTGTGTGCATTAAATGTGGCAGCCTTTGTCAGTTACGTTTCGTCACACGTGGTCGATGATAGCTATTCACGCACGAAGTTGAAACATCATGTGGCGACAGTTATTATTTTTGACGGTTTGTCACACCTCGCGGATAGTCGACATGTGGCCACATCCAAGGGCTGAGATCGCTCAACGAATGAAAGGCTAGGATCAGTTGTGAGTCGATGGTCGAGATTGAACTTCACCCTTTCGTCTTCCATGCAAAAATCACTATAAAAGGTGGCAAATATTCAAAACAGTCATTCTGAAAGTTCTCCCACCCTCTTGCTTTTCTCTATCGTTGCTCTTACATCATCGCGGTGGTCTTTCTTATGAGTTCTTAGTGCACTTCTTTATTCCAATAAGACTTTTTTCTCTTCCTTGCTCATTTTTCTGACTTTTGTGCTAAAGGATGGTTGCTTAGTGACCACATTGGATGTTTTAAGATTTTAGTAGGGTTTTTGGGGTGTGTTTCCAGTGGTCTCAGGTTTTAAAAAGGTTTAATCACGGTGGCTGTTGGTGTCCTAGGTAGGTCGCATGACTTCGTTGTGTTGTGCGAGCTATTTTGGGTGCCTTAGATGGAAGCGAATGTGGAATGGTCGCCGAGTTATTCGAGCTCTAACACATATTCGCTTCTTTTTTTAGGTACCTAGAGTCGAGCTGTAACCATGTCCTCATCTAGCCGTCGCACAATAGATCGAATGTTCAATTCACTGGTTGGCTCGGTAGTACTAGGGGACGTGTCCCCTGAGATATTCGAAGAGTTTGTTGCTAGAAGCTCGGACTCTGACGCTACGAACTTGTTCGACCGTGCTTCGATCTAACTGGCCCAATCCTTGCCGTCTCTAGTACACAAGCTAGGGAAATAACCACAATCCTCAATCACCCTCGGGGATCTTGAATTCATCAGGGTGGCCTATGTGTCGCAGCTTAACTTAATGGCCTCGGGAGAGCACTCTCCTAAGAACCCTCCAGCAGGATGGGTGACAACTTCTGAGACTCTCCTTAGGTGCGGGGTATCCATTCCTCCGCACCCTTTCGTTGATAAAGTGTTGAGGAGATTCAACATCGCTCATCTCCAACTAACGACCAATTCCTACTTGATCATTACCAGGGTATACATGGCGTACATGATCGATGAGCTAGGCGAGTCGTCCGTCGAAAAGCTTGTACACTTGTATAGGCTCAAAAAATGGCAAGGCTAGACGTACTACCTTTCCAAGGTGAGGAAACTACGTTTCAACGGTCTGATCGATGTCTTGAAGAAGGTCCCAAACTGGGATTCCCAATTCTTCTTCTGTGAAGCTGGGTAGAGCGGTGTCTTTGCTTTGGAAGGAGTAAGGTTTTGGTCGCTCGTGTACGCGACGAAAAATTTCGAGCTTTGTTTCATTATCTAACCGAATTGCTTTCTATTGCAGTTAACATTGAGCAGAACTACCTCCTTGCGGCGAGCTTGCAAAGGCTACAACATTTCAGTGATCTTTCTAACCGTTCGCGCAATGTCCATGAGCTTCTTACGCTTCCTCATTTAAAGGCATACAACTTTTATAAGGACGAGGCTAGATTTTTAGTGCTCTTGGAAAAAAGGCAAGTTGTTGCTTACTCACGTTTGATTTCTGGTGTAAATTGATTGCTAACTCGTTTCCTTTTTTCCTTGTAGAAATGTGGGCTGAAAAACCCAAGAGCCTTAAGAAGAAAACAGCAGCGTCGACGGCTGCCCAGAAGGCGTCGGCTGCTTTAATGACAAAATAGCCTATGGATGCTACCGACATGAAACGCGTTGGAGGCGAGCTTGCAAAGGGCCCAAGCACGAAGAAATCTCACTACAAGAAAAACTATATTCTGCAACCATTTTTTTAGCAACTAACCAGAATTAGTTGCAAAAAGGCTACATTTACTAACTGAATTGCCATTAGTCGGGCAAAGAGCAACTCAATTTTGGGCTCCACATGTTCCAACTTTTGGCGTCTAAAGTTAATGTTCTGCGACTATTTTGTTAGTTGCAGAACAAGTTGCTTTAGTGACTAATAAATTTAGTTACAATTTTTGGTAGACCATTTTTCCCTCCATAATTTGACAATTTGCATCTAAAATATTTTATTTTGCATCTACATTATTGGTTACAAAAAAACATTTTTTTGCAACTATCCTTTAGTAGCTAAATTAGTTGCAATTATTGAGAATGTATTAGTAACTATTAATTAGTTACAAAAATTAAATTAACCAAAATATCCCCTATTTGGACATAATTACAAGGGCCCTGAGGCATTTTTAGTGACAAATGTTTGTGTTAGTTGCAAAAAATTATATACAGCAACTAAATTCGGTTTAGTTCCAATTTAAGTTGAAAAATTCATCTTCCCCCCAAATTATTTGTTCCCGCCAACTTGCAACTATAACTAATTTTTTGCTGACTAAAAATTTAGTTACAAATTGATTTGTTTGCAAATATAATATATTTAAAAATTAATCAACTAATTACTAGTAATTCTTTTCAGTTATTTCAAAAAACCCTAACCTATTAAAGCAAACCTTTCCCAAATTCCCCAAATTCCCAATCTCTCCACGCAATCCCTACCCTATTTCCCCAAATTCCCAATCTCATAACCTTACCTACCTCTTCTCTTCTCCACGCAAATCCCTCCCTGTTTCCCCAAATTCCCAATTTCTTCTCCACGCAAATCCCTGGCGATTACCCCGGTAGAAGAAGTTTCAGTGCTGCTCATTTGTGGATTGATGCACCACGTCAGACTTGGTATGTATTGTTTTAGGAAACTGTTATCTGATTTCAGCTCTACTGGTTTTTAAATCTTTGTACATTCTGTGCGCAAAATACAAACTCCCTTTTGTAGCTTATTAATTTCTCTATGAATATCCCCAATTTATTTTACATCTAAAGTCATTTGTGCTATGCTTTTCTTTTTCTTGGATCATTCTAGTGTTTGCTATAATATTCTATTAATACATTGGTGCTGCTTGCTGATCATTATGAAGATAAAATAGCTAATTATGGTTTTAGACTAGAACCAACGACAGTAGCTCCTATTCGGGTTTACTGAAGAATATGCCACAATAAACTTCTTGATTTGAAGTCTAAATTTCATACATCCATTTCTATATATATATATATATTTAGTATGCTCTGAGGTTGATGATTTTACCAAATACTGTAATTTGCCTTGAAAATGAACCGAGCATCCTTGTAAGTTATACTAAATTGCAAATCAAGGCAGTTTTAGTTATATGCTATTTATTTTATCCATCAATCAGAGGTTGCTCCTCCAAGAGGTTAATGCTTGCTCATTCCTGACTAAAGTGATCTAACTTTAGTCAAATATGCATTGTAATTGTATATGATAATTATCTTACTTTCATTAATTGTTGTTGTCGTTCTTGTATAACCATAATCAGAACCCAGCTGCTTGGTTCTCTCTTCTTTCACGTGTGCTCAATAAAATTGCAATTACCTGCAATTATGATATATGTAGATTTCATGTCATAGAGTCGGTTGGAAACAATTATTCAACTTGCAGTCTGCATCAGATTGCACAAAATCAATGTGTATTTATAAATCTTAAATAACTTGTAGGATATGAATTATTGTGATTAGTTGTGTACTTTTGCTTCGTTTTCCATATAAACTAATATTCTCATTTCCCATGGGAATTTCGGATTAATGGTTCTCTTTATAGATGTTTTATGGTTACTGTATTTTCTTATTTGTACTTAGTCTTTTATGTTGTGAGTCTTGTTTGTTGGTGATTGACTGAACATGGTCTAGCCATGCTATTTCTAGATGTAATGTTCTGTGATATCAATATAGAGAATTACTTCATTCTGGTTCTGGATTTGATTGTGGATTGTTGGACAGATTCTTGATGTGTTGAGTAATTTGCAGGTCAGGTTCTATCAGAATGTGAATGTGAGGGAACCTGACCTCTGTCTTTGTTACTCTTAGTTTTTTTATTGTTTTACCCTTACTCTAACTGTATGGGCCACGACAACACAATTATTTAAGGCTGAAATACAATGACAAAAGAGTGATTGTTAATTATTAATAAATATAAGAAACTAATTTGTAATTTATTTTATGTGTTTTAAATTATTTAAATAAAAAGAGTTTTTAATTTGATTTCTTGATCTCAAGTTGAAAGAAAAGCATTGATACGGCTTTTCCCAAAGACAATTTTCAGAACAGAAAGGTAGCCTTCTTTGCAAGGTTTTATTTATATTATGGGTTTATTTATTCAACTTAACCTTAATTAAATTAGAATATTTATAATTTTTATTAAGTGAATTCAAAATATTCTAATTTAGGTCTCCCTTCAATGGTGATTATTTTAAATTAAGCATAATTTGCAGGTCAGGTTCCTTTGACTTTTTTTAGCCATTGCTTGCTGATTCATTTAATTTAGAGTGTGGTATTTATTTTCAATAAGGAAAATGACATATTCTTGATAAATTATAAAATTATAACCCAATTATTTTGTTGTGAAGGTATTTAAGAATCTTAAAGTTGACTTGAAGACCGAGGCTAGAAGATTGCAGGCACCACTGCTACTAACCCATAAAACAAAGGTATAAGTTACGTAAATTGATAATTAATTAATTTATTGATTGTTTATACCCATTTCCATTTCCTATTACTATATTCTTTGTATGGATGAATGTGGTTTATTTGGTTTGAGTATTGTCTTTGTGATAGAACATATTTATGATACTGAATTTATGTTTTATTTGCGAACCTAGAAGGCACAATGGATAGAAGATGATTTGGTTGTCTAATAGGTTGTGCGATGAATATATTCAAGGATTGACTCTTTCATAGACTTGCAAAACAACATTTGGATACTGAGGGTAAGACCCGCTGCCTATGTAGATCTTGTTTGAATACAAGATCACATGATATATACACCATCCACTACATTTGTATAGACTGGGTTTTCAAGAAGTTATGATGTATGGACTTTTCACGGGGAACACTTGATGTTGGAACCATATTTGATGTCGTGTCTGGCGACGAAGTCGACAATGAATATGAAGATATGATGACATCATGACCTGCTTATGATGCTCGTGGTCCAGTAAACATGCATATGGATGGGGATTCATCAATATTAGGTGGTAGTACAACCCATAATTTTAGGACTGTAGACTATGAGAAATTTGATGACATGTTTGCATATGCTCAACAAGAATTGTATCCAAGGTCCACCAACATGTCAATCCTAAGTTCATATTTAAATTGTTGCATATAAAAGCCATTACTCACATGACTGATAAATCATGTGACTTGATATACAGTTGATAAAAAGTGTGTTGCCTAAAGATCCAATCTCCCCGAATCCTACTACGAAGCTAGAAAAATTATGCAATTAGGCTTAGGCTATGAATCAATACATGCATGAGGTTTTGTGCAATATTTTGGAAGGAGCAAGCGAATGCTGATAAATGTCCTGTATGTGATGAACCTAGATATAAGATTAATGATGAAAGGGCAAAAAAATTGCACATAAGGTTTTGCGTTACTTCCCCCTGAAACCTAGACTCCAACGACTCTTCAGGTCAGGCACACAGCTGAAGATATGGTTGGCATAAAGAAAAATGATTAAATACAGAAGATATGTGAGGCATCCTGCTGATTCTGAATCTTGGAAAGAATTTGACAAGATATCCCCTTCATTTGCACAAGATGCCCAAAATGTCCGGATGGTTATTGCAACTGATGGTTTTAATCCTTTTGGGAACATGAGTCTATCTTATAGCATGTGGCCAGTGGTACTTGTCCCGTACAATTTGCCTCCATGGAATTGTATGAAAGACCCTTACTGTATGATGTCATTGCTCATTCCAGGCCTAAAGCACCTGGAAGAGATATTGATGTGTATTTGCGTCCATTGATTAAGAATTAAAGAGTTATGGTTGATGTGTAAAGACTTATGATACAGCTTGGGGAGAACTTTTCGTTTACATGCCGCTGTGATGTGGTCAATTAATGATTTTCCCGCCTTAGGCAATTTGTCTGGATGGAGAACCAAAGGCTATAAGGCTTGTCCTGTATGTAATGAGAATCCTTCATCCCAATGTTTCGAAGTAAAATATGCTACATGGGACATCGGCGATTCTTGTCTCCAGATCATCGGTGGAGGCGAAGCAAGCAATTCGATGGGAAAAGAGAAATTTCTCCGCCGAAACTATATTCAGGGGATGAAATTCATGAACAACAATCTCATGTGAACGATGTGCGTTTCGGGAAAAATTTATTATCAGTTGATGAGGTAGAAAAAGGAAACAGAGTCCCGTGCATCAAATTGGACAAAGAAAAGTATATTCTTTGAGTTGGAATATTGGTGTAAACTTAAAATCAGACATAACCTTGATGTGATGCACATTGAAAAAAACATATGTACAACATCATTGGTACATTATTGAACATGGAAGGGAAATCAAAAGATATTGATAAAGCTAGATTGATTTGGCTGATATGACATACGCTCAGAGTTACATTTGCAACCTCATGGTGATAGTATTGAAACCACAAGCATGTTTTACTCTTACATTAGATGAAGAAAACAATTTTGCTAGTTCCTAAAATCAGTGAAGTTTCTAGACGGTTATGCAAGTAATATCTCCCGATGTGTCAATGTGAAAGACGGCAAGGTTCATGGGTTAAGAGTCATGATTGTCATGTCCTGCTATAACAACTGCTGCCCGTTGGAATACGTCCATTTTTGGCGTCAAGACATTTGTACTGCACTTGTTGAGTTGTCCTACTTCTTCCAACAAATATGTGCTAGGACGTTGTTTGTAAATGATCTAAATAGATTGGAACAAGATATAGTCCTAATTCTTTGTAAGCTTGAAATGGTTTTCCCTCCTGCATTTTTTGATATTATGTTCATTTGGCTAACACCTTCCATTGGAAGCTAAATTGGTTGGTCCAGTTGGATATTGGTGGATGTATCCAATTGAAGGTTTTTGGGAAAATTGAAAAAATATGTTAGAAACAAAGCTAGACCGAGGGCTCTATTGCGAGGGTTATTTGGTGAATGAAGCACTAACTTTTGTTCAATGCATCTGTGGGGAATTGAAACTAGATTAATAGGTAGAGAGAAATGTGACAGTTTGCATGGACAGCCAGAAGGAGTATTATCAGTTTTCTGTCAAAAGGCTCGTCCATGGGGTTCAAGGAAGTTAATCGAACTTCCACCAGATGAATTGCAAAAGGCTCATTGGTACGTCTTGAACAATTGGGAAGAACTGCAACCTTTTCTAGTGAGTCCCTTTTAAGTTTAGTTGAAACCTGTTGACAACAAATGTTTTAAACTGTATATAAGTTGACATTATAACCATATTGTCTCTTTTCTTTATGTAACAAACAGAGAACACTTAAAGAGTTGGAGGCCCTAAATTGTGATAACATATTCAAAACACAAGAACGTTATTTCCTAAATGGTTTGCAGATCGTGTAATTATGCCTTAATCTTATAAAACATACAAACAAGGTTTAATATGTTTTGGTTATGCTTAATAATTTGGAATTGATGTTTTTGTGTAGATGAACACCTTGCATGTTGACAGGTGCAATGATACAACTAAGGAACTGTAGTTCTTATCTTGTGGTCCTGATTTTCGTGTTAAATATTATAACAATTGTATTGTCAATGGAGTGCGTTTCCATAACAATGATCAATCACTTGTCGAGTCACAAAATTGTGGAGTGATGGTGCCAGGGAGCATGATGGTGATCCAATTGATTTTTATGGTGAATTAAGTGGTGTGTTAAGCTAAATTATGTTAATGGGTTTCGGGTTATGTTATTCAAGTGTAACTGTTTGACACTGATGCAAAAAAAAGAGGATAAAAGATTATCATCTCACTGTATTATGTTGAAATTGTGGTATGAAAATGATCCTTTTATACTTGCCATTCAAGCTCAACAAGTATTCTATGTTGATGATTACAAACTCGGGACTAATTGGAAAGGGTCGAAAAGCTCAACATAGAAACCTATGGGATGTACCAGAGATGGATAACACAAATGAAGAAGAGGAGGATATTGTTCCTGTTCAGGAAGATGAGTTTGACAGGGGACATTTCATTAGACATGATATTGATCCTGACTTGGTTGATGCAACAATTACACATGTTGGAGTTGAAGTGGTGGGAGATGATGCCAATGCTGATGTTGAAGAAGAAGATGATACATTGATTGATTATTGTACTGATAATGAATATGATTTAATGAGTGATTCTGATAACACTTCTGTGGTATGCTTTATATGATTATATGTACTCTTTACTATTTCTGAATGTGTAAATATAGTTAATGATCTAATGTCGTGAGATTAATTGTATAAATTGACTTATATCTTACCTGGCAGTTTCTCTTATGTTGATGTTTGCAGATTCCGAAGATGGCTCCTGGTAGAAGAAGGACCGTAGCTGAACATGCAAATGTTGTTCAAGAGAATCATAGTCTGTACCGACACCTGAAATTGCTACAATCACTGGTAAAGTTATGATATTGGTCCATATAAGCTACTGAAATATATACTTGGATTTTAGATATCGAGTACATGTTTGTTTAATTTAAGAATACATTTTACTTTACCAACATGTAAACCGTCCTTGTGATAACATAGTATTAACTGTTGATGCATTATTTTGATTTTGTAGGAATATAGTGGCGAAGAACGTGAGAGGGAAGAGTAGAGGAGTTGATGTGAAAGACTCCTACAACAAGCGCAGTCAAAGTTGCATGTAGACTTTCAGAAAGAAGATGGAGTACCTACTGGAGTAAATGCATCAAGTTGAGTACTGAGGTAGGAATAGTTGCAAGGAACTATGCCCCCTTAAGAGTGCTTACTTGGAAGAAAGTTCCGTACGATGTCGAAACAAATGATTGCTCGGATCATGGTAATGTAGTTTAATATCATTATCCATATTGTCATACTTCCTTAAAAATAATATATAATACCCATATAAGATTAATGCATGTACATTATTGATGTTTAGACCAAGTTTGACATTGATGTCACGGAGCCCCATGTACTAAAATGGCTGAAGCACAAATTGTGTAAAGATTCAACAGCTTCCGAGTGCCCTACACAAGAATCAAGCATATGCTACTAAGGAGGAATCATTACAGAATAGACCAGAAGAAATTAAAGATCCTGATGATTGGATATATCTTTGTGACCTTTTTTCGAGTGAAAGTTTCAGGTAAGGTCAACATGCTTTTAATGCCGTTATTGTTAGACCGATCGTTACAGTCTAAAAATTAAACCTAAATACCGTAGTAGCGGTAAGGAGGATCGAATCCACAGGGAGCAAGACTAACGACCTAATGTAAATTTGAGTTAACGAAAGAGAAATTGGCAAAATGATTGATTAAAACTAAGGAAACTAATTACATGCAGAAATTAAAAGCATAAATAAATCGCTACTAAAACACAATAGTAAAGGCGTTGTCGCTACGGGTTCGGTTTGACTCAAGACCACCTCACAATTCCTCTCCTCGCTCTTCAATTTCCTAATCCTACAGCTAGGCAAATAAATAGAAATATCTCCCGGCAATCTAGGCATAATCTATCCTGTCTCCCTGTCGTCTAGTTACAGATTGATTGGTTAAAGACTATCATTGCTACCGAAAAATGCTAAACCCTTAACACCACTAGTTGGTACAACGTTACAAGTACAACCTACTAACCTGTATCATCTAATCAACTAATTACCCAATATAGTAGAAATGATATTAAACGCTACTACAACTTGATGTGCAATCAGTACCGAAGCATTTAAAGTCATAATCAACATTCATAATCTCAAATCGACATTCAATTTGCGAAAATTTATATATCAATAAACGTTCTCAATGGACATTATCAATTCAACACGTCGAGCATCAGAATAATTTAAAGTTCGTACCAAACTGACAAAACAAATATAATCTGAATATAAGAAACTTAACCAAATGTCCAACATTCGGGCTCATCCAACTAGTCGAGAGCTGATGAGGAGATCAGTGGAGTCAATCTCGATCTTGCCTACACCGTAACAGACAACCGGGAGCTTAGCCGCTCATGGTAGTAATGACGGAGGCTGAAACAGTGGAAACGGAGCTGACCATGGCGGAGAGGAGGTAACCGACAGTGATAGATACAAAGAGGGGCAAAAATGATCAATGGACAGCCCAGAATACAACAGCCACGGTTCGCCGAAAACGTTAATTTTCCGACGGGTCTCCGGAAAACGGTGCGGAAAGGGATTCGAAGGTACCGTGGAAAGCTCTGGTGATGGGGATTTCAGATCAGGTCCTGGGACATGAGAAGTCACCGGAAATGAGCAGGATCTGGCCTGGAAGATGAAGAGTCGCGACGGCTAAATCGCGGATTCCGACGGTTTTCGCGGCGGCTGAAGCAAGGAAGTGTAGATCCGGCCGTGGGGAATGAAATCTACCGTTGGGGAGCTGGAACCGTCGAAAAATGGCCAAACTGGCCGGGAAACGAAACACGCGTGGTGGGAAGTCGAATCATCGTTGTGTGTGTGCTTTTCACGGTGGCGGCTTGCGATGGCTAATGGTGGATCGGTGCTTGGGAAGATGGATCTCGCGGAGGAGATGAAGGGTCGCCGAAAACTGGGTGAACAGCCTCCCCCTTCACGCGATCTGCACTTTTTGTTTTATAGAACAAATTGCAAAATTTCAGTTTAGTCCCTACACATAAAAAGTGACAAAATCAACATCAGCACACAAATACCTAAATCACAAACATTTTTACACACCTATAACATCATGCAACATATATTCAATAGACTAAAACATGACATACCTAACGTAAATGAGACAAAATCACCTTAATCCATAAACCACAACCCAATATCAACTCATATACTTCCAAAATCATTCCAAACACTTAATTCATAAGAAAATATTAGGACGATTTTCGTGAATAAATTCTAAATTCTTTAATTGTCTCAATATACTTCAATTTAACACAAATGGGGTATTTTATCACCAATAGAGTCACTTTCATGACTCTAACACACTCCCCAACTTACTCTTTGCTCGTCTCGAGTAAAGTTAAAGGAACTCTTTCAACATTCTCACAAACCATACACAACCATATTCATCAACAACCAAGGCATTCATCAAGGTAAAGTGAAGAATTTGAACATAACAAGTAAATAACACATCCTAAATAAAGAACTAAGTTTCTGTCAAATTTGCCTATCTCCATTCAAGGTTCTCAAACACACATTTCATATTCATATCACAAGTTAAATGTCATGCAAACTCCCCAACTTATGTACACCACATAATGCTCATTTTCCACACAAGATTTGACATATATTTCTTTTTCATCATCACCTTTTTTTTTTTTTTTTTTTCTTGTCTTAACTTCTTAAGCTTTCTAGAAGGTTCGTGTAACGGGCTTTAGGTCAATGACTCTCAAACTAGATGGCTATAAGGCACTAAGTGTAGAATACTCCTTGAACTTACTCACCCAACCAACTGCTACATCAAGACTTTATTTCTTTATTTCTTATAAAGCTCATTATTATATAATGATTTATTAAGCTTTCTAGAGGACCCATGTAACGAGCTTTACCAACCGCTCCCAAGCTAGATAGCTTTGGGGATTAGGTGTGAACACCCCTCGGGCGTACTCACTCGAGTCAACTAGGCTACAAATCAAAACCAAATCATCAAGCAACATTAAGCACTTTTAACACACCGCAAGATAATAAATGAAAATTTGCTCCATGGCATGTAAAGTATGTGGAGACTTCATAGACACTAAAACACATGACATTTACACAAAACAGTGTCTACCACAATTATGGACAAACCTAACACAAACAAACCAATATCAATGTTTAAACAATGTTGCACAAAAAAAATTCAAAAACCTCACAAAACTTTCAACTGCACTTTAATTGCTTCTAAATGGTAATTTGCATGAATTCATGAAAAATTTTAAAATAACTCACTTTATTCACTTTAACCACTTTTGGACTTACAAGATAGATTCAACATATTTTCAACAAAAACATCATCATGCCACAAAAATTTAAGCACACTCTCCACAAAAGCATCATCCACAACACTTCACAAAAATATCACAATCTCCACAAAAGCTCATCATCAACACACTTCACAAAATATAAAATCAAATCAACACTCCCCAACTTAAAATGTCATTGTCCTCAATGACCCACAACTACAAACATCCTCCCCACTTAGCATCAAAAGTCTCAAATGGCAATATGATCAATAACATAATTGTCCAACATATTTGAGAAACAAGAAATCTAACAATAATAGCTATAAGGTGGACAGATACAACCTAAGGAACAATGGTGGGGTTGTCACCAACGGAGTTTGTGGAGCATGTGTAGCGTAGCCTTGGACTAGTTAATGAGTTTCCAAACATGACAATCCTGAAAAGACAAAACAACAAAAACATAAAACAATAAAACATATTTAAAAAGGTGGGTTGCCTCCCACAAGCGCTAAGTTTAAAGTCTTCAGCCAGACTAAATGCGAACATCAAGTTCAAGGTGGTTGAAACGTTGGCGGTGCCTTACATGACCCTCACCATTCAGCAACAAGTAGGGTATCACGAGGTCCCAAGAAGGCATATTTGATTTAATACGACATTCCATGTGCACAAGTCTTTTAAGAACTTGGCATAGGCAGGTATGAGCTTATGGCATCAAGAAGTGGAATACCAATCAGCCCTTGTCTAAACAACTCAACCATTTCCTCCATCCTAGTAGTTTTCTTAAAGTTGGATGCATTATTCGACTCTAGGATTGAGGACAAGGTTTTATCGGTGTGTCAAATGCAGGGATAGTTCTTTCTCCCCAACTTCCTCGTTTTCATGTCTCGATACACCTAACTCTATGGTTGGTTCTCTTTCACCCTCTCGGCTTGGTTTCCCTCAAAGCTCTCTTTCTCTCCAAACTCAGCATATATTCCCTCTCAAGCCTAGCTTGTTCATGACACCCCATCTGGTGAGGTGCACCATTGGGATTATCAACAACTTGACTCGGCAAATGGCATTCCTCTCTCTTATAAACCGCTCAGCTATTTCCTATTTGGGTCTCGACTTACTAATAGATTGGAATGGGAATGTATATCTGATAATGCTGCTCTAAGTCATTGAACCAGCATTCATGTCATCTTTCTGTTCTTGCATGGTTTGGAGCATTTGAGCCATCATTGATTCCAGTGGACTGGGCTCGAGAGTGGCTGTTGGACGGGAGATGGGATCCTAGGTTGGGTGGGTGGTTGGACCGAATGCATGTCCCAATAATTTCCCTGTTGATTGGAAAACTATATGGCATATTATGGAGACATTCTGAGATTGTTCCTGCTCCATGCAAAATTAGATGGTTATGCCACTCACTATCAAATGTGTTTGAATACGGATCATTCCGTCTCTGAAACCTTGTGCACTTGCACTTGCTCCTTAAAAGTGTAGGGAGCTGGTTCCTCAATAGGGAGCTGGTTCCTCAAAGGCGTACTCAACAGCTAAAAGGTCTGAAGGCATAGAAAAGACATCCTGACTTGTCCTACCAGGAGGTGGTTGCCTAGAAGCTTGCCCATGTATGGATGTGAACATGTCAAATTGATAGGCTAAAGACTCCAACTTGGAGTCTATATCGTCTAAAGGAGAAAACTCATAAATGCCACCATTCCTAGGCAGTTGCCCTATGATAGGAATCCTAGAGCTAGATGGTTGTGCATGGGATACAGATTATCATCCATCCTACGTGCTTTCTATTTTCAAATCCAAGGGTACTAAAATTGGTTGATACAACTATCTACCAAGCATTAATCAACAAGTGTACCCAAGGTTTCACCAACAACCACAACATCAAAATTAAACGAAAAAGAAAAGAAAAGGACCTAAAAGCAAATTCAAAACCACACATAAAGAAAATAAAACTGAATATGATCCCTAAAAAAAATACCCACAATACAAACTAAAACACTAACAGTCAAACAAAAGAAATTATTACTAAATTAAAAACTAAATCCTATGAATAAAAACAAAATGCAAACTAAAACAAACATGCAAAGTAAATGAAAACGAAACATGCAAACATCACGCAAATGATTAACAAGAACTAAAAAGAACTAAAGCAAAAAAGATTAGAAAATACACAATTGGGTCACGCTTAAACTTTGATGCACATGACACACTGCAACGTTTCCCAATTGCGATCTTCCTGCAAAATAAAACAAACACGAATGAACTGTCCTAATGAATAAAGTATTTATAAACCCAAATCACACAAAGTCAAAAGCACGTTGCCCCCGGCAACGGCGCCAAAATTTGTTAGACCAATCATTACAGTCTAAAAATTAAACCTAAATACCGTAGTAGCGGTAAGCGATCGAATCCACAGGGAGCAAGACTAACGACCTAATGTAAATTTGAGTTAACGAAGAGAAATTGGCAAAATAATTGATTAAAACTAAGGAAATTAATTACATGCAGGAAATTAAAAGCATTAAATAAATCGCTATCTAAAACACAATAGTAAAGGCGTTGTCGCTACGGGTTCGGTTTGACTCAAGACCAACTCTCACAATCCTCTCCTCGCTCTTCAATTTCCTAATCCTACAAGGCTAGGCAAATAAATAGAAATATCTCCCGGCAATCTAGGCATACTATCCTGTCTCCCTATTGTCTTAGTTACAGATTGATTGTTAAAGACTATCATTGTAACCGAAAAATGCTAAACCCTTAAACACCACTAGTTGGTACAACTTTAACAAGTACACCTACTAACCTTGTATCATCCAATCAACTAATTACACAATATAGTAGAAATGATATTAAACGCTACTACAACTTGATTGCAATCAGTACCGAAGCATTTAAATCATAATCAACATTCAAAATCTCAAATCGCACTTCAATTATGCGAAAAGTTATATATCAATAAACGTTCTCAATGGACATTATCAATTCACCACGTCGAGCATCAGAATATATTAAAGTATCGTAACAAACTGAAACGAAAACAAATTAATCTGAATACAAGAAACCTAACCAAATGTCCAACATTCGGGCTCATCCAACTAGTCGAGAGCTGATGAGGAGATCAGTGGAGTCAATCTCGATCTCGCCTACACCATAACGGACAACCGGAGCTTAGCCGCTCATGGTAGTGATGACGGAGGCTGAAACAGTGGAAACGGAGTTGACCATGGCGGAGAGAGGTAACCGACAGCGATATGATGTAAAGAGGGGCAAAAACGACCAACGGATAGCCCGATACGAACAGCCACGGTTCGCCGAAAACTTTAATTTTTCGGCGGGTCTCCGGAAAACGGTGGCAAAAATGGGATTCAAGGTACCGATGGAAAGCTCGGTGATGGGGAGTTCAGATCAGGTCCTAGGGACTGAGAAGTCGCCGGAAATGAGCAGATCTGGCCTGGAAGATGAAGAGTCCGGGCGGCTAAATCGCGGATTCCGATGGTTTTCGCCGCGGCTGAAGCAAGGGAAGTGTAGATCCGGCCATAGGGAATGAAGATCTACCATTGGGAGCTGAACGTCGCTGAAAAATGGCCAAAACTGGTTGAGAAGACGAAACGACACGGTGGTGGAAAGTCAATCGTCGCGGTGTTGTGTGACATTAAAATTGACAAAATCAGCCCCTTAAACATGACATTTTACCCCCTAAACAGTAATAATGAACACACCCTTAATCCATAAACCACAACCCAATATCAACTCATATACTTTCCAAAATCATTCCAAACACGTTAATTCATAAGAAAATATTAGGAAACGATTTCGTGAATAAATTCATAAATTCTTTAATTGTCTCAATATACTTCAATTTAATCACAAATGGGGTATTTTTATCACCAAATAGAGTCACTTTCATGCCTCTAACAGTTATATATGTATTGTATTTTAATTTCCTGATTTTGTGGTGTTAGGCACGGTCAAAAACTTACTGAGAACCGGTCGAAGATGAGGTGTAACCACCGCGGTGGTTCCAAGAACTTTATCCCCACAAAAAGGAAAAGTTATTTAATATGATTCACCTATACAATATACAACATTGTTGTCCTGTTTACTAATTTATTTCAATTTGGTCAATGACATATGAACTGTTAAGGTGCAACAAGTGTGGTCTGTCGGTCTTATAACTATTTCATGACACTCTTTGAGCGCGGAGAAAGGGTGGATTAATGAACAAGCAAGAGAGCTTATGTAAGTTGATCATTTTTCGTAACTGTTCCATATTGCCATGCTGGATTTTTTTTTATTTGAGTCTCATTGTATTTCTCTGTCATCTTTTGATCACCTGTAATTATGTTGCTGCTTATGCATTTGTTTGATATTGGCATTTAGTTTTCCTGAGTGTTACCAAACTTTCATAACTTTGTTGTGGTTGGCTAGTAGGAAAAACTTGTTTCATGTTTATAATCTGTTTGGATTGAACTTAACAGTCTGGATTTAATGATGTAGATAAATTAGAGCAAAAATAAATTAAATAAGGTTCAAGTAGACTGGTTTTATCTAATAAATCATTTGGGTGGAATTTTGAATTTTCTAGACTTGAAAGATGATGAAGATAGTTAACATCCCTTCTGCCTCAAATAGAGAACATCATCTAGATGATATGAAAGAGGAACATAAAGCATGAAATCTAGAACCATCAGGGTATTTTACTTTGAACATACTTTATTTGGTCATCAATGATGCTTCTTGCTATAATTTCCACTTTTAGAGCTTAGAAGGAGCCAAAATTTTCATCTAAAGTTCAACTTCTGTCGTGCATTAACTCATGAGGAAGCTCAATACAATAGTGTGATTCATGAAGATGGCTTCTGTTTATATATCTTTCTCCAAACTGAAGTGTTAAGTGTAGGAAGGAAGTAGGAAACTATAATCTTTTGTTTCTTCAATATTCTGTACAAATTGAAACTCCTATCCTATGTGGTTTAAAAATCATTTCTTGGCATCTTTATGTGCATATGTACAGATTTATAATTATGTACAAATTTATACAATTGAGGAGTGTACAGATTAAACACTTTGAAAATGGAAATACATATGTACAAATTTATACATATGCTTTGTTTTGCCTCTTTAGAATTAAAACCAGATTTATAAATATGCCCTTGCAGAATTGTTGTTAGAGAAATGCAACAGCCTTATCTTTCCAATTACTTAGCATGTTTATGCATGGATATGTGAATGTAAATCTGTTGCTTATATGTGTATAAGAAAAACTTTATGTCAGAAATTTCCTTTTAGTATTAGATTGATAATGTTTGAGATACTTGCTTCTCTCCCTCAGACTATTTTTGTTTGCTGCTATAGTATTCTTTTATGTTGCTATTTAGTTTGTTGGTTGACTTATTGATTATGCATTCAATTGATGTAGGAAAAAATGATAGAGCTGCAAGAGGAAACACAAGCAGGGGAAAGTGAAAAAACAAAGCTGAGATATGTGAGGAGTTCTGGGTAAAGCTTCGGATTTAACAAGAATTTTGCATTTTCACAGATTGACATCAATCCACTGCAGCAAAGCTGAGTTAAGGTGCATTGTGCAACAACAAGAAAATAAATTAACGTTGGAGGACCACTATCTTATTTGATCAACAAAGAGAAAATAAAAAGCCTTGAACCACCACAATTCATCCTGTTAGAGATGATGAAGCAGCTAACTATAGCCCTTGAACTAGAGAAATCTATAAAGCTCCAACTCGACAGCACTTGCCTCTCGAACTGATGAAGACTCGTCCTCATCAGCTACAGCTATTTCAAATACCGGAATTGGTGACACTTGACATGCTAACGATATTGATGGTTTTTTTTGTTTTGTATGGACAAAAATATTTTGACATGGGGGTAGAACCATCTTTTTAGGATTGTTTGCATATATGTGTTAAATGGTGTACATGGGTGGGCATTTTTTTGTTAGTTATGCACATAGATAGGTAGAGAAAGGAAAATGTGGGTGCATGCTGTTCTTTTGGTATGCACATGTGATAGTGTATTTTGGATTTTTATTGTTCATCATGCATAAATCCATGTATGGACATATATATATATGTATGAAAATATGATTTTTGATTTACTGATCAGATTTTATATTGTGTCATTATTTTGTTCATGTTAATGTATAATGTAGTCAATACGAAATGCTCTAAAAAAAAAACACATTCTGCAACTAATTTTTTAGTAGCAAAAAGTCATTTAGCATAAGCATTCCATTGACGTCAATATAAATGCTATAAAAAACACATTCTGCAACTAATGTTTTAGAGCAAAAGTATTAGTATAATTGATTCCATATTCAGCGTCTAAAAATAGTCGCGATAACATTTTGGATTTCACATTCACGTCTAAAATGTAACAATTACCCTAAATTTTTGTCACTAAAAGATACATTCGGCCACTAATAAAATAGTCAAAAACTTATTGGATTCCACATTCAGCGTCTAAAATGCCTATAATTAACTACTAAATTTTAGTCATCAAAAGATACATTCGGCCACTAATAAAATAGTCGCGAAAACCTATTGGATTCCACATTCAGCATCTAAAATTACTATAATTAACTACTAAATTTTAGTCACCAAAAGATACATTCGGCCACTAATATAATATTCGCGAAAACCGTTTGGATTCTACATTCAGCATCTAAAAGTTACAATTAGCCACTAAAGTTTGGTCACAAAAAGATACATTCGTCCACTAATAAAATAGTTGCGAAAGCCTTTGACGAAATTACCCTTACACCTTTGGCGTCTAATTTTTGTGGGATTCGCGACAAATTATTAGACACTAAAACTAACATTTTGCAACTAATTGATTAGTCTCTATACAATTTTACCAAATTACCCTTCAACTTTTAGCGTCTGAGTTGGGGGACTATTTTGAACAACATTTGCCGACTATTTTGATAGTCGCAAAAAAAAAAAACTTTTTGCGTCTAAACCACAATATAGACGCGCTATGAATCTGCGACCAGCCTACTACAACTAAGGGGGCGACAACCAAATTTAGACGCTAAAAATGGCTTAGCGTCTAAATGTGACTTTCTGCGTCTAATTTTGTTAGACTCAGAATGCCAGTTTTCTTATAGTGTCTGTGACTGCCTCTAAGGCGATTGGTGAGAAGAGTGCCACCGAGCCCCTTAAGGGGCTAGTGAAGAAGACGTTCGAGCCAACTTTAGGCTTCAGAAAAGGTAAAGCACCCAAGTAGCATGATGGCTCAAGGAACAAGAAGGTGATTGAGCCTCATAGGGGCTCAGGCAAAGAGGTTGCCATGCATGTTGGCGGCCTTCAGAAAAGCATGGCCAAGAAGAAGCCCGCCCCTGCAGGTGTGGTAGCTGCTCTAGGGGGGAGTAGACCTAGCCTGTCCAAGCCAAAGGATGGGGGGACGGGTGAAGCAATTAAGGTTGAAGTCAACACTACGATTGACCAACTCCCCGGCCATATCGATGTTGGGGCTATGGTGGCCAGGGATTGCATCACCTCGCAAACATTCGCGGCTGTCAAGGACTCAACTCCCTCCCAGATATTGGCCTTAACTTGCAGTTTTGCGGCTAAGGTGCTGATAGCTCGCTTCCTTTTTTTCTAAATGCTATTCTTATTTCTCGCTCGCTTCTCACCTTTTCGTTTTCAGGTTGCCATGGCGAGCCGACTCTTGTATGAAGAATGCAGCTAGACCTTGGAAGGAACTCACAAGGGATGGTTGCTAGCAGAGACAGTAAAGGAGGAGGCTTTGGCCAGGGCCGAGGTTACAGAAAAGGAGAAAGAGGCTAGGCAATCCGAGCTTGAGCGCCTTAAGGAGGAAGTTGTGGCCTTCGAGGTCAAGGAAAAGGAATTCCTTGACAAACTTAAGGCAAGCGAGGCTGCTCGGAGTAAGGCTGAAGCTAAGGTAGTAAGGCCGACCAAAGTTTAGCTCAACAGTGATGAGCCAACAACAAGTTAAATTCTAAGCTTTCCTCAGCCCAGAAGGCAGCAGAGAGCTGGGAGGCCAAATTCAAGCAAGCTTCGCTAGACCTTACCTAGGAAACGGTAGGTTGGCAAAATGCCAAAGCTGAGGCCCAGCAACCCAGACTTAGGATTGAGGAGCTGAATGAAGCCGTCACTACCTGATCCTGAGAGACGTCGTCTTCCTCATGCAGAAATTATGGGAGGCTTATCCGTTGATCGACTTTTCTTTCCTTCCGCGAGCTGAGCTTATCAGAAAGAGGTTAAAAGGATGAAGGTCGAGGCTTAGGGGATGACCTACATGTACTCAGATGACTTTGGGAGTTTCGACGAGGGCTAGGAAGAGGTCGAAGAAAGTGGCAAGGAGGTTAGGCCCAAGCTGAAGATCGAAGACCTGGATCATCTGACCTTGATCATCTGACCATAGTCCTTCCCAACAAGGTTCCCGGACACGAGGTTGCAGACGAATGCCCTATTCCCCCATCAGCCTGAAGCCTCTTTATTTTTTTATTTTTTTTATTTTTTTTTTTTAATACTGCCTGAATGTAACTAAACTTCTAGTTAATGAAAGAACATTTTTTAACATTCCTTGTTCGAGCATTGAATGTTTCATTTCTATAGAGTCATTTAATTCGTCCTAATCGGACTTTGGGATTTGAATTTTGCTCCAAGTTATGCGTAGTTCGCTTCTTTAGGAACTTTTCAAATTTTTTGCTAAAAAATCTTTATGCGAAGTTTGACATCAATTTTGGACTCCTAATCCTTTTCGGACTTTCGTCGCTAGCTTAAGACCAATTTTTTCCGACATTTTTTTCTTGGATTTTTCCAAGTTCAACTTCGTCAACTGGAGATTTTCAATCCCAATTTATGTGAGGAAATCTGATGCGATGATAAACTTCGATTTAAAACTTTACTTAATGTCCATCATGACTTGGCCTTTGATCGATGTCCTCAGGATATACTTAATGTCATGCTGACTCATCTCCATTATCCATTGGATCAATCTACTTGATGCCTCAGGCTTTTGCATTATTTTCTTCAGAGGGAAGTTCGTCAGCACATGGATGGAGTGTGCTTGGCAATAGGGTCTCAGCTTCTTGGTGGCAACAACAAAGGCGTAGGCGAGCTTTTCCATCTCTGGGTATCTTGTCTCCGCGTCGAGCAGTCTTTTGCTCACATAATACACGGGCCATTGTATTCCTCCCTTTTCACGTACCAACGTCGAGCTGATAGGGATTTGGATACCAATAGATACAGTAGTAGTGGCTCACCTAGATGGGCTTTGACAATATGAGGGGCTGCCCAAGGTGTTCTTTTAGCTCCTGGAAGGCTCTCTCGCACTCATCTGTCCATTTGAAACCTTTCTTCGCTTTCGAGGTCTCAAAAAATGGTAAACACCTGTCCGTGGATTGGAAACGAACCTGCTAAATGCGACCACACATCCAGTCAGACTTTGTACCTATTTAATGCCATTTGGGCTTTTTATGTCGAGCAAAGTCTGAATCTTCTCTGGGTTAGCTTCTGTACCCCTTTGGTTTACGAGGAAGCCTAGGAATTTTTCGGAGCTCACTTCAAAAGCACATTTCAATGGATTGAACTTCATTTTATACTTTTTGAGAATGTCAAACATTTTCCCCAGGTACTCAATATGACTTTCGACGACCTTTTTATTTGACGAGTATATCGTCAATGTAAACTTCCATGGAGTGGCCGATTTGATTGGTAAACATCTTGTTCACCAAGCGTTGGTAGGTCGTGCCAGTGTTCTTGAGGCCACATGGCATAACTATGTAATGATAAATTCCATGGTCAGTAATAAAAGAAGTATGCTCTTCGTCAAACTAGTACATCGGGATCTGATTATATCCCGAGTATACGTCTATAAAGCTAAGTAGTGCATTTCTCGCCATCACATCTACAAGTTGGACGATTCATGGTAGTAGAAAGCTGTCTTTCAGACAAGCTTTGTTTAGATCCGTGAAGTCGATGCAAATCCGCCACTTGCCATTCGGCTTCTTGACTAGGATAGGGTTAGCAAGCCAGTTCGAGTACCTAACTTCCCTGATGATGTTAATTTCTAGGAGCTTATCGAGTTCATCTTTGAGTGCTTGAGAGCGCTTTGCATCCATGACCCTTCTTTTTTGTCTTATGGGTCGAGCCTCTGAGTCGAGGTTTAACCTATGGCATATGACTTCAGGGTTGATTTCGACTATATCAGCGTGCACCCACGCGAATACGTGGAGGTTCTTCTTCAGGAACTCGACCAAATTATCGGCCATCTCTCTGCTCAAGCTATTATCAATCTTTAGTACATGAGTTGGGTCCTCCTTGCTAACACTTACTCCCATCAACTTCTCAGTTGGTCCCACAGCAGACTTCTCTTTATGGCTGTAAGGATCTATGAAGTCTTTTAGCGGTCTAGGGTTTGGCTTGGATTCTGCGATGATCATAGTCTTTGAGTCTGGCCATCTCTGTGCGGCGTTTATGACCCGATTATAACATTCTCGTGATTCTTTAGTACAGCTCCTGTTGTCGCGACTCCCCCGAGAGTCAGAAATCTCATTGCTTGGCAGCGCACTAACGTGACAGCGCTTAATCATCCAGGATTGGCCCTTCAAGGATGACGTTATATGTGGTTGGGCAATCCACCATTAGGAATTCGGCCATCACAGTTCTGACCTTTGGTTTTGCCCCTAAAGTTATGGAAAGGTCAATAGTGCCTTTGGGAACCAGGTTGTCCCTAGTGAACCCATTGAGCAGCAAAGGGCATACTCGTAGATTCATTTCTGTGAATCCCATTCCTCGGAAGGCTCCCAAGAAAATAATAATTGTCGCACTCTCGTTGTCAACCATAACCCTTAATACTCTTGCGCTGCCAATCCTAGCTGCGATTACAATGGCGTCATGATTGTGACGAGGGGATGTTCCGTACTCGTCAATTGTAAACCCCACTACCTTACTTTCCTGTTTGGGCCGCTTAGGCGACTTCTATTCACAACTCATTATTCGGAGGACCGAGTTCGTTCTGGCCTCCCGAGCGTATTGCTCGCGCACTCACCTCGAGCTTCCCTCTATATCCGGTCCTCCATAGATTATATTCACAAAGATCTCGTTGGGGCTTGGTGGAACCTGTTGACCTAGGGTCTATGTCTAGCCTAGGACCTGCTTACTTTGCTCGCCAGGAATCTCTCGAGCTGGTTCTGCCTTAACAAACTCTTTCAAATGACCTCTTCTTATCAGGTCCTCAATGGCATCCTTCAAAGCCTCGCAGTCATTCGTATTGTGTCCAACATCCCTGTGATACCGACAATATTTTTGTCGATCTCTTCTTCGTGGAGCCCCCCACATTTTTTCCGAAGCGAACATCCTCTTCGCCTCTTGGGATACCTCAAAGATGTGGATGATGTCTTAAGTAAGGGGGGTGTACTCTGCATATCACGGGAAAGGCTGCTTGCCCCTACAATTTTCCACTCTCTGTTTCTTTGGGAATCTATTGTGGTCCCTATCGTTGCGGTCTTGGCCCCTTATGCTTATTCGAGGGGCAATCTTGTCTCTTGTCCGAGGCCTCTCGTGTCGAGCTTCTGGCTAGTGTCGCTAACAAGCTTTCTACTTATTAGTATTTTGCGGCCATCTGGTAGAATTTGGCCAGCTTACATTGTTTTCGCTCCACAGCTCCGTGTTAGGTCTGATCCCTATGATCAGGAGAGTCTGAATAGATTCTTCGGGGGCATCAGCGACATTTGCCTGCTCGTTCTGGAACCTCGTCAAATACAAGGTTAGCGATTCATCTTGCTTTTGGCAAATGTTGCTCAAGTAGCTGAACGACATTGCAAACTGCCTTCTCGCCTGAAACTACTGCAAATATAGCATAGAGAATTATCGCCAAGAGTTGATGGAGTTTGCCTTGAGCCGTTTGTACCACCTTTTGGCATCTCCGACTAATGTGATTGTGAAGCACTGACATTTTGCTAAGTCACTAACATAGTGCAGCTCCATCAAGTCATTAAAGTTGTTGAGGTGATCTTTGGGGTCCCCTCTCCTGTCGAACTTGCTTTTTGGTGCCCTCAACCCTTATGGGAGTGGGGCCTGGCGAAAACCATTTTGGTCCTGGGACAGGTAAATCATAGTGAACGTTTTTTGGGATCTTTGAAATAGTGGTGCAACCCTCCTCCTAGTGCTAAAATGTTGATACAGAAATCTGCACCAACTAGCAAGATCCGATCAACCTTGTCGGGATCAAAACTGATATGGGCGTGACTATGGGTAATCAGCGATGAGTGAATGATAATGTCAGAATGTAAATGACAAAGAGAACTTTTAAAGTGGTTCAGTGAAGTTAAACTGCCTACATCCACTGTGTTTTTTGTATATGTTATGAGAGCTTAAAATGTAGTTGCAATCTAGAATTCGTATCCTCCTCCTCATCATTTTAGGGGGTATATATACAAGATTTACATAAAGGAAAGAGCGAAATTAAAGGGATTACAAATGACTTGAATCACAATTCTAATATCCTTGCGATTGAGTGTTATGATCGCGCAACAATAACTGTTGATCCAGTCATTCCCACGATATCTGAAATCTGAAATAATCTGGAGATTGATTGATTAATTCCTGAGATTGTCCATGACTAGCTTGTGCTAGGTCGAGCTATGGCTCGACGAGCTTATGCTGGGTCGATCAATCATATTCGTCAAGGTCATTCTGGGCCGAGCTATATCCTCGCATTGGCCCGAGCTTGGCTGAAAAACCACACACAACATTAATGTTTTGAAAACTAAGATCTTAAACTATATGCATAAATTCTCTTATAAAAGCAATTCTAGCCAAAGTTCTTTTAAAAAAGAGCTATGAAACAAGCACACTTGACTCTTTGTAGCAACATCTCTGTATCTATAATGCAAAATACAACTTATATTATTAAATAATTAAGCAATTAAATATTTATATAGTGACTAAGCATCGATAAATGCTATGTATCAGAATCGATCCCCATATTTTTTACTTATATATAAACGTTTATCTTATTGTAGTTGTTAGTTAATTATATGAATATACGACATGTTTCCACCCAAGGTTTGGCGAAATGGCAAATTTCCACCCTTGGTTTCATAAATTCCAAATTTCCACCATTAAATTAACAAAAATTTGTTTAATATAATGGTCAAAGGGTAAAATTTTCATTTAAACTATATTAAATCTGAAATGAAAATGAAGATTTCAAAATGACCCTTGACATTTCAAATTTATCTCACAAGCACCCCAAATTCACAAAAACCCGCAAGAAACCCTCGGAGAGGTTGTCTGTGATGGGAGCTAACTCGGTAAGGAATGTTAGGTCTTTTGAAGAGAAGAGGCCGGTGAGTATATGAGTAGTGAGAGATTGGATTTTGGTGGTTGGGTTTGGTCGGAAATGGAGGGATGGTTTTATGAGACACAAATTAGTTAAAATCTGGCGATTAGCGTGGTCGGCGAGGGTGGGGTAAGAGGGGTTTTGGTGTGTTAGGCACAAGGAAGAGGATGGTGGTAGTGGGGAAAGCTATTGTCGTAAAAAAAGTGCAAAAAAAAAAAAAAAAACAGGTGGCCGTGATCTCTTCAACCACCCTCAGATTGGCCAGAATCTGTCATCGATGACCCTCCCCATCACCACCATTTTTCTCCCCACTATCCCCCCACAAATCCCTCTCATTCCATGCCCGTTTATCTGGCCATTCACCGTTCGTCGTCTGCCATTTTCCTTCTCAAAATAAGCTCCAAGGTGAGTGCAGCTTGCTTAAGAAGGGTTGTGTAGTTGGGAAATTGGTTGGGGAGTTTTGTTGAACAGGTGGTGGGCAGGTTGGTTGTGGAAAGGTTAGAGATGATGGGGAGTTGATGGCAATCAGGAAATTACACACAACAACAACAAAAAAGATCACAACAATCAGTAGGAAGCTGCAATCAGTGGAAAAGGCCACGAGTTGCACCAAATCGGCACAAAAAGGTGAATGTGGCACCAAAAAAAAAAGGGCGGTGAACGACGATCGGCAAGCAACCACAATATGGGGAAGTATTGGTTTTAAAGAGGATAGGTAGGTGATGTTGATGGTGGTGACAAGGGGAATTTTTTACGTCGAGAATGACTAGAATTCTGTCCTAAAAACAAGGAAATCGTGCAAAGTTGCAACAGGTGGCCGACGATGATCGACGAGCAATGGTGGGCAGTGATGATATGGGTTTTGTTTAGAGGGAAGTGGTGAGTCAGATGGTGATGTGAGGTGGGATTTTAGCATGGGAAATCGGCCTGAATCAACCCCAAAGGATTGTAAATCATGGTGGAGGTGGAGGTGGAGAGGTGGAGAGATTTGAGATGTGGGGGTTAAAAAAGTAATTTACTAATATGGGGCTAAAAATTGCTAACAGTGTTGGTTTAAGGGTTGGAATCTGGAATTTATGAAACCAAGGTGGGAACTTGCCATTTCACCAAACCTTGGGTGGGAACATGTCTTTTACTCTAATTATATAAGCAAGAATGTGTCAAGAAGTCTTCTCGTAAGACAACTCCGTGCCATATATTGTGTGAATTATCAATTGTATACAATGATAATAACAGGCTTCTTTTGACTTCTATAAGTTTATAATCTAATAAAAATTTGTCATTAAATTGAAACAATTTTTTTATTTTTTTACTTTTTATTTTTTTATTTTTTTATTTTTTATGTAAAAGCAAGAAAAGTAATGTTATATACACAAATCAATTACATTCCGCACAATCTTTCTATTAACGTGATGGTAACATATAGACAACTACAATAGTTGAGATCTCAACTTTATATACATAGTATTACTTTAAAAATTATAAAAAGGAAAAAATCCTTCATATTATTACAATAATGATTCTTTTTTATAAAATTTGGCGTCATGCTTAGTAATAGAAAACATCAAACACATACATATTACTTGGGAGTTGGGATATAAGTTAAAATTTTTAACAAGCTCGTATGTAATATATTGAGATAACATCATACGCAATCGGCATTATTTCCACAATTGAATTATATATCACTAATATAAATTAGATGTTACAAACATATATACAATAAATAATTAATTTTGAATTATAAACAATAATAATAACTCAAATAATTACAATAAATATCATCTATCAAATGTTTATTAGGGCACGGACCAAAAGAAAAACCTTGAATCAAGATTCGATGTTCATATATTTTACTTATACGTAAACTTTTATTTTATAATATACTATATATTATTACTATTTACTAAGCAAGATTGTTTCAATAATTCTTCTCATAAGACAACTCCAGTTTATTTATCTCATATATCATATCTGTTGATGCGTGATTTTGACACCAACCAAACGCACGTGTAAAATACTGAGTTGACCTAGAAGACACACATGGATGAATGAATGAGAGTAAAAACAATAGAGAACAGCGTTTAAAGTGGTTCGGATGCTAAGGAAGTAAATTCTACGTCCAGATTTTGCATTAATAATAGTGGTCAGGTCGCGTTCAACAGACTAACTTACAAATGAATACACGAGAGAGAAAATGCTATTTTCTTTAGAGAGTCTAGCTAATCCCCTAAATGAGAGAGAAGCTCTCAATTTATAGTGGGATGGATTAAGGTTATGATTATTAAATCTGTGAGTTTATAGGATTATCCGGGCAAATCCTTCTTTATGTCCCATTGCCCACCTTCTAGAGTGATTTACATGATTTGGTGCAAGGATTAGACATGTGGAATCGTTATAGCCCCTGGCTCGTCTGACGAGCACCAATTGCCCTGACAGGAGCGTGCCGTCTCTGTCATTGCATGACGTGGCTACCTCTGACTGGTTACAGGCCTACCTAAGCTCTGACTTTTCATGCTAACTAGGTCTTGTGTTAGCCCTACTTTTTCAGACATAACAATATCAACTATCAATAGTATAAGGTGTTTTGACTTCTAATCTAATAAAAATTTGTCATCAAATTGAAACCATTAATAATTCTTTTAGAAACAAGAAGAACAACATAATATGGTATAATAGTCCTCTAGTTATATCAAATATTCAGTAATATTATATATACAAATTTTGAATCTCAATTAATATCCTATAATTAATGTGTGGTTCTGATATATCAAAAATCACATTAGTTGAGATCCCAACTTTATATAAACAATTTTATTCTTAAAAATTAATAGTATGTTACAAGTTTATATTAACATTTACTGTCATAATATTTCAAATTATAAATATCATCATCATAACTTATAATATTAATCTCTTTAACTAAAATATGAGTAAGTGACTTTTTCCCACCCAAGGTTTGCCTTAATGACACTTTCCTACCCAAAAGTTTCAAAATACCATTTTTCCACCCAAAGTTAATATTCCATTACTACCTAAAGCCAATTCTAGCAACGAAAATTCTCTCCGTTACCACAATTTGAACCTCCAGTCTCCTCTCTATAAAACCTCTCTCACTTCGGCACTTGATTTCTCACCGATTGCCAGCCACTGTAAAGCTAGGATTTCTTGTTCTTATTTGATTTTCGACTGATTCTAACAGTGAATATTCAATCGATTACCACCATTAGATCCATTGACCTCCACTCTACAAAACCCCTCTCACTCTAACTTCTAGTAACTCGCCGAACACCGGCTAAGAAAGTGAAGTATATTTTGGGTATTAACGGAATATAAACTTTCATTAGGAAATTGGTATTTTGAAATGTTTTAGGTGGAAACGTGTCATTAAGGCAAACCTTGGGTGGGAAAAAGTTGTTTACTCACTAAAATATTCAAGATTAAGGGTTCTTACATATTACAATTGAGCAATGTATTTGAATTGTAAGAAATATATATAAGAAATAATTAACTTTGAATTATAAACAAAAAAATAAAATAAAAAATATGTGTTTGGTTGGTTCGAACAAATTGGTGAATAATATGTTTGGTTGGGAGAATAAATAAGTGGGTATGTTATATAGTAACTCGTCGAACACCGGCTAAGAAAGTGAAGTATATTTTGGGCATTAACGGAATATAAACTTTCATTAGGAAATTGGTATTTTGAAATGTTTTAGGTGGAAACGTGTCATTAAGGCAAACCTTGGGTGGGAAAAAGTCGTTTACTCACTAAAATATTCAAGATTGAGGGTTCTTACATATTACAATTGAGCAATGTATTTGAATTGTAAGAAATATATATAAGAAATAATTAACTTTGAATTATAAAAAAAAAAAAATGTGTTTGGTTGGTTCAAATAAATTGGTGAATAATATGTTTAGTTGGGAGAATAAATAGGTGGGTATGTTATATAGATTACTAAATTGTTCTCCTTTTTAAATATTAATATAATAGTATTTTTTATTATATATTTTTTTTAATCATTTCTTTTAAACCCCTACATTTAAAATTTTGTTAAAACACCCAACCATATAAAACTTTAATTTATTGCAAAATCACCCCACCCACCCTAAGCCACTGTCGACAGCCAACCACCACCGCTTAAAGTCGACGGAATGGCACACGACTGGCCGTATATGGTCAGTCGTGTGCCAGCAAAGCCGAAAATAATCTATGCTCGAAAAATTACTAGATCTATGGCCATTTCATGGCCAAAGATGTGGCCTTGAAACAACCATAGAAATGCCAGATTTTACTATTTTTGGCCATGGATCACGACCAGAAAAGACCTGACCGTGACTGACGCAAGCCGCTAGTAGTAGTGAGTCAAGGCTGGCGGTTGTCTTGGGTAGCTGGGGGTATTTTGTTAACCTTTAAACCTTTTTTTGTGGCTAGGGTGTTTTAGCTAATTTCTCAAATGTAGGAGGGTTGGGTAATTGTTATTTGGTAAACATTTGAGGCAATTGTGTCCGAAATAGTTTTTAATAAAAGGCAAAATGGGTAGAAAAACTAGATTACCTCGGTAATGTTTTAATCCCCGGGGTGGAGGAGGGTATCGGATTACCCCTTACATTACCAATAGTAAACACTATTTCTAGTAAAAGATTCTCATAATATTTTATTATTTGCAAACTAAACACCGAAATCTTGGAAGGTGAATGAAGATTACCCCCGTTATCTTATATATCCTCAATCCAAACACCCCCTATGTTATAAGTTCGTATTAACATTTATTGTGATAATATTTCAAATTATAAATATCATCATCATAACTTATAATATTAATCTTTTTAACTAAAATATGAGTAAACGAACTTTTCTCACCCAAGGTTTGCCTTAATGACACTTTTCTACCCAAAAGTTTCAAAATACGATTTTTCCACTCAAAGTTAATATTCCTTTACTACCCAAAGCCGATTCTAGCGGCAAAAATTCTTTCACTACAACATTATACACATATAGCTACGAAAATTTGCTACAGAAAGGAAAATTGTAGCAAATACATATTTACAGGTATAAAAGTCAATATTTATAACTAATTGAAATAATTATAGTGATAAAATTTCCTCCCTCGAAGCTAATATTTATCTCTTGCTTTAACTTATTAAAATCGTGGCAATAACTAATCATTTAGCTACAATGTATTAGCTATAGTAAAACATTATAGCTAATTAATGTATTTAGCTAAAAACATTTTGTTTACGTGGCATAGAGTATCATTATTAGTTACGAGTTTAACTATATAATATTATTTGTGCATTAGTTATAAAATATTGAAATTTTAGCTAGTTAATGTATCTAGCTATACAAATTTTATTTTCATAGTAGTAACAATATTATAGTATCATTATTAGCTATTAGTTTAAATATATAGCTAGTATGTATGTATTAGCTATAAATTATTTGAATTTGTAGCAAAATAAAGAACGTGAAAATTAATTTGCTACAATCCTTATAGTATGCAGCTATAGATATTCTAATTTATCCCGTGAGTAATCATATTTTTATTACTTATGAATTAAATAGTTTATAGTCAAACATAGTGTTAATCACTCCGCTAAGGTCCATAGTAAATTTGAACCTTCAACCAATAGCTAATTTAAAAGAATTTTTCAGTGAGCTTTTGTAAAATAAAATTTTATTTTAAAGTATCTTTGAGGATTTTTTATTTTCTATGATGATTTAAAACTAACACTTTATGAAATATAGATGATTTTAGGTATGAGATATGAGATATTATAAAAATTGTTAATGTTATATATTTTTATATATGGACTTGTATGTATGTTTTAGATAATGATGATAATAGCGTTAATAATACTATTAATATTTTAGAATGACAAACATTTGTTTCTTGTTAATTATCTATAGAAAATGCAAGAAAATAGAAAAAACAAATTTAAATCATGTAAAATACGGTTAAAATTATAGGAGATATGATACAAATTAAATCATATAAAATATTGCAAAATTACCTTTTTAAAAACTTTTTCCATTGTTTATGTGTTTCCTTTAATGCTTTCATAAAAAATTTCATTCAATGATACAAGACTACTGTAAAAAAATAAAGTAAGAAGAAGATATTAAAAATGCTAGATTCACAAATGCCAGCAATCGAAGATAACAATAGCAACTACTAGAAAATCGACAACTTATTTAATACCTATTTAAATTGAGGCTAGCAATAATGACATTGAAGGATTTTATGAGTAGACAATTATTTGGTTGAAAATGACTTTATTAATATTTTATTTTTTATATTAAAATTTTTCTTATGATATCATATTATCTATTTAGTATAAAAATATTGCTATAAATTTGTAATTATTATTAAATTTGTTAATTATAGCAATATTTGTTACAATTAATTTTATCGAAGCAATAAATTATAAATTCTTGATATAAATTATTTGTTTCATTGCAAATAATAATAATATTTAGCTACAAATTATATATATAAAAAAATTATATCCTATTTCGTAATTTTTAAAAATGATAAAATTGTAATTAAGTTGAAAAAGAGTAAGAGTGTGTTTGAGATTGTTGTAGCTTAAAAATAATCAATTAAGTTTTAAGCTACAACAATAAAAGTATTTGATACACAACTTTTAAAATTGATCAAGTTTGAAGATGATTATGAAATAATCTGATTTATAAAAGGATTACAACAAGCTATCTGGCCACAAAAGGTGGCAAAACATTCAGTCGTCTTTTATGGCTAAATGGCTTGTCAAAATCCGGTGAAACCACCAGATTCCAATAGATTAGCTCATGCCGATCCTTATAGGACTAGTTGTGATGCCGACATGTCTTGTCAACGACCGCATGATTTCAACAATTTATTGTTGAATTCTGACAGTTGGTTGTTGGCCAGCCCTATTTTCTTAACTTATAATATTTCAAATTATAAATATCATCATCATAACTTATAATATTAATCTCTTTAACTAAAATATGAGTAAACGACTTTTTCCCACCCAAGGTTTGCCTCAATGACACTTTCCTATCCAAAAGTTTCAAAATACCACTTTTCCACTCAAAGTTAATATTCCATTACTACCTAAAGCCAATTCTAGCAGCGAAAATTCTCTCTGTCACCACCATTTGAATCTTCAATCTCCTCTCTATGAAACCCCTCCTACTCCAATACCTTATTTCTCGTCGATTGTCGACCACCGTAAAGCTAGGGTTTCTTGTTCTTAGTTGATTTTTGACTAATTTTGACAGTGAATATTCAATCGGTTACCACCATTCGATCCACTAGCCTCCACTGTACAAAACCTCTCTCACCCTGACTTTTGGTAACTCGTTGAACACCGGCTAAGAAAGTGAAGTATATTTTGGATATTAACGGAATATAAACTTTCAGTGCAAAATGGGTATTTTGAAACGTTTTAGGTGAAAATGTGTCATTAAGGCAAATTTTGGGTGGGAAAAAGTCGTTTACTCACTAAAATATTCACGATTGAGGATTATTACATATTACAATTGAACAATGTGTTTGAATTGTAAGAACTATATATAAGAAATAATTAACTTTGAATTATAAAGCAAAAAAAAAAAAAATTCAAATCAACTTTAAATTGTAAACAAAAAAATCATGTTCTATCAAATGTTTATTAGGGCATTGACCAAAAGAAAAACTTGAATCAAAGTTAAGTACACTGAAATGAAATGATCTAGTGTGCCGCTGGTCAATATGTTTCCATGAGCCGGACCATAAACTATCCTTGTAAACACTTCCATTGCGCTAATCATAGGTGACAATGTCGAAAAACTCGCGGGCCGCAACGTAATATTAATTCTAGGACCCACAACGGTCACTGGATATAAAGTCACCACTTTGCATTTGTTGAATTCAGCTTCCACCGTGTCCATCTTCATACCGTTCATGTATATATCAACGATCCTCCTATCGTTTGATGCGGTTCGCTTCACCACTTCCGTAAAATAGAATACAAAATAGGCTGTTTGTGGAGTCGCTTGATTAGGCGGAAGATCAACGGACAATGTTATTGGAGTGAAGATATTGGGAGATACAATGGAGCTTCGCAACACCGAATCAGGAGCATCGTTGTCTGGCAAGGCGGTAGAATCAGGTAAGGTACGGGCTTCAATACAGTCCCTTGGAGTTGCAGCTTGTGTCCATATTCTGTTATATTTTTCTTCTGAAAAAGAACCAGAAAACCTGCCATTGTTTTTTCATTAAGTTAATTATTAATTAATTATAGATTTAAATATAAATAAATAAATAAATAATATTTACCTTACTTCATTACTACCAAAATTGACCCTGTTGACCAGAGCAAACGTGGCATTGCTCTCCATTTTCTTATACAAATAAACTCACAATGGCACAGCCTCTAATGAAGAAATAAATGGAATTTCTGCCTCGTTTGTTTGCCTCAAGCACACTCTAATAGATCCTGATCCACGTGTCATGTGTAGGGCCTCCACATATATGGGCCCTCCGATTGTGGATGTGTTGACTGTTGACCATTTTATGTTATCAATGTAAAGATCAAACGTTGGACGACTTGAGTTACCATCATAGTTACCGTAGAAGAATCGTGCTCGGATTAGATATCGTAAGGTTTGTGCATACGTGGGTAAGATGTAACAATTTTCGGCCGTTCGATTTGGGAAGATTCTCAGCGTGTTCATCTCCTCGAGAGGTTGATTTCTTGCCACCAATTTGTTGAAGCAGAATTTTGTGAAGTCTTTATCTGTGGTCCACATGAGAGAGTTGGGTCCTAGACGTTGCACAGTACTGCCACAGTCCACGTTCCACTATCTGATCATGACTACAAACGATCAAAGATGATCATCAATTTACAAACTAAATCCCAAAGTTACAACAATTTAATCATACAGCAAATGGGAATCGAAGAAATAAAAGAAACTTACACTGAGAAGTGGAATAAAATTGAAGGGCAAGGAGAAGTATTCGTATTACTTTGCTCATCCGTAGAAAGAGATTAAGAGAAGAGGTGTAAGCTGCGGATTCCATGAGAACTCCCTTTTCACGTCCAAAACTATTGTTTGATTAAGAATAATCGAAGTCAAATCATTGTAAGCTTCACCATTTTACAACTTGTAGTGTATTTGAAATGTATGTATATATAGTTTTGTCTTTTACAATAATATGGCTTTTGCCATTGACATTCTTTATAATGAAAGATTCTGATGCATCTTCATATTTTGAATCGAAAATGCATGATTTTATTATCTTAGTCATAAAAATACATAGAATATGTGATACAATAAGTTCCAAGATGTTAAATTAAACCGGTCCACAAATCACTCTAGCTTTTTGTAGTGATTTTTTTTTTTTTTTGGGGACATATTTTTGGTTTTGATGGAGGAGATAAGGCTAAAGCCTTGTAAATTTGTGCCAATTTTAGTAACTTATGAAGTAATTTAGTAAGAAAAGATTGTTCGAGATACTGCTATTTTATTGGTTCAACTAGATTGTGAAGGAGTTATAGGGGTTAAATTTAATAGCACAGTTGTTATGTCGTCTCCAGTCATATGGTAGGTGGGTTCTTAGAGGTATTGTCTGCTTTGGGCTAGAAGTTGGACTGTTGGTAAACTCACACAGTTTTATCCTAAAAAGACGCATCTGGGTAGTGAGAGTGTTCTTGCTCTATATAAGCGACTACAACCCTTGTCTTCTAGCCAATGTGAGAGTTTGACATCAACACAACCCTGCAGACGAGGGGCTTGGGAGGTTTGGAGTGGGTACAAATTGGCACGCTTAGCCCTGGTAAACCTGAGCCCTCCTTCTATCACCAATTGTTGTTATGTCGTCTCCAGTCACATGGTATGTGGATTTTTAAAGGTATTGTCTACTTTGAGCCAGAGGTTGGATTGTCGGTAGATCCATATAGTTTTATCTTGAAAAGACGTCTCTGGGTGATGACGGTGTCCTTGTGCTATATAAACGACTAAATCCTTTGTCTCCTAGCCGATGTGAGAGTTTGACATAACACATGACAATATGTTTCCAGGAATTGAGTTGTGCATAATTTTTCAGCTTCTACTTGTATCATATAACTTTGTTATAATCTTTTAGATGGATAATAACCGATCTCTTCACATTCTTTTAATCAGTTCAATTGATGGCATTGACGTTTATTTTTTTGCTGCCGGAGAAACAGCATTCTTGCCGATCATCGACTCTAATACCGCCTCAGAAAGCGGTTTATTATCTATGACTACCTTCCCACCTTCCAGTACAGAAATATCTTTCCAAAAGCTAATCTGTTACCTGAACGACAAACAAAGACAGAAAAATATTTTATAATTCTACTTAGTTCAGGATTATTGTAGGTTCTTTTTCATTACTTTTTACTCAATAATTTAATTAAGTGTTTGATTATTTGTATTTATATTTACGATCTTTTGAGGTCTTACAGTTAATGTTCCATGGGGGGATTGTGTGAATCAAATGGAGGAGCCTGGTGGGGCAATTTTCATCCTTGAAGGCTTTAAGGAACTTCTCAACGGCTCCGGTTTGAGCATGATCAACAGGAATTCCAAATGATTACCAGATTTTAATGCAATTCTCCATGACCTTTTTTCAGAACTCTGGGCCCGTTAATGTTGCGATTAACCTCACGTGCATGAACTTTGGCCTGCTAGAAAAATCATAGCTGGCAGTGATACTGTAATTAAAAGATCAAATTTCCACCACATATTTTATAGTACCTTTAAAAAGTTCAAAAGATTTCTGTCGGATAGGTTTGGAAAAATAAGGGATCAAACGAATTCACACATTCACTCAAGAAATAGAATTACAAACTTACAAGGCTGTTTTAAATGTGTGTTGCTTGTTGGAGTTATTGTTTGCTGTTTGGTAGTTATTTGCACTTTGGGAGTATTTGTGTTTATTATATGTTATTTGGTGGTGGTATTGGTTTGATTTATCTGAGTTAAAAGGTTCTAATGTGTCTCCTTGCAGAGATGGTCAGATCTATTGATGTTGTTTTTCATGAACCAGTTATGTCGAATGTCATTAGGCCATGAGGGGTTTCTTGAAAGACCATAAATTGTGGCGTTATATTATTGGTGATATCAAAAAATCCGAACAAAGAAAACACGAAACTAGTGAAAATTTTAATGATCTTCTTAAGGATTGAAACAACAAAAATCCTCAGATGATTACCTGGTTATGTAATACCTTTGTACTTAGTAACTAAGACTTAACTAAAGATGTTTGGGACTTGTTAAAAATACTGTTGGGATTAAACCAATCTCAATCCTAATTATAACCACTCGCAAACAAGCCTTCCACACAAAATTAGACTAAACAATCAAAAACACAATCAAGAACACGGAAGATTTTTACCGTGGTTCGCTTATTCCAATGGAATAAACTCCATCCACGTTGAGCTCCAAGCAAATTGGGACTCACTGCACTATAAGGATCAAAATCTTACAAATACAAACCAATCACACCGAAAAATCCAACTCTCACACTATTACAACAGTTCCTCGAATCACCCAGTAATCACAATGAAGCAAACTCGAAGACAGTATGCCTGTACCAGAAGAACAGCCTATTTCTTCTACCCACAATATTCCCAAACTGTGACCTGATTACACGATTTGATGAGTATCACACAAGAACCCTAACTCAGTTGCAATCACGAGAGAGAGATTTCATTCACTTTTAATTTGCCGAGAACTTTGGCTTTATATACTTTGACTTGTTAGCTTGGTTAGAGCCATTAGATCAGGGTGGATCCGACGACTGAGATTAGTCATTTGAGTTAACTCTAAAACGATAACGTATCAACAATCGTAATACGACACCTTTTGAAGCTTCACTCAACAATTATGTTACCAGTCGACTTCTTCACTAGCATCAGGTTTGGAGCGCGCTTTTTAGCTTGAAGGAAGAATCTAGACAGGTGGTTCGTAAATATTATACTAAAATGTCTGCTTATTGGGATCAGTTGGCTCTGTCTAAACCTATACCTCAGAATAAGGACAATGCTCAGCTTGTAGGTTTTGGGCAGAGTAGACTTCGAAGTGGGAGAATCTTTTTAGATAAGCCCAAAGCAGAGGCCCTAAAAGAAAACAATAAAGTAAAAGTTGATGGTGAAGTGGACCGCCCAAGAAAAAAAAAGTTATTGGAATTAATTCCCCTACCTTATGAAAACATAACAAAATTCTCAATGATGTTTCAAAAATAACAGAAATCCTCTATTATTAAGTTTTAAGTGTTAAAATAAACAGTAAAAGACTAATTTGATAATATCTATTAGCTCATAACAGCATAAATTGTAACATTTTATTTACGGTTCATTAACAATAGTAAGATTTTTGTTATTCAGAACCCATAAAGGAAACTTTGTTATTATATCATATGTCAGGGAGTCTACGCCTTTAACCCGGAAAAAAAGCCTAAATATTTTCATATGATCAAATATTAATATTCAAATAAATATAAAGTGAATTTACTATGTTACCGTTGAACAGTTAACATTTAGCTTATTGCCTTTAGGGTATGTTTGGTTCAGGAAATGTTGTATTACCAGGAATGTTATATTAATGAAAAGTTAGATTACCTTGAAGATTACTGAGAATGTTTAGGAAAATGTGTTTGGTTGGTGTAGACGTAAAAATCTACTTGTACGGAAAGGGGGTCTGATCCCGTGAGGTTAAGGCCACTAGCGATCTGCTGTACCTGCACACGTAGAAAAACAAACGCATGAAACGAATGAGAAACACCGGGGTGGTGTTTTCCGTAGGCACTCCGACGCTTAAGTCAGCAAGGCTGAAAGAGGCTAGTATAGTGAGGGCTAGGGAGTAAAGAGGTTACCGAAAGTCTAGTCGGAGACTGTGACTACAGCAGTGATGTAAAGCTCTCAAGTAGGAGTTTCGGATGTGAAGGTGTAATGTAGTGTTCTTTGTGAGAGGGCTGGCCTCTGTTTATATAGTGACTGTCTGGTCTCCCAATCCTGGTGGGAGCAGGAGTCCTAATGTGACTCTGATGCAAACCCTAGAAGAATTAGGGCCATGGTATGCTGTCTTATCCGTGTCCAGATAGGAAGGTGATTCTGATCAGGAAAGTAACTTCGAATAGGGAAGTGTTCTGAACAGGAAAATGACTTCGAGTAGGAGACTGATCAGGAACTGGAATGTGACCAGTGGGCCGTGGGCTCGGAACTTGCCTATAGGCCCATGAAGTGAAATGGAACTAAGAGGCCCGTGCCCAGAGGGTTTGGGTCGGCCATGTCTCGTATCAAATGGGACTGATCTGGTTTGGGCCTCTTTAGGACTGGGCCCGGTCTTTTCTTCACTAGTGGTCCTGTTTTCCTATTTGGGCCAAGGACGATTTTTGGCCCTAACAGTTTGTCCCCCACTCTCTGAGTTAAGAGTTTCTTAAGTCAAAGTGTAGGTAGCGCTCGAGGTGAGCTCGGTCTTCCTTCGTGGACGAACGATCATTGGCGTGGAAGATCTGACCGTTGCAGGTGATTCTTGGTTGGACGTCGTTTGGTATCCACTCCTAACCCAAAGTATGCCATCATTGCGGTGTGCCTGATCGGTGCAACAAGCCGAAGGGACAGAGAACTAGGCCTCGCTGCTTACATGGTTGTTCGGTACATCCGTTCGACTAGCAAGGTCAGTTGTGGTGTTAGACGGGATATTCACTCGTCATGCCAGGTCGAACGAGTTAATAAGTATGCTAAAAAGCTTCACTCGGTCGGGATGCTAGGGCGATCGAGGGGGTGAGGCACCTCGACTATAGGTTGTCCACTCGTTCGCTACGGAGGGATGAATGGGCGCGGCCTCCTACCTTTTCAATATAGGGAGTTCGGACCGGGTCGTTCCAAGCTAGTCGACCAGGCGGGAGTAGTGTGTTGGCTCGGTTGGTATGACAAGGCGATTGAGTATGGCTCTCGTACGGCATAGCGATCTCCTAGGTGCCATGGATGCTCGCCACATGTTCGGTGGGGATCGACCCATTATTTTCAAGGCGGGAAAATGAAGAGTTGCTTTGACTACCAGCCAATCGCTAGACGCCACGTGTCTTCATCTGGCAGATTTCCTTTTAAAAAACGAAATAGCAGGCCGTTCGTCTCCCATTTGCATTTTTTCTCTGTTTTTCTGAAGAACCAAAAATTTTTCCCTCTGCGTTTTCAGTTTCTTTTTAACGACGGCAGTTCATCACGGCAGAGTTTGGCTCCTCTCACGGTAAATATTTTATTTTCGTGATGTTTCTACGTTTCTTTGTGTCTATTTTGGTAGATTTTGCTATGTTTTTGGAAGATAGGTTGAAGTTCGTGCCGTTTTGATTGGGTTTGAGGTGTTTGGAGGTGTTGAGGTTTTGGTTTTGTAAAGTAGGCTTCGATTCTGATAATTTTCCAGTGATTTTCTCTGGTTTTTTTGGGTGTTTTTGGGGATTTAGGACAGAAAAGGGAGGAAGAAGAAGTCGGATTACAGTATTGCTTGATTCGGTCGGTCTGCCCGACCGAATAGGGTGATAGTTTGGGAAGTCATGGGGGAGGTAGGTCGTCTGGTCCGTACGAGTGGAGAGGGCGCGCATAGTGGAAGGGCGGTCGATTGTCTAGACCGAGCAGGTGGTTTTGAGTTGGTCGGTGAGTAAGGTCGAGCAGACCCACAGGGTTGAGTGGGTCGATCACTTGGGGCGAGTGGAAGAGGTCTACATTGAATCTGGGATCAGGTCGGTCGATAGCAGGAGTCGACCAGGGTTTAGGATCTGGTAAACAGGTTGACCGGTACTACAGGTCGAGTGATAGCCGGGTGTTTTGGTTGGTAGCTCAGGGTGGAAGGTCACTTGATGTTTTTAGACTCGAAGGACGAGGTTCAGTCGATCGGTTAGGTAGGGCGAGCGACTATCTGACAGTTCTTGGATCTGTCGATAGGGACGGTTGACCGAGGTTTAGGAGACTAGTTTTCAGGTGAGTCAAACAGTGTTGAAGGGCGATCGATAGCTGGGTTGGTACTTAGGGCGAGTTGTTCTTTGACGGTTGGGAATTCCAAATCTAGGAACGAGTCGGTCGGTAGGGTCGAACGATCGAGCTGATATGTCAGACACTGAATCAGCAAGTTCGAGTTAAATTGTGGTGGATCCTGGGGATGAGTATGAGCGTGCCCCCACCATAGTGATGATGCCCGAAGAGGGCGTCCCGATTGGGGTGCCGACTGGAGTTAGTGTAGCAGCCCTAGGTACGAGTAATCTCTGTCCGAGTGGTTCTGATAGGCATAGGGAAAGTGGGGAAGACTCTGAAAGAGTTGGTAGTCCATCCTCTTCCGGTAGTGGCTCTAGGGAAGAACCGAGCCAACAGGGCAGCGAGATTTTGACTAGAGATTATCCGCCCGTGCTGAAAGATAGTGATGTGTGGCGCATTCGGACCTTGTATCACATTCCAAGTTCAGTTGACATCTGGATGTCGCGATCGTATGAGCGGGTTGACTGAGAGGCAAAGGGTTGGATCAGTGTTTATGAGACGTGGTTTCACGATGGGTTGAGGCTACCCGTCCCTCGCCTCGTGTGGGAGGTATTGAACCACTTCATGATTGCCCCGTCTCAGCTTATGCCGAATGCTTGGAGATTGCTAATGGCTTTGGAAGACCTCTGTGTTCGGAATCAAGTGAGGTTCGGGCTGCACAAGCTGCTGTACTCGTACTTCTTGAAGGAGAACGATAAAAAGAAGGGTCGGTATCTGTTGAACTTGAGGCATGATCGGTCTCACTTGTTGACCGACCTACGGTCCAGTGATAAGAACTGGAAGGACCGATACTTCTACCTGAGAGGACAGGTTGTTTTTGGAGAGAGAGGTCAGAGCGAGATCCCGATCGACTGGCGAGCTACTGGTGAGGACTTAGTTGTTTCTTCCGTACTTTTGATTACTAAATCTTAATTGTGTTTTTTGTTTGCAGAGCTTGAGTTCAATCGTGTTGGGCAGAGCAGGGACGGCTTGGACGTAGCTACCCAGAGAGTGTTAGCCATCCCATTAGAGTAGAGAGATTGGCGAATAGTGCTAGCAGAGTCCAACCTGAGGACTAGCATTCTTTGGGCCGGAGTAGAGGCGATATAGAGAGGTACTCCCTTCCCCTCGCTAAGCAAACTTGGGATGTGCTTCTGAGTCGATACTGCAACCATATCATTTTTGGTGAGTCCGGGCTAAACCCACTAACAGTTGGAGAATTTGCATTTGCATAATCGCTGATGAAAAAGTTGACCGTCCCAAGCGTGAGTGAATCTATCGCCTAGGGAGGACAGGAGGGCAGAGGATGTGTTAGCGACGCCGCCAAGTCAGCAGCCGCTGAGTCAGCAGCCTGCAGCTGGAGTCGGGTCGTCCCAGACCACAGTTATGGATAAGGAGGCCGGGACGATTACCATCACGATTCCGGCTAATACATCGACTTACTCTGATGCGACTACCATGAGTAAGCTGGCTGACTCATTTTTGTTCCCGGTGGATGAGGCGCGTCGTAACTAGATGGGTGCAGTCGTTGCGGCTGATTAGGGGTAGCCTGCACCGTCCAAGTATGACAGTAGTATTTGCTGATTTTGTTCCTGAATATCGTTCTGATGGCAATGTTTTGTTATGCAGGTACTCACTAGTAGTCTTCATCTGAGGAAGTCTGTCGTAGCGCAAGAGAAACGGATACAAGATATATCCAAAGTCAACACCAGCTTATGCCAAAAGGAGGCGGCAGCCCGGAAGGTAGAACAGGAGTTTTAGCAGCGTCTGAGGGATAGCGAGCGGGAGTTGGAGCGGCTGAGGCATGAATTGGCCGAGAAGACCACAGAGATTGAGTCTCTGAGGGAGCAGTGTATTTCCATTGCCGATGACGCTATTATCAAGGCCCGCGGTGAACTCATGCTTGAGTTCAAGGAAGGGAAGACTTCTCACTGGGATCCGGACGAAGACATCCAACTCATGCGGGAGTTGTTGGAAGAGGGAGCCGGTCATCCGGGTTTACAAGATAAGGGATAGATGCCTGACCTTGCTAGTCAGCCGGGGCCGTCAGATGTTGGGGATGCGAGCGACCAGGCCGCTTGGATTGGTGCTGGCGGTGCAGACATTATAACTGAGTAAGAGATGGAGGAGGTGACTTGTACTGAAGACAATTAGTCTAGTTTTTTCCTTGTATTTTGGGGCCTGCGATGCCCTTTTTTATTGGCGTGTGCCGTTCTTTTGTATTTTGAACTGAGCCTTTTGGGGCTATCTATATTGTATTCAGTTGTTCTAGCTTTTGATGCTTTCTTCATGGATGAATGAGTTGTTCATTGTTTCTTTATTTGTAGATGCACCAAGTTGTGTTTGTTGTTTTTAGTGCGGCCCAGCGGCTAAGGCATGTAAGCCTTGTGTTGGGCTAGTTTGGTGCTTTGCGTATTACTGGTGTAAGAACCATTCATTCGGTCTGGCCGACCGAGTATAAAGTGTCTTGGGTTGGGTGAAGTCAACCCGGAGGTGCGAGTTCCTGGGTCGGTCAAGTCCGACTAGAAGGTACGAGTTGTAGGTCGGGCTGAGCCGATTTGATGGTCTCTTTGTGGATCGGGCAGGGCCGATCCGAAGGTGTGATAACGTGGATCAAGCAGGGTCGATCCGAGGGGGTGATTCCGTGGATTGAGCAGGGTCAATCTGAAGGTGTTCTCGTGAATCGAATAGGTCAAATTCGAAGGTGTTGAGCCGAGCTGGGTCAATTCGAAGGTGTTGAGCCGAGCTGGGTCGATTCGAAGGTGTATTCGTGAACCGAACGGGGTCAATTCAAAGGTGTTGAACCGAGTTGGATCGATTCGAAGGTGTATTCGTGAACCGAACGGGGTCGATTCAAAAGTGTTTTCGTGACCCAAGCTTGGTCAATTCAAAGGTGCGAAATCGTGGATCGGACAGGGCCGATTTGAAGGTGTAAACAATCGATTGATCGGGGTCGATTCAGAGGTGCAATTTCGTGGATCAGGCATGGTCAATCTGAAGGTGTTTAACAATAAATGATCGACCATAGTCGATTTGGAGATGAAAGATTTATAAATAATACTTCATTAATATTTGCCCATGAGGCCGACTGTCTAAGAGGAGGTGGATAGGCCCACTCATCCCTTTTAAAATAAAAAAAAAGATAAACAAAAAAAAGATAAAGTTCACCTAGAAGTAGTAGCGTTTGAGGTGAACGGCATTCCAACTGTTACTGATGTCTTTACCCTCGGGGGTCTGGAGTTTGTAAGCACCCTTCCATGCTTCTTTGGTTATCTTGTAGGGGCCTTCCTAGGTGGGGCCGAGTTTGCCCGAGTTGATCTCCTTGGTGTTTTGAAAGACTTTGCGGAGGACCCAGTCACCTATCTTGAAAGTTCGAATACTTACGTTGCGGTTGTAATATCGGGCGGCCTTTTGCTGATAGATTGCATTACGGATGCTCGCTCATTCGCGCAGCTTGTCGATGGTGTCCAGATTCTGCAAAGGTTCTGCTCGTTTAACTCCTCGTTCGCCCATTGGAGCCTGGTGGACTGGACTAATACTTCGGCTAGGATGACTGCTTCAGAACCGTAAGCGAGAGAGAATGGGGTCTCGCTCGTTGACGAGCAAGTCGTGGTTCGATATGACCAGAGGACTCAGGGTAGCTCATCTGCCTATGCACCCTTGGCTTTCTATAACCGCTTCTTTAGTGTTTGAATGATGGTCTTGTTTGACGACTCGGCCTGGCCGTTAGACTGGGGTTTGCGGGGGTTGCGGGGGGTTGAGAAGCTCAACTTTATCTTCCACATATCATAGAAATCCCTGAAGCCTGAGCTGATGAACTCAGATCCATTATCGGTGACGATCTCCTTTGGTATCCTGAACCTACAGATGACATTCTTCCAGATGAAGGCTTTTACCTCTCGGTCTCTGACTTGTGCGAAGGCTTCGGCTTCGATCCACTTCGTAAAGTAGTCTGTCATAGCTAACATGAAGACTCGCTGTCCAAGTGCAATAGGTAGTTTTCCCACGATGTCCATTCTCCACTTCATAAAGGGCCAGGGTGTGAGGATGGAATGTAGTCACTCTGGTGGGAGGTGTGAGACATGACCGAACCTCTGACAACTGTCGCACTTCTTCACATAAGCAGCTGAATCAGCGCGCATAGTTGGCCAGTAATATCCAGCAGTGATCACTCGGTGTGCAAGGCTGCGTCCCCCAGCATGGTTTCCACATTCGCCTTCATGCAACTCAACAAGGACACGTTGGGCCTCTCCTAGGCTTGTGCACTTAAGGTAGGGGCCCGAGAACAATTTTCTAAGGAGTTGGCCCTCATGTATGGTGAATCTGACTGCTCTTACTTTTAGCCGTCGTGCCTCGTTCTTGTCAGTGGGGAGTTCATCACGCTCCAAGTATTTCACTATCGGAGTCATCCAGCATTCGGCTAGTTCAACTCCCATGGCTTCCTCAAGCGGCTTGTTTGGTTGTCCGTCCCAGTTGGTTGGCCACTACATGAATAGTAGAGAGATGGACGAGGAGGGAGAGCATTTGAGGGCTGAGCCAAGATTGGCAAGAGCATCAGCGTGGGAGTTCTCCGCTCTAGGGACTTGGACAATGGAAAACTCATCGAATTGTGCCTGCAGCTCCTTGACCATGCTCAAGTAGGATGTCATCTTCGAGTCGCGTACTTGATATGTGCCTTGTAGTTGATTGACCACGAGCTAGGAGTCAGACTTCACTTCTAGTCTTTTTGCTTCAACTTCTTTGGCTAAGGAAAGTCCAGCTATAAGAGCCTCATATTCGGCTTCGTTGTTCATGCACTTGAACCCACACCGTATTGCCCGTTGAATGATGTCTTCTTCTAGAGCGACCAGTACCACTCCCAGTCCGCTTCCATTCACGTTACTCGAGTCATCCACTAAGAGGGTCCACTTGGATGGTGATCCGCCGTTCATGCATAATAACTCACTTTCTGCTTGGGTGGTGGTATTCGGGGTGAAGTCAGCAATGAAGTCGACCAAGGCCTCGGATTTGACGACGGTGCGAAGCTGGCACTGAGCTCTACTGTCCACTGCAAGAGTCGGCTTGATAGGTTTGATTTGTGCAGTATCATTTTGAGTGGGAAGGAGGTAAGTACAACTATTGAGTGGCACTGAAAGTATGGCTTGAGCTTCCTAAATGCATGGACGAGGGTGAGGGCTAATTTTTCCAGCTGACTGTATCGCGTTTCTACGTCAAGGAGCGACTTACTCATATAGTAGATCGGCAACTGCTTCATTTCTTCTTCTCGAACTAGTATTGCTGAGATAGCTGTCTCTGAGACCGCTAGGTAAGAGTAGAGCTTCTCCCCGTCCACAGGTTTGGATAGGAGCGGAGGGGAGGTAAGGTATCTTTTCAGCTGTTACAAGGATTCTTCGCAGGGGGCGGTCCACTCGAACTTCTTGGACTTCTTGAGGGCATGGAATAAGAGATGGCACTTGTCTGGCGACCTAGAGATGAAGCGGCTTAAGGCGGCCATGCGTCCTACGAGGCACTGGACGTATTTCACGCAAGTTGGAGACGGTATATCAAGGATTGCTCTGATTTGGTCGGGGTTGGCTTTTATCCCTCTCTGAGTCACCATGTAGCCCAAGAACTTTCCTGACGAGACCTTGAATGAGCACTTGGCTGGATTTAGCTTCATGTTGTACTTCCTGAGGACGGCAAATGCCTGGTTGAGGTGGTCGAGGTACTGTTCGGCCATCAGTGACTTGATGAGCATGTTGTCGATGTATACCTCAATGGTGTCTCTTAGGTATTCGGCAAACATTTTGTTGACTAGCCGCTGGTAGGTGGCTCCGGCGTTCCTTATAGCAATAGGTTCCCTTTTCCGTGATGAAGGCTGTCTTCTCTTGGTCGTCCAGGTGCATCAAGATCTGGTTGTACCCTGAGAAAGCGTCCATGAAACTAAGGAGCTCATGACCTGCGGGAGCGGGAAGGAATCTTTGGGACAGGCTTTGTTCAAGTTCGTAAAGTCGATATACACTCTCAATTTCCCGTTCTTTTTCTTTACAACCACGACATTCGCTAGCTATTCAGGGTAGTATACTTCTTTGGTCATACCATTGCTCAAGAGCTTTTTGACCTCTTCGTTGATAATTTGGTTATGCTCTGGTGCAAATTTCCTTCTCTTCTGTTTCACTGGTGGGTGATCTGGGTCTACCTTGAGCTGGTGGACCATTGCTTCCAGACTGATTCTGGTCATGTCAGCGTGCGACCAGGCGAAACAATATTGGTTCTGTTTGAGGAATTCTATCAGCTTTTCTCTGGTCTCGGGCTTGAGACGGGACCCTATATGTGTCTTTCTATCGGGATCCTATATGTGTCTTTCTGTCGGGATCATCCAGATGTTTCTATACTTCATCCAACTCTTCCATACATGGTTGGTCCGGCTCGGTCGGTAGGGTTGGATGAATCTGTAATTACTACGAAGAATTATCCTTGCCTTTGAAGGCATTCTTATAGCAATCCCTGGAAGTTTTGGGGTCACCCTTGATCTCTCGTACCCCCCATTTGGTTGGAAATCTGATCGTCTAGTGGAAGGTAGATGGGACGGCCTGCATGTTGTGGATCTAAGGTCGGCCTAAGATGATGTTGTATGGCGAGGGGCAGTAGATTACCAGAAAAATGGTCTATTTGTTCACTCCTCCAGCGTAGATAGGGAGGATGATCTCCTCGATAGTGTACTTCTACTTAGAGCTGAAGCCAACTAGCAGCGTCGGCCGCCTATTGATGTTTGCCTTTTCCAGTCCCATAGCCTTCACTGTTTCAAGGAATAAGATGTTTGCCATAGAGCCTCCATCTACAAATACTCTTTTCACTACGATGTTGGCGACCTGTAGGGAGAAGACTAGGGCATCATGATGAGGAGCGACCAGGGTAACTGGCTTATCATCTTCGAATTGAATTACCTGATGAGTGTGTGACCGTGAGGCCGGATGGATGGACTGGACTTCATGGTGGCGATTGGCTCTGGCATATCGCTTGGCTGATGAGTAACTTACCCCACTGATCTCTGATCCTCCGGAGATGAGCGACCAGAAACCTTTCGGTTTAGGTTCTCGCGGAGGTGGTGATGGTTCTTTTGAACTCTTATGGCTAATGGTGTTCTTCCCCTGATCAATTAGCAGATCCCGGAGGTGTCCCCTCTTTAGAAGTGCAGCAACCTCTAGTCGTAAAGCGATGCAGTCTGCGGTGTTGTGCCCATGATCGCCGTGGAACTCACACCATTTGGTCTTGTCTCTCCTTGCCTTGGGATTGAGCTTGCCTGGCCACTTAACGGTGGATCCCATTCCTTTCATAATCGCGACCACCTGGGTTGGCTCGATATTGAGGCTGTACTCTGGTATTTTGTACCAGTTCGATCCGAACTGTCTGCTCTCGATTCTTGTTGGTTGACGATCATACAGTTTTCTGACTCTACTCGAATTGCGTGTTGGGGGTTGGTAGCGGTGCTCCGCTGGCCTGTGCTCTGGTTTCCTGTCATCTCGCCTTGAATCATATCTGGAGTGAATCGTTCGGTTTATCTCATCCTCCTCCCATCTTATTTGCATCACTGCTCGGGCTAGGGCGTTTTCCATTGTTGTGCATCCCAGCTTTATAAGTTTTTTGTATAGCTCTCCGTTCGGGAGGAGACCTTCCTGAAGGCATCTACGGCTATCTCAGGGTTGCATGCTGGGATGGAAATCTTTTCTTTGTTAAACCTGCTGACATACTCTCTCAATGGCTCGCCCCTTCTCTGGTATACTCTGTACAAGTCGGCTGACAGCTTCTCGAGTTTTTTGCTGCTGACGAACTATTCCATAAACGTGTCGGTGAGTTGAGCGAACGAATCGATTGATCCGTTTGGAAGGTTCATGTACCATTGTAATGCTAGGCTGGATAAGCTCGAACCAAAACTTTTGCAGCGGTCGGGATATTGAGACGGTGAACATCCGCTGCTTGTACGAGGCTATGTGATCGTCCAGATCCGTTGTGCCGTCGTACATTTTCATGTTTGGGAATAGTGAACTTCTGAGGCATGTCGGTTAGGGCGATCTCGATCACGAAGGGTGAATCCGCGTAATAATGGGGCCTACTCTTCTTGGTTAGGACCGGCATTCCTGGAATGCGTCACATCACTGCTTCCCCATCGGCCAATCTCTTGGCTAGTACCTGTTCCACTAGGTCATCCCGCATGACCGGGTCGGCCTTTGCATTTAACTTTGGTACATTCCGTTGGGTCACCCCTCTTAGGGTAGTCTGACGAGTCCCTTCGTGCGTTCCCTGATAGCATAGATCTTCGGTCATTCCTTCCGGTTGGATGACTCCAATGGTAACTGTTCTGGTGTTTCGCTCTACATGGATGGTTAGGGGAGTCCTCTGATAGTCATTCGGTTGGTCAGGATGGATGGGCTCGGGTGCTGCTGGTTTAGTTTGGCCGTTCATCCCGCGAGGATGAGCGGAGCCGAATGGAGTATGTGTTGGGATGGCTAGATTGAGCTAGTCTTGTGGATGAGGGCTTTCTGCCACTGGATCGTCTTGGTCTTGATGCTGGGATGAATCGGTTGAATGATGTTCTACATGCATATCTTTATCTCCATGAATTAGGATAGAATCGTCGACCACAGACGGGTTTAAGGGACGCGACCTTTTGCCAGAGGCCGAGGGTCGGGGCTTCGACATAAGGAGAGGTTACATGAATAGAACAGGGGTATGGAACCAATTGGGGGGTGCTTGGCCGGGCAGAAACTCTAGGTCATAGAATTGACTCACCTTCTCCTTGAGGGATAGGTTTTCTGACTTGATGGATGCGTTTTCCGTCCGGATCGCATTGTTCTCAGCTTCCAATGCAGCCACCTTGTCCAAGTTCTGTTGCATGAGAGCGGTTAGAGCCTCGAGGCCGGGATTAGGGTTATCGGAGTTGTCAGCCATGGAAAGTTTCTCTACGCAGTAGGGTTCGTCGAGCCGAATGATTGTTAGAGGCCCCACGGTGGGCGCCAAACTGTAGACGTAAAAATCTACCTGTAAGGAAAGGGGGTCTGATCCCGTGAGGTTGAGGCTACTAGCGATCCGCTGTACCTGCACACATAGAAAAACAAACGCGTGAAGCAAACAAGAAACATCGGGGTGGTGTTTGCCATAGGCACTCTGACTCTCAAGTCAGCAAGGCTGAAAGAGGCTAGTATAGTGAGAGTTAGGGAGTAAAGAGGTTACCGGAAGTCTAGTCAGAGACTGTGACTATGGCAGTGATGTAAAGCTCTCAAGTAGGAGCTTTGGATGTAAAGGTGTAATGTAGTGTTCTTTGTGAGAGGGCTGGTCTCTGTTTATATAGTGATTGTCTGGTCTCCCAATCCTGGTGGGAGTATGAGTCCTAATGTGACTCTGATGCAAACCCTAGAAGAATTAGGGTCGTGGTATGTTGTCTTATCAGTGTCCAGATAGGAAGATGATTCTGATCAGGAAAGTAACTTCGAATAGGGAAGTGTTCTGAACAGGAAAATGACTTCGAGTAGGAAACTGATCAGGAACTGGAATGTGACCAGTGGGCTGTGGGCTCGGAACTTGCTCATAGGCCCATGAAGTGAACTGGAACTGGCAGGCTCGTGCCCAGAGGGCTTGGGTCGGCCGTGTCTCGTATCAAATGGGACTGATCTGGTTTGGGCCTCTTTAGGACTAGGCTTGGTCTTTTCTTTACTAGTGGTTCTGTTTTCCTATTTGGGTCAAGGACGATTTTTGGCCCTAACAGTTGGTTAGAATAAATCGATAGGTATGTTATATTAATATATTTGGTTGGGAGGAATAAATTGGTAACTATGTTATCTAATTTACTAAATTGCCCTTCTTTTTAAATATTAATATAATATTTTTTTTATTTTTTTTTTAATCATTCTTTTTAACCCGCTACATTTCAGATTTAGCTAAAACAACACATCAACCAAAAAAGTTTGAAACTTAGCAAAAACACCCTCCCCCACACCAAGCCACTACTGGAAGCCAACCACCTCTACTGGCGACCACCAGCAGTGGCCGTAACGGCACACGATTGACCATATTTGGCTAGTCGTGCTCCGATTTGGCCATTTCTGGCTAGATCTACAGCCAAAGTTCTGGTCGTAGTTAAGTCCAGAACCTTGGCTGTTAGTTCTGGCCGTTTTTTGCTATCAACGACGGCCAGATCTATCTGGCTGTCTAGACTTTAAAGACGGCTAGAGATCTTGTCGTGGTTAACAGCTAGAAGCATAGATCTGGCCTAAAAAGTCATAATAGATCTAGCCATTTCCAGTCAGATCTACGATGATATGGCCGTTTCCGATAAGATATTTAGCCGAAAATGGCCATATCGGTGCATGACCAACCATTTTTTGCCCCGGTCGGTGGTGGCCAAATCTGGCCACGACCCTTGAGTAATTTTTTTAAAGTCCAGGGGTATTTATGCCCTAAAATTTTTGTGTATGAGGATAAAATAGTCCATGAATATATTTGTAAATTGTTTTCAAATTGAGGGCATTATTGTCCAAAAAATTTAATAGTCAAGGGTAAAATTGTAACAAAATAAAATTACCAAGTAATCTTAAAATACCTAAGAAAATGGAGGTAATCAGATTACCTTTTATATTACAAAGAGTAATTACTATTGGTTTTAGAAAATCACCGAAATCTTATATTACTTAACAACTAAACATGGTAATCAAATAATACAAAATGATATTATCTCAATGAGGAGATTATTCCCAACCAAATATACCCTTAAAAAATTGGGGAAAATAGTTTTAAAACCTATTTAATTAGAATGCAGGTAACTCATTTTTCTCGATATCTAATTTTCTTCTTTTGCAAATATCTTAAATTCTCTTTCTTGTTTCTCTATTTTCCTTCCATCCAAACAAGTTTCCATGAATTTCAAACTCTAAAAACTAATGAATTAATAGCACGTAGATGAAAACGATATTCTATGGGCAATGATATGATTTGTGATAAAATTTATTTAAAGAAATATTATTTAATATTCGGCGAATAAGTATTTATTTGGGTGGAGGTGGGTGACTTGCCTTCAGGTTTTTGGTTTAGGTGGCAGATTACTTATTTTAAAAAAATGACTATAATTCTTTATTTTATAATAAATCGTATGTATATAAGTCAAAAGAAGAAGAAATATTCAATTTTAGGTCGTTCATCCACTGGTTGTATTAATTTTTTATTATTATTTGTTTTCGTTTTTAAATCATCCAATGCATTACTATACCTTCTAGAATTATTAGTTGGACACATGTTATATTGTTTCTTTATGATTTATTAATAAACATTTTTTATCATTCAAATTATCAATCACTACCATCACGACAGGTTGTTTTAAAAATAATTTATACAAATAATTCATACAAATTATGATGTCATTAATTATACATTTAGATAATTTAAAACTTAAAAGATAAATTAAACAATTGAATTTGGTTGTAGTTAATAGGTAAATCATTTATATTAGAGTAAATGACATGTTTTTACTCGAGGTTTAGCAAAATGGCAAGTTGATATCCCTGGTTTCATTTAGTCTAGATTCCTATCCTTAAAATGACACTGTTAATTTGGTGGTGATTAGCTTCTGGTAGTAACTGTGTGAGGACTTTAAGTGTAGAAATCTAGAATAAATAAACCCATGGGTATCAACTTGTTATTTCGCTAAAGCTTAGGTTATAACATGTCATTTACTATTTATATTAAATAATTTGTATATATAATAGTGTTGGGTCAATTTTAATTGATGTAGGCAGGTCGTCTGGGTCGGTACAATTATTTTTTAAGTTGAATAAGTAGTCCTTTACATTGACACTGCCCTGGATGTATTGTAACTTTTAAGAAGGTATTTCTTTACCCCATTAATCAGGTAATGGCCTATCTCCACGTGTATTTTATTTTAATTATTGATTCGATTGGAAATACAAACAAGGCCTAACCTTTTTGTTTTTTTATCATATCACGAGAACAATTTGTATACGTAATCAAAATTCAAGTTAAGGGATCTCAAATCTCTAAACATAAAAATTCATTCTCAGGTAAAGCCATCACAAGAGTTGAAAACCATACATTAACATTATTATGAACCAGACATCTACGCCGGTCTCTTCACACTTTTCCGGTTTCAATTTGGATGATATTCGTGTCCACTCCTTTGAATTCTTTAGCACAATTATCGGCTTCTGATTTCTCTTTTCCATTCAACAATTTTGAAAATCTTTCAGCCAAGTTCTTCCTTGCCGCAGGAGAAACTCCATTCTTCCCAATAATTGACTCCAAAACTGACTCTGCAAGTAGTTTATTATCTATCACTACTTTCCCAGATTCCCCTATCGATTCGTCCTTCGAAAAGCCAATCTGCAGAACAATAAAATACATATATAATTCTGACCCCTTAAATAAACTTTTTTTATATATTTTTCATTTAGATACGTCTTTGTAATTTGTATACAAAAGTCAACTGCAATTTTCATGCAGAATAATACGAAGGCAAGGGTTAGGCCTCTTCTCTGTTTTCAGACTTCCATTTATATTTTTATTTTCATGTAAACTTTTACTTACTGTCAATGATCCGAAGGGTGATAGTGTGAAAAGAATTGAAGCGCCGGGTGGAAAGTTTTCGTCCTTGAAGGCCTCAAGAAATTGCTCAATGGCTTTGGATTCAGCGTCGGTGTAAAGTCCAAGTGATTTCCAAATGGCGACGCAATTTTCTGCAACTTTCCCTGAGTATTGTTGACCAGTTAATGGCAAGATCATTGTCACTCTAATGAATTTCTCAAAGGGACCTGAAAAATGATACCAAAAATATAATTAACTTATATATAACTATGGTATAATATATTCTTTTGTCATGTATAAGCGATATTTTAATTATAATACAATCCATAATATTAAGAGTCTTTCTTACGTTTAAGAAAGTTAATAAACTCTAATAAATTTGAGTGATCTACAATTGATATCCTTTAAGAAAATTCTCTCCGCCCCACGTTCACTCAACAACAAAAATTAATGCATCAAAAGCGGGCCAAAAAAATCGGCTACCTGTAACGACATCTCTGAAGAACGGAACGGATTCAAATAACTCATCGGCACTCTTGCCCTTCCACTTGCCGGCGAGTGACGACACGGCGCTATTCTCAACGTACACTCCGATCGCCGTGAACTTCACGAACTTGCCTTGAATTTCCAAACCTCTCACCCCTGCGCAAGGCAGCACCAATTAAGAGTCAATAGTCATATCAAATACCAAAAATAAAATAAAAAGATAAAGCATAACACGGATGGCGCGTAAATGGAGCGTATTTCACTAACCTGAGCCACCGAGGAAATGAGTTTTAGAGGAGCCAGGAGGTTTAACAGTGGAGGAGAAGGTGAAGTGCTCGACCTGGCCATCGGAGACGGAGGGTGAGGGATTCATTTTTAACGGACAATGTTAAAACGATAAAAACAAGAATAAAATGTTCGAATTGAGTTTGGGGTTGAGTTTTGCCCTGTGGTTTGATTTTATAGAAAAATAGAGGGAAGGGAGTAGTTGATGGACTCCAATTCGTGAACAAAATCGCGAGTTAATAGTTCGGTGCACGTGAAATTTTCCATGATCACGTGGAGGTCTTTCAACCGGACGCCTTCATAACGCCAAAGCAGAACATTAGGTGAAACAGTCAATATTTACCTGGGACAATCACTAGGATGATTTAAAAACTTATATTTATGACTTACGAGAGATGAAATTGAAAAAAACTGAATTTATAGGGATGAAATTGATAAATTTTTTAATAAAGTTTTGTGGCGTCGGTGGCTGAAGCCTGCAGTATCCTGGAATGAAGCTTCTATTAAATCAGATTTTACATATTTAATTTCTGTTTGATTAGACTACCTCCTTGACTAAATACACCTTTTTTTTTTTTTTTTTTTAATTTAAAAAGGATTTGTAATAGCTTCGGCCTTCATGTGACGCATTATAAAATGGACAAATGGCGGAGAAAGGCTGGATAGTTGGAGGAACGTGGAGGGGGTCCCTGATCACGTGGAGAAGTCAACGAACGGCTTTCAAAACAGTGGACTAGAACATTAGGTGAAACATTGAGTGGAACCAGAACGAATAAAAGATAATATGTTCTTTTAAGTTTAGACTCTTCAGATTTCGTGAAATGACATCCGGGCCCACAGATTGTGTGTTAATTCCAGCCTCCACGTATGTCATACCCTACACAGTTATATTTAACAGTAAACGACTTTTTCTCACCCAAAGTTTGCCTTAATGACATTTTCTCACCCAAAAAGTTGCAAAATTTCCCTTTTTCACCCTATGTTTATATTTCATTTACTACCCAGAATACACTTTTTGATTCGATGGCCAACGGAGAGTAAACTCGATCTAAGTTATTGAGGTTTTGAAGAAGAGATGCCGATTAATCTTTTGATGGTGGTAGATTGGATTTTGATGGTCGGGATTGGTCGAGATCTGACTTGAGAGGGGTAGTTGTGTGTTTCACAAATCGCTTCATTGCTGACAATTGGTAGAGTCAACGAGAGTAAGGTTTGAGGGGTTTTAGTGAGTAATAATCGGGGAAAAAAATAATGATAGTGTGAGATCGCAAAGAAGTCAAAATCGGCTGGCGATTGGTCAGAATATAAACTTTAGGTGGGAAAATAGTATTTTGTAACTTATTAGGTGGAAAAGGGTTGTTAAGGCAAACCTTGGGTGGGAAAAAGTTGTTTACTCTTACTCTATATTTAATATTTATCCGATTTTGTTTGAGCGAAATTTTAATTTAAGCTTTAGAATAGAATGCAAAATTTGATTTTGTATGTGATTCTTAACTTTGACTTGTGTAGTGACAAAATTCAAAATAAGTAAACATTAATTTGTATTTGTTTACTCAAATATTAATTAAAATTAGGTTAAACTAATTTTTTTATGTATATAATAGTATTAGTGGGCAATTTTAAACAATAAAATTTATCTTCGATGTATATAACAGTTTTAGTGGGTCAATCATAAACAATAAAGTAAGCCATCTTAATGGGTAGTTAAAGGAAGAAAGTGTGTCATCAATTTCCTCATTGAAATTATTCAAGAGTTAAAAAGTGGACTCCATCGAAAGATTCGGCATTATTGGAGATAAAACTACTATTCGATCCTTCCATGGCTGATGCCCCACTATCAACTACTCCATGTAATCACATCATAACCCACAAGGTTTGGGACAAAAACATTTTCATCCAATACTTTCCGAAAGTAAAACACATGTCCCAACTTTGTAACAGAAATATTATTTTACCCTCATTTTTTTTTTTTTCTTGATCACCGGAGATGTTCCAATCAGTTTACGCATATTTCAACTAATCTCTCAATGCCCTAAAACTATTGACCAAGTAAAAACCCCCAATGATTACTCCTAATAGTGCCTCGGGGGTGATGGTTTACCCTCAATTTTCTTTTAGTTTCATTTAATTGACTTATATTCTGATTAAACATTAATTTTTTTTTTTGGTTAATTTTATAAACAATTATATAATATATTTATTTTTTTAGTATGAAATCATCTTTTAATTTGAATTATTTTACATGGGTATTTTTAGTTATTGTTCATCCACAAAATCGAGAATAACCTTTTTTTTAACCTTTTTTTTTAAATGATTATTTTATAATCAATTTGACAATTAATCAGTTTTAAAAAGGGTTTACCAAATACTTTTAATATTTTATCAACAACTAGAATATTAAATAGTCATTCCTAAAATCAGAGTTATTTAGTTTAATGCATAATTATAAAATAACAGTGAAGCAAATTTTTCTTTAGACATGTTCAATTACAAATCACATGTCTTATATGTTGAAAAATGGCTTTTAGCACATGGGGTAGAAATGATAATGAAGAAAGGTTTAGGGACTTATATGTAATAGGCTAAGAAAAGGTTGTTTGTCCCACATTGATTAGNAGTATGAAATCATCTTTTAATTTGAATTATTTTACATGAGTATTTTAGTTATGTTCATCCACAAAATCGAGAACAACCTAATTTTTAACCTTTTTTTTTAAATGATTATTTTATAATCAATTTGAAAATTAATCAGTTTTAAAAAGGGTTTACCAAATACTTTTAATATTTTATCAACAACTAGAATATTAAATATTCATTCCTAAAATCAGAGTTATTTAGTTTAATGCATAATTATAAAATAATAGTGAAGCAAATGTTTATTTAGACATGTTCAATTACAAATCACATGTCTTATAACACTTGTGAATTATTTAAGTGTTAGGTGAACTAAATATTATGAAATGGTACATTAAGATTTCGAAATAAGCAGGAATTTACCCTGATTATAAAAAGACCACTTAATATTTAAAATGTAATTATTCTAACACAATAAAACTAATATAATTTGATATTAATAATAATAGAAAACTTCAATTATTAGCAATATCATTGTCAATGCTGTAAGCTTTCATCAAATATAAATAATAAAAATGGTAAAACTTAATTAAAAGTTGAACTTTCTAAATGAAGTGTCAATTTTTAATTAAGTCGTGTTACGTGGTCCTAAGACTCTTTATTTACCCATCAAATTATATTCGATGATGCATCACTTATGATAAAACATATGAAATATTATAGAACAAGTATAATATAAATTATTATTTTAAAATTAATAATTTTTTTTTGTTGAAATATGTAGGCCTTCTAGAATTTTGTTGCTTACGTGTAAGTATTTAAATTAATTAACAAAGCAGGAGGAGTAATCACCACTCAACGAAGCTAGAAGGGACTTTTCGTGGAATCGTTTACCGTAAAAAAATGATGTGAAAAGGATTAAATTATACTTAGCTGGTAACAGCGGCGAACCAGAATCCAGTATGGCGGGACTAGCGAATTAGTCAACCAGCATTAAAATACTTTCATTAATTGGCCGGTAACCTGTACCATCAGGTTGAGATTATTGTAATTGAAGGAGTAAGCCATCGACGGTGGAGTTTTATTGAAGACGAGCTACAGATGTCGTTTAGATACAGAGATGTCGTGTACTAGGAATATGTCTACTTTCATGCAGGACCAATCTCTACCGATTCAACCTCCTTATATTAATATTTTATGACATATTTTGTGGTTGTAATGAAAGCTTTAACGTAAGGAAAACGGTATGCTACATTTCCACATACTTTCTTGTATAATTTTGACGTGATAGTTCGTAATTGGTTAATTCGTAATAGATTTCATTTGAGTTTCAACTAATAAATTATAGTTGATCAATTACGAACTGTCACATCAGGATTATGAGAATTTTTTTTGAATGAGACATTATTTTTAACGTAAACATCATGGGGTTAGTGATGGTCAAAAAAAATTGTTTCTTTTATTGACTTTCAGGGTTTGAATCACTTTGAAATCATCTATCATATTTGTGACTTATTTTGAAATATTAAACTTATAATGTATTCAATGAGTTACATAAATTAGTTGAGATACGTGTAAACTGATCCAAACATTTCGATAAAAAAAACAAAAAAAAGAAAAAAGAAAGCTTTAGGGTGAGCACTAAGAGTTGATGATTTAGGAAAAATATATAGTACAATTCTGGATTTATTTTATTTTTAAATAAATTAGATTAACAACAGATAAATTTATGGGAACCAACATGACATCACTTAGTCTTGATAATCCAAACCAACAAACAAGCCCGACAAGAAGACAAGTTTTGTAATGAAAGTAAATTAGGCCCACTTTACACGAATTTATTTCTCAATCTAATAAATTAATTTTTCTTTTAAAAGCAGAACATTAGGTGAAACAGTCCAATTTACCTGGGACAATCACTAGGATGATTTAAAAACTTATATTTATGACTTACGAGAGATGAAATTGAAAAAAACTGAATTTATAGGGATGAAATTGATAAATTTTTAATAAAGTTTTGTGGCGTCGGTGGCTGAAGCCGCAGTATCCTGGAATGAGCTTCTATTAATCAGATTTTACATATTTATTTCTGTTTGATTAGACTACCTCCTTGACTAAATACACCTTTTTTTTTTTTTTTTTAATTTAAAAAGGATTTGTAATAGCTTCGGCCTTCATGTGACGCATGTAAAATGGAAAATGGCGGAGAAAGGCTGGATAGTTGGAGGAACGTGGAGGGGGGTCCCTGATCACGTGGAGAAGTCAACGAACGGCTTTCAAAACAGTGGACTAGAACATTAGGTGAAACATTGAGTGGAACCAGAACGAATAAAAGATAATATGTTCTTTAAGTTTAGACTCTTCAGATTTCGTGAAATGACACCGGGCCCACAGATTGTGTGTTAATTCCAGCCTCCACGTATGTCATACCCTACACAGTTATATTTAACATAAACGCCCAAAAAGTTGCAAAATTTTGCTTTTCCACCCAATGTTTATATTCCATTTACTACCCAGAATACACTTTCTGATTCATAGCCAACGGAGAGCAAACTCGATCTAAGTTATTGGGGTTTTAAAGAGGGGATGCCGATTAATATTTGATGGTAGTAGGTTAGATTTTGATTGTCGGGATTGGTCGAGATCTGACTTGAGAGGGGTAGCTGCGTGTTTCACAAATCGCTTCATTGCTAGCAATTGGTACTATCAACGGGAGCAAGGTTTGAGAGGTTTTAGTGAGTGATAATTGGAAAAAAGAATAGTAATGGTGTGAGGTCGCAAAGAAGTCGAAATCGGCCAGCGATTGGTCAGAATATAAACTTTGGGTGGGAAAATGGTATTTTTAACATATTAGGTTGCAAAGTGTTGTGAAGGCAAACCTGGGTGGGAAAAGTCATTTACTCTTACTCTATACTTAATATTTATCCGATTTTGTTTGAGCGAAATTTAATTTAAGCTTTAGAATAGAATGCAAATTTGATTTTGTATGTGATTCTTAACTTTGACTTGTGTAGTGACAAAATTCAAAATAAGTAAACATTAATTTGTATTTGTTTACTCAAATATTAATTAAAATTAGGTTAACTAATTTTTTTTGTATATATAGTATTAGTGGGCAATAAAATTTATCTTCGATGTATATATAGTCTTAGTGGGTCAATCATAAACAAAAAGTAAGCCATCTTAATGGGTAGTTAAAGGAAGAAAGTGTGTCATCAATTTCCTAATTGAAATTATTCAAAGACTTAAAAGTGGACTCCATCGAAAGATTCGGTATTATTGGAGATAAAACTATATCGATCCTTCCATGGCTGATGCCCCACTATCAATACTCCATGTAATCACATCATAACCACAAGGTTTGGGAAAAAAACATTTTCATCCAATACTTTCCGAAAGTAAAACACATGTCCCAACTTTGTAACAGAAATACTATTTTACCCTCAATTTTTTTTTTTTTTTGATCACCGAAGATGTTTCAGTCAGTTTACGCGTATTTTAACTAATCTTTTAAGGCCCTAAAACTATTGACTGAGTAAAAACATCAATGACTATCCCTAGTAGTGCTGGGGTGGGGGTTTACCCTCAATTTTTTTTACTTTATTTAATTGACTCATATCTGATTAAACATGAATTTTTTTTTTTTTTTTTTTTTGTTAATTTTATAAACAATTAATATATATATTTATTTTTTAAGTTGAATAAGTAGTCCTTTACATTGACACTGCCCTGGATGTATTGTAACTTCCAAGAAGGTATTTCTTTACCCCATTAATCAGGAAATGGCCTATCTCCACGTGTATTTTATTTTAATTATTGATTCGATTGGAAATACAAACAAAGCCTAACATTTTTGTTTTTTTATCATATCACAAGAACAATTTGTATACGTAATCAGAATTCAAGTTGAGGGATCTCAAATCTCTAAACATAAAAATTCATTCTCTGGTAGAGCCATCACAGGAGTTGAAAACCATACATTAACATTATTATGAACCAGACAATCTACGCCGATCTCTTCACACTTTTCCGGTTTCAACTTGGATGATATTGGTGTCCACTCCTTTGAATTCTTTAGCACAATTATCGGCTTCTGATTTCTCTTCTCCATTCAACAATTTTGAAAATCTTTCAGCCAAATTCTTCCTTGCCCCAGGAGAAACGCCATTCTTCCCAATAATTGACTCCAAAACTGACTCTGCAAGTAGTTTATTATCTATCACTACTTTCCCAGATTCCCCTATCGATTCGTCCTTCGAAAAGCCAATCTGCAGAACAATAAAATACATATATAATTCTGACCCCTTAAATAAACTTTTTTTATATATTTTTCATTTAGATACGTCTTTGTAATTTGTATACAAAAGTCAACTGCAATTTTCATGCAGAATAATACGAAGGCAAGGGTTAGGCCTCTTCTCTGTTTTCAGACTTCCATTTATATTTTTATTTTTATGTAAACTTTTACTTACTGTCAATGATCCGAAGGGTGATAGTGTGAAAAGAATTGAAGCGCCAGGTGGAAAGTTTTCGCCCTTGAAGGCCTCAAGAAATTGCTCAATGGCTTTGGATTCAGCGTCAGTGTAAAGTCCAAGTGATTTCCAAATGGCGACGCAATTTTCTGCAACTTTCTCTGAGTATTGTTGACCAGTTAATGGCAAGATCATTGTCACTCTAATGAATTTCTCAAAGGGACCTACAAAATGATACCAAAAATATAATTAATTTATCATAATTTATATATAATTATGGTATAATATATATTTTTTGTCATGTATAAACAGTATTTTAATTTTAATACAATCCATAATATTAAGAGCCTTTCCTCTATTTAAGAAAGTTAATAAACTCAATAAATTTGAGTGATCTACAATTGATATCCTTTAAGAAAATTCTCTCCGCCTCACGTTCACTCAACAACCAAAATTAATGCATCAAAAGCGGGCCAAAAAAATCGGCTACCTGTAACGACATCTCTAAAGAACGGAACGGATTCAAATAACTCATCAGCACTCTTGCCCTTCCACTTGCTGGCGAGTGACGACACGGCGCTATCCTCAACGTACACTCCGATCGCCGTGAACTTCACGAACTTGCCTTGAATTTCCAAACCTCTCACCCCTGCGCAAGGCAGCACCAATTAAGGGTCAATAATCATATCAAATACTAAAAATAAAATAAAAGATAAAGCATAACACGGATGGCGCGTAAATGGAGCGTATTTCACTAACCTGAGCCACCGAGGAAATGAGTTTTAGAGGAGCCAGGAGGTTTAACAGTGGAGGAGAAGGTGACGTGTTCGACCTGGCCATCGGAGACGGAGGGTGAGGGATTCATTTTTAACGGACAATGTTAAAACGATAAAAACAAGAATAAAATGTTCGAATTGAGTTTGAGGTTGAGTTTTGTCCTGTGGTTTGATTTTATAGAAAAAGAGAGGGAAGGGAGTAGTTGATGGAATTCGATTCGTGGACAAAATCGCCAGTAAGACTTGTGAGTTAATAGTTCGGGCACGGTGAAAGGTCCCGACACTGGAGGTCTTCAACGGACGCCTTCATAACGCAAAGCGAACATTAGGTGAAACAGTCAATATTTACCTGGGACATCACTAGGATGATTAAAAACTTATATTTATGTAGAGATTGAAATTGAAAAAAACTGAATTATAGGTGAAATTGATAAATTTTTAATAAAGTTTTGTGGCGTCGGTGGCTGAAGCCTGCAGTATCCTGGAATAAGCTTCTATTAATCAGATTTTACATATTAATTTCTGTTTGATTAGACTACTCCTTGACTAAATACACCTTTTTTTTTTTTTTTTTAAAAAAGGATTTGTAATAGCTTCGGCCTTCATGTGACGCATGATAAAATGGACAAATGGCGGAGAAAGGCTGATAGTTGGAGGAACGTGGAGGGGGTCCCTGATCACGTGGAGAAGTCAACGAACGGCTTTCAAAACTAGACTAGAACATTAGGTGAAATTGAGTGGAACCAGAACGAATAAAGAAAATAGTTCTTTTAAGTTTAGACCTCTTCAGATTCGTGAAATAGACATCCGGCCCAGATTGTGTGTTAATTCCAGCCTCCACGTATGTCATACCCTACACAGTTATTAATAACGATCTCAAAGTGCATACATTCTCACCCCAAAAGTTGCAAAATTTCTTTTTCCACCCAGTTTATATTCCATTTACTACCCAGAATACACTTTCTGATTCATAGCACACGGAGGAAACTCGATCTAAGTTATTGGGGTTTTAAGAGATGCCGATTAAATTTGGTGGTAGATTGGATTTTTGATTGTCGGGATTGGTCGAGATCTGACTTGAGAGGGTAGTGCGTGTTTCACAAATCGCTTCATTGCTACAATTGGTATATCAACGGAGCAAGGTTTGAGGGTTTTAGTGAGTGATAATTGGAAAAAAAATGATATGTGTGAGGTCGCAAAGAAGTCGAAAGCTGTGCGCGATTGGTCAGAATATAAACTTTGGGGGAAAATGGTATTTTTAACTATTAGTGTGCAAAGTGTTGAAGGCAAACCTTGGGTGGGAAAAGTCATTTACCTTACTCTATACTTAATATTTATCCGATTTTGTTTGAGCGAAATTTTAATTTAAGCTTTAGAATAGAATGCAAAATTGATTTTGTATGTGATTCTTAACTTTGACTTGTGTAGTGACAAAATTAAAATAAGTAACATTAATTTGTATTTGTTTACTCAAATATTAATTAAAATTAGGTTAAACTAATTTTTTTATGTATATAATAGTATTAGTGGGCCAATAAAATTTATCTTCGATGTATATATAGTCTTAGTGGGTCAATCATAAACATAAAGTAAGCCATCTTAATGGGTAGTTAAAGGAAGAAAGTGTGTCATCAATTTCCTAATTGAAATTATTCAAGTTAAAAAGTGGACTCCATCGAAAGATTCGGTATTATTGGAGATAAACACTATTCGATCCTTCCATGGCTGATGCCCCACTATCAACTACTCCATGTAATCACATCATAACCCACAAGGTTTGGGAAAAAACATTTTCATCCAATACTTTCCGAAAGTAAAACACATGTCCCAACTTTGTAACAGAAATACTATTTTACCCTCAATTTTTTTTTTTTTTTGATCACCGAAGATGTTTCAGTCAGTTTACGCGTATTTAACTAATCTTTTAAGGCCCTAAAACTATTGACGAGTAAAAACTCAATGACTATCCCTAGTAGTGCTGGGGTGGTGGTTTACCCTCATTTTCTTTTACTTTCATTTAATTGACTCATATCTGATTAAACATGAATTTTTTTTTTTTTTTTTTTTGTTAATTTTATAAACAATTATATAATATATTTATTTTTTTAGTATGAAATCATCTTTAATTTGAATTATTTTACATGGTATTTTTAGTTATGTTCATCCACAAAATCGAGAAAACTTTTTTAACCTTTTTTTTTAAATGATTATTTTATAATCAATTTGAAATTAATCAGTTTTAAAAAGGGTTTACAAATACTTTTAATATTTTTCACACACTAGAATATAAATATCATTCCTAAAATCAGAGTTATTTAGTTTAATGCATAATTATAAAATAATAGTGAAGCAAATGTTTTTAGACATGTTCAATTACAAATCACATGTCGTATATGTTGAAAAGGCTTTTAGCACATGGGGTAGAAATGATAATGAAGAAAGGTTTAGGGACTATATGTAAATAGGCTAAGAAAAGGTTGTTTGTCCCACAGATTAGGATTGAAAAGTGGAAAACTTTGGGGCCTATATATAAGCACCCATATCATTGTATTAATCCTCCCAAGTTGTAATTCCATTACTTCTTTTGTTTAGGGTTCTTCTTTAAGGACCCTTTAGTTTGCAAGGTTTATTGTATCTCCCCTTTGTTTTGGGTATTTGTTGTAGTTGCCCAAATATTGTAATATTGTTTGGAGATAGGGAGTTTTCTTTTGCAGCACCGAGGAGTAGGTTTTAAACACCAACTCGTTAATTCCTGGTATTCGTTATTTTTTGCATTTAATTTTGAACAATTATTTATGCTTTATTACTTGTATTATTATATTCAATAAGCTAGCGTTAGAGTTTATTTTCCGTTGCATAACAATTGTATCAGAGCCTAGGTTTAGGACAGTGAGTAGCTATTTGTATGGTTATAGCATGTCTAGGAAAATTCTGTCAAAAAGACATAAAAAGTCTAAGGAGACTGGATTTTAAGTGGGACCATTTGTGACCCTCCATTGTTTCCTGGGAATTTCCTGGTGATATTTAATCATTTCAGCACTTACTACTACCTACGGGCTATTGTTGATTTGTTGGTAGCTTTGAATATAATAATTTGTGGAGCTTGGTTATTGGGAATTTTGTTTACCAAGCCAATTGAGTAAGGAATAAATGGCATCATCGTCTGAGGATTCATCGTCCGAGGCTATACACCATCGTGGACCACATCCATACCAGTAAAGTGATAACGGTTTCAATGCAAAATTGATGTTGAAAAATTGATGGCCAAAATAATTTTGGCTTGTGGCAGAGTGAGGTAATGGATAGCTTGTATCAGCAGGATCTAGATATCGTTCTGGAGGAGGAAAAACCAGAAGATGTCTTTGAGAAAGACTGGGTGAGGTTGAATGTAAAAGCGTGTGGGATGATTCGCTCATGTCTTTGTAGAGAGCAGAAATATCCATTCATGAAAGAGACGTCTACCAATAAGTTATGGAAGGCGCTGGAAAACAATACTGAAGAGAAGTAATGAAAATCGGCTCTATTTGATGAAAAGACTGTTTCGTCTTCAGTTGAGACCAGGTACGAATATCAGTAGCCATATTGATACTTTAAAAGATTAATTGCTGATTGTTAATTTGGATGAACATTCAAGATGAGCATAAGGCTATGTTGTTAATTGGATCTCTTCCAGATGAGTTGGACTATCTTAGTATTACACCTTCTTCATGGGAAAGAAAAATTGTCTTTTGAAGAAGTTTTTTGTCTGCTCTATCCAATCATGAAATTCGGAAGAAGGATCAAAAGGAGAATAGAGATGAGTCAGAGAAGCTCTTGTTGAAGAGGCGGAGTCAAAATCAGAGAGTAAGAAGGAGAGAAGGGAAAGCTCTCGTTAAAAGGGAAAGCTCAATAGGGATCAATGTGCTTTTGTCGTGAGAAAGGGCATTGGAAGAAAGATTGTCCGAAGTTGCAAAAGAAAGAGGGCAAAGCTACTTCTAATGCATACGTTGTGAGCGTGAAGAGGATGAGTCTGATTTCTGTCTAGTTAGCTTACCATCCACCTCTGGATCAATGAGTGGATTATGGATTCAGGTTGTACCTATCATATGTGTCCCCACAGGAGTGGTTTTTAATTTTGAAGAACTTGATGGTGGAGTTGTTTATATGGGCAATGATGAGCTTGTAAAGCAACTGGGATAGGTTCAATTCGGTTGAAGAATCATGATGGTCAACTAGAACTCTGACAGATGTTCGGTATGTACCGAAGTTGAAAAAGAATCTCATCTCTTGGGAGCCTTGGAATCTAAAGGCTTCACAGTGATATGCGAGATGGAATTCTAAAGTTTCTTCAGGCGCTCTTGTGTAATGAAAGGCACGAGGAGAAACAACTGTATTACTATAATGGTAGTACAGTTATTGAAACGACAGCTGCAGTCGTGCAGAAGGATGCAGATTCAGAAATGCTCAAGTTGTGGCATATGCGTTGGGCATGAGGTGAAAAAGCCTTACTTAGTTTGGTGAATCAAGGCTTATGAAAGGTGCAAAGACCTGTAAGCTGGACTTCTGTGAGCATTGTGTTCTGGGAAAACAGAACAGAGTGAAATTCGGCACCGCAATCTATAATACTAAGAGTATTTTGGATTATGTTCATTCTGATGTGTGGGGACCTACAAAACAACATCTTTAGGAGGTATGCACTATTTTGTTACTTTTGTAGATGATTTTTCCCGAAGAGTTTGGGTGTAGTGATAAAAACTAAAGATAACGTACTTGGTGTTTTCCTTAAATGGAAAAAAGATGTTGAGAGGACTGGCAGAAAGATCAAGTAGCTACGTACAGATAATGGGTGGGAGTATCGTAGTGATCCGTTTTTGAAAGTTTGCCAAGATGAAGGATAGTACATCACTTTACAGTGAGAAATACACCATAGCAGAATGGGGTGGCAGAAACGCATGAATCGAACTATACTGAGAAAGTTCGGTGTATGTGTCCAATTCTGGTTGGGCAAGAGTTTTGGGCTGAGGCAGTTATAATGCGTGTCATACTCATTAATCGTCTACCATCAACTGCAATTGAAGGCAAGACGCCGATTGAGGTATGGTCTGGAAACCTGTTTCTGATTATGACTCTTTACATGTTTTTGGCTCCACTGCTCTTATATCATGTAAAAGAGTCTAAGTTAGATCCTAGAGACAAAGAAGCAGTATTTATGGGATTACCTCAGGTGTGAAAGGATACCGTCTTGGTGTCCAGTTCAAAGAAATACTGTTTAGTAGGGATGTGGACATTTGATGAGTCTTTTATGTTAGAAAAAGAAAAGGTTTTCAGTACTCCGCAACAGGTGGAGCATACTTAGCAGCAGGTGGAGTTTGAAACAACATCAGTTAGCCCAGCTGGAAATGAGACTCCTATGATAGAGGAGTTCATTGGAGATGAAGAAGAGGTTCTTCCCAAGAACCTCAACAAGAATCCATTGCTGTTAATATGCCAAGACGAAAAATTCGCAAGCCTGCTCGTTTTGCTGATACGGTGGCCTATGCACTCCCAATTGAAGATGGTGAAGTTCCTTCCACTATAATGAGTAGCTAACAGTTCCGAAAATGGTAAGTGGAGGAAAGCCATGAAAGAAGAGATGTAGTCTCTCCATAAGAATGAAACTTGGGAGGTTGTTCAATTACCAAAGAATAAGAAGGCAATTGGATGCAAATGGGTATATGCAAAGAAAGAAGGATTTCCGATTTGAAAGACATCCGATACAAGGCAAGGTTGGTGGCGAAAGGCTACGCTCAGAAGGAAGGAATATATTTCGATGAGGTATTTTCTCCAGTTGTAAAGAATTCTTCCATTAGAATTTTGTTGGCCTTTGGTGCTCAGATGAATCTTGAACTTGTTCAACTTGATGTGAAAACGCGTTTCTACACGGTGATTTGGAAGAGGAAATCTATATAACTAGCCAGAAGGATTTAGGAGATTGAGAAGGAAGATTGGGTTTGTAAACTGAAAAGATCGCTTTATGGTTTGAAACAATCTCCGAGGCAGTGGTACAAGCGATTTGATAGGTTTATGATGGGTCAGGAGTACACAAGAAGCAATTTGACAACTGTGTGTATTTTCAAAGGCTACAAGGTGATACTCTCTTTATCTACTCTTATAGTTGATGATATGTTGATTGCTTCAAAGAATGTAGAAGAAATTGAGAGTAAAGGCTCAACTAAATCAAGAATTTGAGATGAAGGATTTAGGGGAAGCAAGAGATTCTCGGTATGGAGATAATTAGAGATAGAGGAAATGGCAAGGTTTGTTTGACCAAAAGAGTATCTAAAGAAGGTCTTACAAGTTTTGCTAAATGAAAGTACAAAAACTGTAAGTACTCCACTTGCTCTCTATAAAGCTTAGTGGTCATTATCTCCAAGTACGCATGAAGAACAAGAGTATATGTCAAGAGTCCGTATTCAAATGCGGTTGGTAGCTTGATGTATTCAATGGTGTGTACTAGGCCCGACATTTCACATGCAGTTGGAATTGTGAGCAGGTATATGCATGATCCTGGTTAGGACATTGGCAAGCTGTGAAGTGGATTTACGGTATATTATAGGTACTGTAAACATTGGTTTGGTTTTTGAGCGGGATGAAAATCTTAGTCAATTTGCTGTTGGCTATGTTGATTCTGATTATGCTGGTGATTTGGACAAGCGTCGGTCAATACTGGATATGTATTTACTCTGTAGAGCTCCGTAAGTGGAAATCTTCTTTGCAGTCTACAGTTGCTTTGTCTACTACAGAGGCGGAATTCATGGCAGTTACGAGGCTGTGAAGGAAGCTATTGGTTCAAGGGCTATTGGATGAATTGAAAATTAGTCAGAAGAAGATCACTATCTTCTGACGTCAGAGTGCTATTCACTTAGCAAGAATCCAGTATTCCACTTTCGCACCAAGCATATAGAGTTCGTTACCACTTTGTGCGGGAAATTATTTGAAGGAGAATCTATTAGAGAAGATTGGACTGCTGAGAATCCTACAGATGTCTTAACAAAAGTAGTGACAATGATCAAGTTCAATCATTGTTTGAACTTGATCAACATCCTGCGAGCTTGATTGGCTTTTTGGCACATTTGGAGGCGTTGCAAAATTTGACAGAAGAATACAAGACGTGAAGGTTTGCTAATTCGCCAAGGTGGAGATTTGTTGAAAAATGGCTTTTAGCAAATCACATGGGTAGAAATGATAATGGAGAAAGGTTTAGGGACTTATATGTAATAGGCTAAGAAAAGGTTGTTTGTCCCACATTGATTAGGATTGAAAAGTGGGAAACTTTTGGGGCCTATAATAAGGACCCATATCATTGTTATTAATCATCCCAAGTTGTAATTCCAGTATCTTTTGTTTAGGGTCTTTCTTTAAGGACCCTTTAGTTTGCAAGTTTTGTTGTATCTCCCCTTTGTTTTGGGTATTGTTGTATTGCCCAAATATTTGTAATATTGTTTGGAGATAGTGGAGTTTCTTTTGCAGCGCCCGAGGACGTGGTTTTAACACCGAACCTCGTTAATTCCTGGTATTCTTTATTTTTGCATTAATTTTGACATTTATTTATGCTTTTTACTTGTATTATTATATTCAATACGTAGCGTTAGAGTTTATGTTTCCGTTGCATAACATTATAACACTGTGAATTATTAAGTGTTAGGTGAACAAATATTATCAAGTGGTACATTAAGATTTCGAAATCAGCAGGAATTTACCTGATTATAAAAAGACCACTTAATATTTAAAATGCAATTATTCTAACACACATAAAAACTAATATAATTTGATATTAATAATAATAGAAAACCATTTATAGCAATATCATGTCAATGCTGTAAGCTTTCATCAAATATAAATAATAAAATGGTAAAACTTAATTAAAAGTGAACTTTCTAAATGAAGTGTCAATTTTTAATTAGTCGTGTTACGGGTCCTAAGACTCTTTATTTACCCATCAAATATATTCGATGATGCATCACTTATGATAAAACATATGAAATATTATAGAACAAGTATAATATAAATTATTATTTAAAATTAATAATTTTTTTGTTGAAATATGTAGGCCTTCTAGAATTTGTGTGCTTACGTGTAAGTATTTAAATTAATTAACAAAGCAAGAGGAGTAATCACCACTCAACGAAGCTAGAAGGGACTTTTCGTGGAATCGTTTACCGTAAAAAAATGATGTGAAAAGGATTAAATTATACTTAGCTGGTAACAGCGGCGAACCAGAATCCAGTATGGGGGATTAGCGAATTAGTCAACCAGCATATAAAATACTTTCATTAATGGCCGGTAACCTGTCATCAGGTTGAGATTATTAATTGAAGGAGCAAGCCATCGACGGTGGAGTTTTATTGAAGACGAGCTACAGATGTCGTTTAGATACAGAGATGTCGTGTACTAGGAATAGTCTACTTTCATGCAGGACCAATCTCTACCAATTCAACCTCTTATATTAATATTTTATGACATATTTTGTGGTGTAATGAAAGCTTTAACGTAAGGAAAACGGTTATGCTACATTTCCACAACTTTCTTGTATAATTTGACGTGATAGTTCGTAATTGGTTAATTGTAATAGATTTCATTGAGTTTCAACTAATAAATTATAGTTGATCAATTACGAACTGTCACATCAGGATTATTGAAATTTTTTTGAATGAGACATTATTTTAACGTAACATCATGGGGTTAGTGATGGTCAAAAAAAATTGTTTCTTTTATTGACTTTCAGGGTGGATCACTTTGAAATCATCTATCATATGTGACTTATTTGAAATATAACTTATAATGTATTCAAGAGTTACATAAATTAGTTGAGATACGTGTAAACTGATCCAAACATTTCGATAAAAAAAACAAAAAAAAGAAAGAAAGCTTTAGGGGTGAGCACTAAGAGTTGATGATTTAGGAAAAAATATAGTACAATTCTGGATTATTTTATTTTTAAATAAATTAGATTAACAACAGATAAATTTATGGGAACCAACCTGACATCACTTGTCTTGATAATCCAAACCACAACAAGCCCGACAAGAAGACAAGTTTTGTAATGAAAGTAAATTAGGCCCACTTTACACGAATTTATTTCTCAATCTAATAAATTAATTTTTTTTACAAATAATTTATCAAATCGAAGTGATGAGTTTGTACGGGGAGTTCGTCAACACCAATACATTTTTTTTTTTTTATCGAATACTTGTCGTACAAAAGAAATACATCCAAATTTTATCACAATTACCATTTCACCCACAATTTTCTGTTACGTGCAATTAAATAACTCATATTTCTTTATAGGGATTATTCTATACTCAGAGGGAAAACATAATCCAATAAACCTCCTCTTGTTCTGGAAATAGTCTTCGAACCCTTATTATTTGCACTTTTTAAAAAAAAAAATTAACCGAAAATGAGTATAAGTAAAGTAACTAAATATCAACATAAATCAATAAAAAATTTTCTTAAAGAAATAATAAAAATGAGAAAAAAAAAAAAACCCTCATTGCAACCCATTATACCTAATCTTGGGACATCTAAATTGCCTCAATCGAGCACACTCACCCCAACCAGTCATCACCGTAATCATTGGGTGAGATTCGAATCAAAAGGAAGTATTCTAAGCCCCGCTATTTGAGGTGGGTAAGTAATAAAAATGCAACATTATCTTAACAGTAGACCAAATGTTGATTAGGGTAAGTGCTTCTTTTAAATTTGGGATATTAATTAAAAAAAACCTTATTTATTCAATTACAACATACAAGGGTTTTTTGGTAATTTTATTTAAAAATAATAAGTGCAAAATCAATAATTTTGACAAGCGAGTGACATAAAGAGCTATTGTAGAACAAGAAGTGATTTATGGAATTAGAGTATAACTAAGGGGGTTAGAAAATTTCACTTATTATAAACAAAATTTAGGAAAAATATATAATAAATAAAGTAACAATTAATATCAAAACTGTTATGCCTAAAAAAGGTAGGATTGACGTAGAGCCTTGTCAGCATAGGATGGTCAGAACTTGGGAATGATCTATGACCATCTAGACACAGTCACGTCGCGTAATGCGCAAGTGGGACACACCCGTCAGTGTAGGGTGAGTGCCAGGCTAGCAGGTGGTTGGAAATCATCCACATGTCCAACCTACATAAGTCGAGGAAATCCCTGGGTAGGTGAAAAATGGGACGCAGGAAGGATTTACACGGTACCCACCCACTTGCAAATTTAGTAATCATTACCTTAGTTTCTTTCACTAAAATAGAGGTTTTCCCTCTCATTTGCGGGATTGACTAATTTTACTCTAAAATAGTCTTACTTTCCTCCCCTCTCTCTCTCTCTCTCTCTCTCTCTCTCTTGTATTCTCTAAACCGTAGCTCAACTCACTGAATGCGACCGACCTTTATCCTCTTGTTAATACAAAACCTGACGTGGATCACTTTTGAGCATCCGAACCACTTTAAACATGCCTCTCACCCTTATTAACTAATAATAATCGCGTGTGACTTATAGTCCGCTTAGCATTTTTCACACTGCGAATAGTTGGTGTCTAAAATCGAACATCAACAAAAACCAAATTTCAATTTCTCTTGCGTTAGTGTGAACAAAACTACAAATTCAAAACGTCTAATACAAGTTAATTTTCATTTTCAATTCTTTTGCCAAACAGCATTAATATATTCTCTACAGCAAACCATTATCTGTCTCACAGCGGCAATTATTGACTCTCAGGCATTTGCTTGTTTCTTCTTGTTATAATTATTGACTTCCAGGCCCAAAATGCTAAATATCACCAATTAATTTTTCTATTTTTTACTGAATATATGACATTATTAAAAACAACGAGAACCATTTTATTCCAAAGCCTACTTTTTGTGAAAGTAGACTGAAATGACACATTCATCCCCTAATAATGCAGAAAGAAGTCTTGATGCAGATGATTTAATCCATATTTTCCTGCTTCTTCCCTAACATTACTATGAACGTTTTAATTTATTAATTATAGATGATAATTCATGATTCTATGAATGGAATCAAAGATTGATGAATTCATTTCTATTTTACAAATTCAGAAACAACAGAAGCTTTACTTGAGAGTTGGATTGGCCTAAATGAGGGTTGTGGTTCCTCCTCCATGTTTGAGCTGAAAGTTCCTTTGTATTGTTTGACTCTTCACCACATTGCAATGTTTTCCACTGAAATCAAAAGTAATATACTGGCTTTCTTTTTTGGCCCACCGAGTTGGGTAAATAGGCGCCAGGGTTACATTATCTGACATAAGACTGTTGCATATTGCCTTTCTTCCAGCTCTTGCCTCTTACCATATTCATCTACGCCAATCACCTGATAATGAAAAACCAAAGCTTGGAGAGCTTTGTCATGGTCTTGCATTTTTACAACCAGGCACACTGTAAAACTACGGCAGAGTTTATAAAAAGCTAGTGGTGGCACCTCGAGGGTTATAGAAGTTCCCACATTTTGGAAGCTGAACCCCTCTGGAATTTCATTTCCACGAAAAAAGAAAGAACCTTCATACTGTTTTTGTATAAAAATAATATTTAACAGCATATGTTAAAGTATAAAATAAAAAATAACGATCATGTAAAGGAAATCTAGAGAATGGAAGTTATACCTTTTCCAATACGGCTTTTAGACTATTCTGATCCAGTTTTTAACAGTTGCCAAGGTTGACTCTCCACTCCGGCAAGATGGAATCAAAATTACATAACTCCAGTGATATAGAATTGTATGCTTCAACAATTCCAGCACTTGATGGTAAACATTTAGGCCTCTCACAATAGCTTATGTCTATAGTTTTCAAGTTACAAAGTTCTTTGAAGCTTGGTGGTATCCATTCAAAATTGCTTCTGCTTAGATTTAATCTTTCTAGAGAGTACAACTTAGGGAGAATGTTGGGTAACCTCATGATTTGACAATCAGACAAATCTAATTCTAATAAATAGCTCAAATATGATAAAAGAGGCCATATCCGCTTAAGGATAATGTACAAAGTTCGTTCAATTTTCCTAACTGCTGGGGCAAATTATGGAGTTTTGAGCAACCTAAGATACAAAGGTATGTAAAGAGTCTTTAACTAACAAATGTCGCTTAGGAGACTTTCAAGCCTTAAACAGTCTTCAAGATTCAATCAAGCTGGTCATGATGGATTATTCAATCGAGGGCAACTCTATTACATAGATGTTCCATCAAAATATATGTTAATCATGTTACATGAGATCTTCGGAGTCTTCTTAAGATTTGAACAACTAGACATAATGAGATGCATAAGAAATTTTGATTGAATGTCTATGGGAAGACTGCTAAGGCTTTTGCAACTGTTAAGATTCAAGACAACCAGCTTATTTAGATATTCAATTGATGAATGAACCTTAATCATATTTGTCCAAGATTTTTGGGATCATTGAGAGATCTGGAATTCTAACTAGGTGTTTNTATTCAATCGAGGGCAACTCTATTACATAGATGTTCCATCAAAATATATGTTAACCATGTTATACGTGATCTTCGGAGCCTTCTTAAGATTTGAACAACTAGACATAATGAGATGCATAAGAAATTTTGATTGAATGTCTGTGGGAAGACTGCTAAGGCTTTTGCAACCGTTAAGATTCAAGATAACCAGCTTATTTAGATATTCAATTGATGAATGAACCTCAATCATACTTGTCCAAGATTTTTGGGATCATTGAGAGATCTGGAATTCTAACTAGGTGTTTAGAGTAGATAAGGTTAATATGCTTCGACTTTTCTAAATGTTGCAATTTACTTGATGATTATTTATAATCACGCGACCTTCTTTTCCGATTCTGTCAAGGTCAATTGGATACCTCTTGTTGTTGCGAGATTTTGTAACAATAATAGATAACCTTTCAAACCTCATTTTAGTGGCAAAGAAAACTACGCAGATTGAAAACAAACCATCTCTCACATTCTCGTAATACCATCTCATTCCTAATAAATACATAAAATACATGGAGGAGGAACCACAACACAGAAGACTGAACTTTTAGAAATTCTTTTATAGCCAATCCAACTCTCAAGTAAATAATTTATTTATTCTACAACGTAATTTGCAACTATCAAGTTGATTGGCATAAACTAATATGGTAAGAGGCGAGGACTTCTCTGCACAAATAGAGTATAGAAAAGAGTAATGTTACACCTACAACCTCTTCTCATAAACTTTCTCTCACAAATCTGACTTGATAGCTTTCAATTGATCAATCGTAATTTATCATTTGGAACCTATTGTGAGCTGATTAATTACGAACTGTCACGTCGAGATTGTGAGAGGAAGTTTGTGTGAAGAGGTTGTGGATGTAGCATTTTCCGATAGAAAAACACAGGAATACTTGAGATTTTTGTTCAGCTTTGTTTGCTCAAAACTTTTCCTTCAAATTCGTTTGTAATTTTATCACAGAAAATGGTCTCACTTTTCTCTTCTTTCTGATCACCTTTTTTTCTACTAACAGAAGTTGTACAAGTTTATACATACATTTTAACAGCCAACAATAAACCAACAAGTGGCTAAATTCACAACACATAATTTCTTGTTTTTGGCAATCTTAATTAAATTATTTTCGGTGTGTGAAACTGTGAAATACAACCTTAATTTGTCAAACTATTGGTAGATAAAACGACTTCATTTAAGAGGCTGTAAGGACTTTTTTTGTTTTTGGTATTCTAGGGTGTTCAGATCATTTTTCTCATATCTCAATTATTCTTTCGATGTCTTGAAATTAACGGCTAGGTAAACCTCTAGTAATTACCCCTTATTAATAGTTATGAGAATTTAAACTCATGACTTCCTTGAATAATACACGTAAAAGTCTTAAGCAAACTACTAAACTATCTAGAGGTAGTTGAGGCTGAAGGACTTTGGGTGTGAAAAAAAAGACTTTCTGTGTTAAATGACTTTCGGTGTGTGAAATGCAATATGGTTCTCCACTGAAGACTTAAAATTTTCAGTGAACAAAAGCTGCCATTCAGTTATTAGATCATCTACTACACAAGAAATTTGTAATATTATTTGACAAAGAAAATATTTGATATATACTTGGTATGTGTATTGATTTACGAATATGTTAACAAACTCATAAGCATTACTAAGTATGGCGTTGAGATATCTTACCATATTTTGTCTTTGGTTAGACAATTTTAAAGAATTTGGAAATTATGGCCAACAATATGATAATCTTGAAATGTCACAATATCACAGAAAACAATTCCTTGAAACTATTTCCTCATACTATCTAGTGGTAGCTTAGTAGTTATAGAAGATCCTGCATTTTGAAAGCTAAACCGGCCACTTACGAATTTCATTTCCAGGGAAGCAAACACAAGCATCACTTTCTCTGTTTTTCTACTCTGTTTATGCAGAAAATTCTCTCTACCTCTTACCATCTTCGTGTATGCCAATCAACTTGATACTTGAAAATTACGGCTGATTCTTAATAAATTAATGATCCGACATGAGACTGTAGTATTATGATTCAGTTGAGCTTTGGAATGGTCTGGTAATGTTATAACAAGGCACACAGTAACCCTTACGCAGTCATTATTTTTAACAAAAGCCAGTGGCACCTCGATGGCTAGTTTAGAAAATCCCACATTTTGGAATTTCAACCACTCTGGAATTTCATTTTAAGGAAAAAGAAAGCACCTCTTTTTTTTTTTTTTTTTGCTGTATCGAAACATTTTTTAACAGGATATGTTAAAATATAAAATGAAAAACATCGATCATATATATCAATGCCAATCAACTTATAACTGAATATGAATCTTATATCGGCATCACCATATTGAGCACGAGATTTTACAACAGGGCACACAGACAAATTTTTCGTACTATCCAGTGGTAGCTCGACAGATATAGATGACCCCATTTTTCTAAAGCTAAACATTTCTGGAATTTCATTTCCAGGGCAAATAATAACACCTCTTCCTTGATATTTCTGCACCAAGAAAATAATTTATTGTAACCACAGATGTCGAAATTAAAAGCACAAACATCATATGTATTAAGGAGATGTAGAAGAGAATGAAAGATAGACCTTCGGTTTTCCACTTTGACTTTGAAACAATTGCGAAGGTGGGATTCGTCCATCGACAAAATTGAGAATGATACGTCCTCTAATATTGTGCAGTTATATGCTAAAACGCTTAGATTCCTCGATGCAGGAAGGTTTCGCAAGAACTGAAGCCTCTCGCAATAACTTACATTCAAGTAACGCAACTCCTTAAGTTCCTCAAAGCTTTCTGGTATGCAGTCAAAATTGTTTCAACATAGATACAAGTGCTGTAGAGATTTTAACTGGCTGAGACTGTGGGGTAACTTCATGATTTAGGAATTAGATAAATTAAGAAACAATAAATTACCCAAACCAAATTCGAAGTTCTTGGGTAATATGCCCAGTTTTGAGCACCCTGAGAGTTTGAGGTAATGAAGTGACTCCAACTTACAGACGGTGGTTGGAAGACTTTCAAGCCTTGAACAGTCTTTAAGATTCAAATCAACAAGTCTTGATCAATCAAAGGGAAATTCTGTTACACTTTTTCCATCTAAACATTGATCTTTGGAGTTGTCTTGAGATTTGAGCAACTAGAGAGAAAAATATTTCTCCAAGATTTTGATTGAATATTAATTTGAAAACTAATAAGGCTTGTGCAACCCCGAAGATCGATTATAACAAGCTTGGTGAGACGTTGAATAGGAGAATGAACCTCGAGCAAACTTGTGCAGTTTACAAGAATCAACCTTTCAAGATTTGGGGTAAATGAGAGATCTGATATTTTAGTTAGATGCTTCGAGTAACTAAGGTCAATATATTTTGGATAAATGAAAGAGTTAATGACTTTTTCCCACCCAAAAAAATGGTTTAATAACATTTTTCCACCCATAAACTTTTAAAATATTATTTTACTATTTAAATTTATATTCCAAGGGCGAACAGAGAACAAACTTGGACCAGATTGCTGGGGCTTTTGAAAAGTGGAGACCGGTGAATCTTTTGGTGGTGGAAAGTTGGATTTTAGTGGTTGTAATTGATAGGAATTTGACTTTGGAGGTGTAGCTGCTCAAACTCTAATCGCTCGATTTTTTATGATTGGCGGGGCCAATAGGAGTAGGTTTTGAGGGATTTTGGTGAGTGATAATCAGGGAAGAAAATGGTGGTGGTGTGGGATCGCAACGATGCCGGAATGGAAAACAGAATATAAATTTAAGTAGAAAAATGGTATTTTAAAAAGTTTGTTGATGGAAAAGGTCGTTAAGCCATTTTTTGGGTGGGAAAAAGTCGTTTACTCTAAATGAAATGCTGCAATGGTAAAAGAAATGACCAAACTAAATTAATCCTTACTATAGACTATAAAATAGAACATCAATATATCTATGATATTTACCTGAACATCATTCCAAATTAGTTGTTCAATTTTGCTTTTAGGCATGATAAGTTCAACAAGATTTTCCTGGTCAAAATTTGATGGCAATGATTTCAACGGATATTCGATCGAAGGAACAACTAGGAAGTAATTAAAGTAGATTTCCCCTCTCTTGCAGCTATCCAAAATCCAGATCTAGCTGAATTCGACACTGTTGGACATCATGCCACCACCACTAGTTCCCCACTTATCCCCGACAAAACCATCCATCCCCAACCTTGTCGCCTCAATTTTGTTAGATCTGAGTGTTTTTTCTCCCTAGATTTTCGTTAATCTTTGAGTGAGAACATGTCGTTTACTCATTAGTCAACACATAACATGTAAATTCTAATATCTACTTTAATTACTTCCTGAGAGAACTATTATTTAGCTATTATTAATGTAAAAACTATTATTTCAGTTATAGAAAACCATAAAAGATATTTGAATCTTCAACAAATAATTACACATTAGCTTATATATAAATTTATAAATTTGATATTGTAAATTATTCGTTTGATTCATGAACATGATCTATGGTGAAGACAAACCATTTATTATATATTAAGAGAATCAATCTAGTTTTGATAATTTTACTAATAATATATATGCATAACAATATTTAACCATGTTTCTTTTTTCTTCTCTATTTTTAGAAGTTTCACGTGGTACACAATATTTTACTATTATTCCCAAATTTGGAATTTAATATTGATCGTGATTTTTTTTTTATTCATACTTAGGGATCAATAATTTTTTTCTTTATTAACGATGAAATAGAGTTTCATTAACATCTATGGAGGTTCCAAGTTGAGACCTAGACTATTATCTGTTTAAATAACTTATAAAAAGTTAAATTTTAAAATCCATAATGTATTAAAGCATGACTTTGAGTTGTATTGGAGATTAAAATTGTTAATTTGTTACCAATACTTTGAAGAAAAAATAACAATAAATTTCTATATGAAACAATTAAAAACTTATAAATAAATTTATATTGTTTGTATTCTGATGTATCCCATTGCAAATCTTCTTCTTTTATTAAATCATCTTTTTGTTCTAAGAATAATTTGAACATCATAAAAAAAAAAATTAGGGTTTATGAGATAATATTGGGATGTCAAAAGTATTTTGAAGAAATAGAAAATTAAAATTAATTTTAATAAGTTAATATCGGGATTATAAAATTTATTAAAAAGTAAGGTTTCATTAGTTCTTTAATGGGGTGCCATAGATCCACTCTTTAATCAATTGGATTTTGAGTGTTGTTATTTCAGTCTGATCTAATATATTTGTAAACCTCATTTTAAATTATATTAAATAAATTACAGAGAAAAAATATACAGGGTTAAAAGCTGGTATATACTTTTTTGTTCTAGTTCTTAAGTCTAAGAATTAAAGACTAGACTAAAACATGTTAGAATTTACAGATTTTACTTTTAAAAAAAATGCAGAAAGAAAAATAGTTGAATCTTGCACAATAAACAGTTTTTTTTTCTCTTAATTTTATGAGGTTACCTAATTTAAGTTGTTCATATTTTTACTAAAAGTATAACACTACACATCCTAAGTTATATCTCACATTTTTAATCTCAAATACAATATCATATAATTGAAAAGTAGCCTCTTTTTAAAAGTTTTGCACTGTTTAGCCCTTTTCTAATTTTTTTGGACAAAATTGTTCTTATATAAATAAGCTTAAACACAACTCATTAAACAATACCAGACACAGCCTGACATTACTTGAATATTAGGATATGGAAATTGTAGTCTTCAACCTCAAACTCTGGATCACTCAAATATTAGGATTCAAGCGCCATAATGAAAGCCAAAAAATATCCAACATCCCCTGAATACACCCGAATATATGTTAATGAGTCCACTTAGAAATCCTATATATAAACTTATTCATATAAGTTGATAAGTTATAATATATTTAGACAACTTAAAATTCAAGATAATTGAAACAATTTAAATAATGAGGTTAATATGTTAGATTAGAGTATTTACTTTAGTGCTATCAAAAACATGTTAAGACTATTATCGAACTAAAAACGTCATATAAATAATATTAAAAATATATATTATTATGAATAAATCTATGCCGGTCTCTTCACACTTTTCCAGTTTCAACTTGGATGATATCGATGTCCAGTCCTTTGAATTGTTTAGCACAACTGTCAGCTTCTGATTCCTCTTGTCCATCATTCAACAATCTGGAAAACCGTTCAGCCAAATTCTTCTTTGCCGCTGAAGAAACGCCATTGTTCCCAATAATTGATTCCAAAACTGACTCTCCAAGTTTTTTATTATCTATCACCAGCTTCCAGGATTCCCCTATCGATTCATCTTTCGAGAAGCCTATCTGCAGGAGAATAAAATACATATATAAATTCTGACCCCTTCAATTCAGATACGTCTTTGTATACAAAAGTCGAGTCCAAGGTCCCTTTTGAAGCAGAAAGTCTTAGAGCCAATACGCTATTTCACTATCTACGTGCTTTACCGGTTAGAAAGGTTCTATATCTTCTTAGAAATTATGCCTGGAAATTTTTCTTGTGGTGCTAAATTAAGGCGTGTTTAGGTTTTGTCTTTGTGGAAATTTTAGTGGGTCTGCTCAGAGATAATCCAAAATTGTTATGATATAACCTGTCTCTTCCATTGGCTTGCTTATTTCTAAGTCTTAACGATTAAAGTATTTTAATTGCTCTGTAGAATCACAATTCTTACCAAAAACATGTCAAATTCAACAAGTTCATCTTCGCTTGAGAAGCAGTTGGTACTTGATGCAGATGAGGATTCATATGGAGGAGTTACTGTAAACATGGAAAAGCCTATGGATTCCAAGGTGTTCACTTCTGTGCTTAGAACATCATTATCATATTGGAGGCAACAGGTAATTGGCTTATTAATTTTAACCAATATAAAGAGTGGTTTTTTTTTTTTAATTACAGTTTGTGACGGTAACATTTTGCAGGGGAAGAGGGGTGTTTGGATTAAATTGCCAATTCATCTGGCAAATCTTGTGGAACCCACAGTTCAAGTAATTAAACACAATTTATCTTAATTGTCTCTCTTCCACTTTCTTTTATCTTTTGCTCTTCTTAATTTTTATCTGGAAATTGAGCAGGAAGGGTTTAGGTACCACCATGCCGAACCAGATTACTTGATGCTTGTGTATTGGATTCCTAAAACTTCTGATACCATTCCTACAAATTCTTCGCATCGTATTGTGTTGTAAATTAATACTAACTCTTCAACCTACAAGATTAGTCACAATACAAAACAGAAAACCAAGAACAACGAACAATCACACAACACAAAATATACCGTGGTTCGCTTGTTCAATATAGAACAAGTTACATCCACGTTGAACTCCAGAATATGGAGCTCGCTGCACTAGGATTAATCACTTCAACGATTACAATTTACAGATGAATCTACTTCACTGTCAACTACAGAATCACACACTCATTCACTTCTCTTTATCCCGCAAATCCCAACAATCACTAGAGCACTCTACCGGTTAAGGAATCCCTGTCCTCAAACAAGACTCTAGAAAGATTCACTCAGAGAAGAACAGAATGAACATGAAACCCTAACTCAAATCAAACAACTTTTCAGAGAAAACGAATAGAAAACCCTAAACTCGATCTGTCTGCCAAAAGGTGTGAATAGTCACCTTTTATACTGTTGACTTCTGCTTGACTGGAGCCGTTGATCATGTTTAATTGAATGGCTGGATAACTTGATTAATGAACAACGACATCGTTTTTGTCTTGGGTCTAAACACGTCGCAGACTTCACAAATATACAATCTCCACCTTGAAGTCTGTGGTAGTCTCTTCTGGCAGTATATTCCTTATGCAGCAAGTAGTTTCCATATTCCTTCACAGTTCGAATGGGTTATCCCACATGCAGCAGGTTCAAACAGTGCTTAACTTTGCAAGTGTTACAACCTTGGTTCCTATGTCTGCTGGGTTGTTTTCGGTTGGGATTTTCAATAGGTTCACTTCTCTTTTGGAAATCATATCCCTCACAAATGATACCTTATGTCAACATGTTTGGTTCTCTCATGGTACATAGGGTTCTTTCCTAGATGAATGGCACTCTGATGTCTGAATAGACAGTCACAGTTCCATCCAACAGCTTGGCCTCTTTCAGGAATCCTTGGACCATATGGCTTCTTTGAATGCATCGGTTACAACCACGTATTCAACTTCAGTTGTGGACAATGCTGCCAGTGGCTGCAGTTGGGACTTCCAACTGATGCAGTTTCCTCCCAAAGTAAACTGATATGCTGTGGTGGATTTCCGTGAATCTCTATCACCTACAAAATCAGAATCTACATACCCAACCAGATCAAGTGTGGAGTTTTCTCTTACAGAAATTTAGACCAACATTTCAATACTTTATATACTTAGAAGCCATTTCAAAGCATTCCAATAATCCACATCCAGATTTGACATAATCTCTAGAAGTGATTTTGAATATGATAAATCAGGTCTTGTACTGATCATAGAGTACATAACAAACCAATGGCTTTTGCATATGGTATGGGTTCCATTTTTAGTCTTTCAGGTTCGTTTTTGGACTTTGGGCTTTACTCAGGATGAAGTGGCTTGCTAGGGGCATTGTGGCACACTTGAGTCACTCATTCCAAACTTTAACACAAGTTTGCAGATAAGGTATCTGATGCAGTTTTAGACTGTAATTCTTCCTGTTTCTTTCTTTTAGCATACCTAATTTTTCTTAGCACAGCCCAAATCCTTCATGTCAAATTCAGCATGCAATTTTTCTTTCAACTCCTCAATTTGGGCCTTAGATTTACTAATTAATAACATTTCATCAACGTATAATAACAAATACAGGATTTGTATCCACATGTGCAAATAGAAACAATTATCATGCTCACTTCTAGTAAATCCTATGCCTACTATAAAGAGTCAAATCTTTTGTACCACTGCCTAGGTGACTTTTAAGTCCATACAGGGATTTATGCAGCAAACATACTAATCGAGGAGACCTTTTATCCTTAAACCCCATAGGCTGACTCATATCAATTTGTTCTTCTAATTCCCCATGCAAAATGCAGTTTTTATATCTAACTGCTCTAACTCTAAGTCATAATGGGCTACTATAGATAACATCAATCTTATAGTTTTGAATTTAACAAGTAGTGAAAAAATCTCAGTAGTCTATACCTGCTCGCTGGTGTAGCCTTGGCTACCACCCTAGCCTTATACCTTGGTGGATCAGTTTTGTTTATTCCTTCCTTTAACTTGTACAGCCACTTACAGTCCACCAGTTTGACTTCTTTGGTTTTGGGACCAAATCCAGGTCTTGTTCTGCCTTAGGGAGTCCATCTCCTCATTCATGGCAGTAAGCCAATGTTTTTTGTCCTTTGAGTTGATTGCCTGTTCATAGGAGTCAGGTTCTGTCCTCTGGATCTCTACACTAGCCAACAGGGCTGTTAGATGAGGTATGCATAACTGAACCTTGCCGATGGTCTTATTTCCCTTTTGGTTCTATCTCTAGCTAGTTGTACTAAGCTAGATCATCTTGTTGGGCATTGTCAATGTTTTCCTCATTTTCACCTTCACCAACAGGTTCTGTATTAGTTGTAGTGTGCTCTTTTATATTCTGGTTCATTAGTATTGTTCTCGGCTCTTGTTGCCTTGTTGACTCCACCTCAAACGGAGTACTGTCGGTTTGCTGTGAAGTCTCACAATGGTGACTTGAGGTACTTGCACTGTTATTAGTAACCCTACAAGGGAACACAGATTCGTTAAAACAACATCTTTACTGATAACCTTAACCCCTGGGGTTTCTCTGTTCCCCAGCCTATATCCTTTGGTTCCTTCTTGATACCCCAAAAATACACACTTAGGGACCTTATTCTAATTTTCCATCTATTGTGTGTGCATAGGCTGCACAGCCAAATACTCTTAGGTGGATAAGTGAAGGTTTTCTTCCTGTCCATTTTTCTTCAGGGCACATAAAATCAGTTGCACTAGAGGGAGTTTTATTTATCAAGTAGGCAACTGTAGTTAAAGCCTCCCCCAAAAAAGACTTAGGTAGTCCAACTGTGAAGAGAGACACCTAACTTTCTCTAACATGTCGTTCATCTCTTCAGCAACTCCGTTTTGCTGAGGCGTTCTCCTAACTGTCCTATGCTCATAATCCCTCTGGTCTCTACAATATGCATCAAACTCAGTGTTACAAAATTCCAGACCATTGTCAGTTCTGAGTGCTTTCCCCTTTTTGTCCAGTTGTTTTCTACTAAGTCTTCCAACTCTTAAACTTACTTAGTGCCTCATCTTTGGTCTTAAGAAGTAAACCCACACTTCCTACTGAAATCATCAACTATGCCAAAAAAATAACTGTTCCCCCCATGTGTTTTGACTCTTTCAGGACCCCACAAGTCAGCATGAAGATATTCTAAACAATGCACAGACAGGTGAGTTCTTTTGGGAAGCTCAGCCTATGTTAATTACCCATGACACAGGTTTCACAATCCTAGTCTAACCCATTTTCATTACCAAAATACCCTGTTGTTTAAGGTAGCTCATACTGGTTTGGCCTATGTGGCCCTCCTTAATTGCCATGCTCTGCAATTGAAATGTTAGTAGATATGAAAGCAAAATTAACATTCAACTGATGATATTGACCACTCAATATGTACAGACCATGCCTTTTAACACCCTCAAACAGAATTTGATCATTCTTGTAAACTGTAATGCTACCTTTTGCTCTATAGCTACAGCCTGCTTCATCCAGTGTGCCTAAAAGATCAGTTACGTTTAAGCTCTGATATGTACCTAACTTTGGTTAACATTATTAGTTTACCATTTTTAAGTCTAAGAGTAATGTTACCAATCCCTTGAACTCTGCATGAGTTATTATTTCTTATAAACACCATTTCAGTTCACCAGTTATAAGGTTTTGAAACCAGGTTTTGTTAGGGCTCATATGAAAAGAACATCCTGAGTCGAGCACCCATTCATTAGCAATTTCAGAACTGAACACAGTAAGGGCTTCAGTGATTTCAATGCTATTACTAGAGGATGCTAGGTTACTCTCTGTACTATTCTGCTTTTGCTTCCTAATCAAATCATAACAATTCTTTTTGATGTATCAGGTTTGTTACAATGGAAGCACTTTCTAGTCTCTGATTTAGACTTATTGTTATTATAACCTTTGCCTTTCTTCTTATTCTTTGGCCCTAGTTTTGTTGAACCCCCTTTCCAGTATCCTACCAAATGACCAGTGTCTTGTTTTCCTTTTACAAAGGATTATCCCATTTCTCTTTTGTATTTTCAACTCTAGTTCTCTAGATTTTAAGCCAGCCATTATAGATCTACATAGGATTGTTCCAGTGTACTATAATGCATTCTTTACTACTAAATATTCATCAGGAGAGAATTTAACAAAATCATTACAGACTAGAATCTCCTAATTCCTGATCAGTTCCTTTTAGCACTAATGTTATTTTTAGAAATTCATCTAAATTTTCTTCTAATGACTTAAAGGCATCCATTTTATACGAAAACAGGCACCTTTCAAGAATGCTAATTAGGAGCAGATTTTAATGCATACAGAGTTTCGAGTTTACCCCAGAGCTCTATTGGTGTGTCAAGACCATCCACTTTTCGCAGAACACTGTCTGATAAATTCATGATTATCAGATTGTATGCTTCTTCATCTATCTCTGCTTTCTTTTTCGTCTTTTTTTCTGACCACTTGGTTTCATCTTTCTTCATTGCTATTCCCACCTTGTTGTGGGATAAAAGTGCCTTCATCTTTTTTCTTCCAAGTATTGAAATCCATCTTCCCATTATACTGGGATATCTCTACACGCGTGGTAGTGTTTCATCATACTTATAATGACAGGACAAAATAGCCTAAGGAGTACGTGGCTTGTTACACCAGAGGTTGCCAAATACTGCCAGGCAGTTTTTAAGGCGGTTACTGGTTTTCCACTTATACCCTTAAACAACTCAGAAATATTCAAACCCTAATTCAAAAAGGAAACCCCTAAATCTTGACAAAACCCTAATTCTGATTTTGCCCTAATTTCGTCGATCCCTTATGTATGTGACCTAATCTCACAAATATCCCAAGATTCAGCAAGATTTGATAGCCTAATGATCTAGGGATCTTTAAATCGAAAAACCCCCAAAATCTGACACCCTAATTTTCGAATTCGTCAAGAGTTGAACGATTTCTATCCCTAGACTCGATTTAGACCTAAAGGCTTTGATACCACTGTTGAATTAATACTAACTCTTCAACCTACAAGATTAGTCACATACAAAACAAAAAACTAAGAACAACGAACAATCACACAACACAAATATACTGTGGTTCGCTTGTTCATATAGAACAAGTTACATCCACGTTGAACTCCAGATATGGAGCTCGCTGCACTAGGATTAATCCCTTCAACGATTACAATTTACAGATGAATCTACTTCACTGTCAACCACCGAATCACACACTCATAAGGAATCCCTGTCCTCAAACAAGACTCTAGAAAGATTCACTCAGAGAAGAATAGATGAACATGGAACCCTAACTCAGATCAATAACTTTTCAGAGAAAATGAATAGAAAACCCTAAACTCGATCTGTCTGTCAAAAGGTGTGAATAGTCACCTTTTTACTGTTGACTTCTGCTTGGACTGGAGCCGTTGGATCTGTTTAATTGAATGGCTGAGATTAACTTGATTAATGAACGAACGACAGCGTTTTTGTCTTGGGTCTAACGACGTCGCAGAGTTCACAAATATAACATATTGGAGTTGTGCTTTGTCCTGAACGATAGAGAGATACGGACCAACACCTCTGATAATTAGATCGATCAGATGTTTATTAGTCTCAACCATACTAAGGTGATGGTTTATTGGTGAGAGGACTTCTGAAATTGAATTATTCCGTCTTTGGTAGGTTCTCGTATTTAAGGAGAGGTATGGACAATTCGGAGGTACAGGCGTTAGAGTTCCCTACAGGAGTTGCTGCGGAGGTGGGTTCATTAGAAAGCATGGTGCCTTTGAATTTTCTCTTTTTAATTATTTAATAATTAGAGAGCTGAAATTTTACAGTAACACTATGGACACCGAAAAAATTACACCGAAATTCTGTACCGGCCTACGTGTAACGCACGTCTGAATTTTTTCATAATTTTTTTATAGTGAACGGCCGTCCATCAATTTGGACGGCCGTTCACTCACATGGACGCCCGTCCATATTATATGGACGGGCGTCCATATACAGGGACGGGCGTCCCCTTTAAAGGACGCCCCATAAATAAAATATAATAAAAAAATTTGTAAAATATTATGGACGGCCGTTCATAGGTTGTGGACGGCCGTCCCTTAATTTGGACACGTCCACAAATACGGGACGCCCGTCCAAACTTAATTTGTTTTAAAAAAATAAAAAAATTTGGACGCCCGTCCATAAATTATGGACGGGCGTCCCTTATTTGGACGGCGTCCATTCCAATGGACGCCCGTCCATACTTTTAATAAAAAAAAAAATTTAACAAAAACTCTTTTTCTGTTGCAAAACATCTTCGTCTTCATTCCCCATCTCCTCTCTTTCTTCTGTCTTCATTGCCAATTGTGCAGTCCATTTCACTGCCTCAAATAATGACTGTGGTGTCCTCTTTTTCTTCATCTTCATTGCCAGTGGTGCATCCATTTCTCTCTCCATCTAGATATACATGCACCAGTAGACACCAAGTCAAAATTGTGTTGGTTTTCTCCCAAACTTCCGAGTTTACCTCATATCAGTTCAATCTTCTCATGAACCTTAGGGTTTATAAGATCAGCTTTGAAAACAATCCTTAATCAGTTAAAACCTAACCTCCAGTGACATTGATGAATTTTTTGACAAAACCCATATGTTCCCAAAATATAAACTTGAACTTTTGAAAATGAGAATCCATGGTGTCAACCAAATCTGTCTAATTGTATCAGCGTTCCACCAATGATTGGCTAATAGACAAGTAACTGCAACTGGACACATTAAACCTCTATAGTCTCTAATATTATTCGTAAGTAAATAAAAACACCTTATTGCATTTATTGAGTAGAGAAGCGAATTCAGATGAAAACTACTTCTAACACTTGTGTAAATGGGTCAAACTGAGACTGATCAAAAGCGGGTCGCTCTAAGACACCCTTGGAAGAACCAAACCTAGTCTTCAAAGCGCCACAGAAAACCCTCCTTTCTTGTGTGGACCTTTGAAAGGGATAGGAAGTCGAAGCAGAAGTAGGAGGAATAAGAGAGAGGTTTGTTAAGCCAAAAGATGCCACTGCCATAAATCAGTTTAACACAAGGAAAAAGAGAGGAGATGGGGAATGAAGACGAAGATGTTTTGCAACAGAAAACGAGATTTTGTTAAATTTTTTTTTTTTTTATTAAAAGTATGGACGGGCGTCCATTGGGAATGGACGCCCGTCCAAATTAAGGGACGCCCGTCCATTAATTATGGACGGGCGTCCAAATTTTTTATTTTATTTTTTAAAACAAATTAAGTTTGGACGGGCGTCCCGTATTTGTGAACGCCCGTCCAAAATTAAGGGACGGCCGTCCATAATGTTTTACAAATTTTTTTATTGTATTTTATTTATGGACGGGCGTCCTTTAAATGGGGACGCCTGTCCCTTGTATATGGACGCCCGTCCATATAATATGGACGGGCGTCCATGTGAGTGAACGGTCGTCCAAATTTGATGGACGGCCGTTCACTATAAAAAAATTATGAAAAAATTCAGACGCGCGTTACACGTAGGCCGGTACAGAATTTCGGTGTAATTTTTTCGGTGTCCGTAGTGTTATTGGAAATTTTATTATCCACAGGGTGAGGATATCTGGACAGCTGCAATTAGAGAAGTCAAAGAAGAGACAGGAGTAAGTATTTTTAATCTACTCATTCTTAGACACAATCAAGTATCAAATTTGTGAGCTATAAATATATTTGTGTATATTTGCTTTCTGCGATGTTCCAAACTGATGATAAAATTCTATTATTATTTGCTTTATTTTGCTTCAGGTTGATACAGAATTTGTTGAAGTTTTCGCCTTCAGGTAAAAACATTTCTTCATTTCAATTGATGATCGCCTGTGTCTTTTTTTGCCACATTGTCGATATTGATTACTTACGTCTGCCCTTTTCCTCTCCAAATTCTACAACTCTTGACATACAGGCAAAGCCACCGTGCATTCTTTCGAAAATCGGATTTGATGTTTGTTTGCATGCTACGACCTTGCTCCTCTGACATTAAAAAACAAGATTCAGAAATTGAAGCTGCTCGGGTACTTTCTTGTACAAACTAATGTACAAAATTGGCTATTAGTTACGTTTGTGAGATATTAGATTTTTAATCATCAACCAAAAAGTCTTAAGATCGTAACATGATATTTTTTTCTTTCCCTTTTGCAGTGGATGGCCGGTGAGGATTATGCCGCCCAATCATTTGTATGCGAACATGAACAATTCAACTATGTTGCCAAAATATGCTTAACAAAATCAGAAAAGGCATATGCTGGTTTTTCTCCGATTCCAGCACTCTCATCCTCTGGTAAAATAAACTACTTGTATTTCAACAACCGGGATTGTGACCTATCTACCGACCAAAACCAGTAATCAATCGGTAGCATAATTAAGGTTCATTTGTTGATTGTTGTTCTGCCAAATTGTATTGTCTACATGCAAAAAGTTAATCTAATAGAAGAGCCATTCTATAAGGAGTTAGTTTTGCTGCAAGAAAATTAGGTTGAATATCAGACTCTCCTAATCTTTAAAAAAAAAAAAAAAAAAAAAAAAAAAAAAAAAGAAGGAATATCTTGCAAAATTACATTCTCCAAAATGTTTTCTTTATTTTCATGTTCTGTTTGTGATGTGAAGGTGCCGCACACCAGGAAACAACCAGATGACTGCTGCACAATTCAAACTTTGGCACCCTAAAAATATATAATATAGAAGTCAATGAACCACGTTTTGTTTTCATTTGTGAGCTACATTTTTTATTAGGGGCGGTGTGGGCCTGTATTTTCGTCAATTTATTTCACAAATCACAACCCTCTGTTTACGATGATGCCATTAATTAATAATGAATGAAAGTGATTTAGAATAAGTATAAACATTTTCTTTTGTATTTTATATATTATTATTTTTGCTATGAAAGAGCTCCAATTTTGTAATGGAAATCCATTTATATGCAAATTAAAGAATATTAAGCCAAACTATAGAAGGGTATTGATTCTAGATCTTAATCTAAATTAAAACATAGCTATTTAAATGATATTTTAGCCTTCAAAAAGCCAAAGCCAACAACAAAAATAAGAGTAAACGATTTTTTTCCCACCCAAGGTTTGCCTTAATGACACTTTTTCACCTAAAATGTTTCAAAATACTATTTTTTCACCCAAAGTTAATATTCTATTACTGTATAAAGCCGATTCCAACCAATTTCGACGGCGAAATTCTCTCTATTACTACCATTTGAATCTCTAGTCTCCTCTCTACAAAACCCCTCTCACTCCGACACCTAATTTCTCGTTGATTGTCGGCTACTGCAAAGTTAAGGTTTCCTGTTCTTAGCTAATTTTTGGCTGATTCCGATGACGAATATTCAATCAGCCACCACCATTCGATCCACCGACCTCCACTCTACAAAAATTCTCTTAGACCATCTAGTAACTCACCGAACATCAGCTGAAAAAGTAAAGTATATTTTGAGTATTAACAAAATATATATGTTGGGTGGGAAAGTGGTATTTTGAACCTTTTTGGATGAAAAAGTGTCATTAAGGCAAACCTTGGGTGGGGAAGTGTCATTAACTCACAAAAATAAACGGCATGGACTTGATTCAGAAATGAAATGAGAACACAGCAAGAAATTTTGATACAGAACCTAAACTTGTGGACCTCCTTGATATTGAAGGTAAATAGCACAGTTTCGAATTTATGTAGTTATTTGACGAAACATCAAAGACACAACCATTTATTTTCCAAGGCACAGTTAAGAACCATTTAGTTTCCTCCATGAATATGCACACTCTCTTATTTAATACAGAATGTTCATTTTTTTATCAAGGAAAAAAGTATACTCGGGTATGCTGCTCTTGGTTCCATTTCCAAGTAGTGAGTTGCTTTGATTGAAAATCGTTGGAACATATCATCCATGATGGCCTTCCCAAAATGTCTAGCCACAAGGGGTTCTGCTACCGCTCTCTTTCGACCTGCTACAGTCTTGCCTCCTACTTCTGAATACATACTACTGTCCAACTCTAGGCCTTCATGATTCTTCATGTCGGAGATCTGGAACCAGCTTATATTGAATGTTTGAAGCTGATGGATGTTGAATGATCCTTCTCTTTCAATAATATGCCTTACTTCTTCAGCACGAGGTGAATATAGTGGAACATTGAATGATTCCAATTTTGATCCTTCAATCAACCCCTAAATTGATTTAAATAATCAGAGAAGTTAATACTATCTCTGAAAAAAAAAAAAAAAAACAATAATATATAGAAATAGCTTCTTCATCTTTGGCATTAATGAGGAGCAAACCATATTATGCATAATGTCATACCTCCGAGACCATATCATTTGCTACATCTCCCAATAAGTCCCAAACATGAGGGTTGTGTTTGTCGTCACCCATGACGGTGAGGACCATACGACCACCAGATTTTAACTCCTCTGATCGTAATTTAAGAAACAACGTAAAATCTTTCTCAAACTGATCCAAGTATGCTTTCCTGACATTAGAAGGACTCGTCTTCCCTATGTAAAAGTTTTGTTTATTCATTGGAATTCCGGATTCACTCACTAATCCTTCGGGTACCTGTGCATTCAAGGGATGATGCGGTTTATGTAATAGAAGATATATTTACAAGAAAAATAATTAATTAGCTACTGATGATCATGACGTACTTGTGAAAGCCAGTGGACAGCGTAAGAGGAAAATATAAAGTGAAGGGAATGGGGTGGAAATAGCCTTTCATAAAACGATCGAGGAACAGCAGCTATCAAACAATTATGTTGCCCAAACTCATCACCTTTCTCTTTCTCAAGTCTTTCATAAAAACTTGGCAATGACTTGAAAGCGCTGTTGAAATCATTTCCAGGAAGATCATTCAAGAATACCTGCAGCATGGGTGGTTTATGATTGAATCCACGGCACGTTAGGTCAAGGGCCTCTATAACTTCCCATGTGGGCAAATATGTGTTGGGCCCGGACGAGCATCCCAGATCAGCAAAACGGAAACATTCTGAGAATACGTTGTTGCTACACATCTCATAAATGCTTTCTTGTATTAAAGGTTTTGCTTTCAAAATCACGTCATTCTGCAAGAGAAATATAAATTGATTAATATACAAAAGAGAGAAAAGAGCTTTAATTCTATGTGTTTTCCCAGTGATGAGAACCTGAGTAGATGAGTTGTTTGCATAACTGAAGTCTTCCTCTCCTCCATTCATGTGGAGAACTTGCTTTAACCCCATTGCTAGCTACCTGTTTGCTCTACACACGTTTTTATATAGATACAATAACACGTACTGTTATATAACGAAAACATAAACTCTAACGCTAGCTATTGAATATAATAATAACAAGTAGTAAAACATAAATAAATAACCAAAATTAAATACAAAAATAAAGAATACTAGGAATTAACAAGGTTCGGTATTAAAACCTACATCCTCGGGCACTGCAAAAGAAAACTCCACTATCTCCAAACAATATTACAAACTTTTGAACAATACAACAAATACCCAAAACAAAAGGGAGATATAACAAAACTTGCAAACTAAAGGGTCCTTAAAGAAAGAACCCTAAACAAAAGAAGTATAATGGAATTACAACTTGAGATACAAATAACAATGATTTAGGTCCTTATATATAGACCCCAAAAGTTTTCCACTTTTCATTCCCAAGCAAGGTGGGACAAACTAACATTTTAGCCTATTATATATAAGTCCCTAAACCTTTTTCCATTATCACTTCTACCCCCATGTGATTTGCTAAAAGCCATTTTTCAACACGTACAACCAGACCACTACTATTATATTTACGTACACTTGATATTAAATAAATATCAACAAGTGTAGTTTTTATTTTTATATTAATAACTGTCGATGTTATATTATGATGGTTTGATTAATTGTTTTTGAAAGAAGGGTGGGCAGGTTCTGAAAATTTATTTAACATATTTCACCTAACTCAACGTCTTGGATGAAGGATTTTAAAAAAAGACTACTATTTAAAAAAAGACTTTTACCTAATCATCTACTTAATTAAATCCTTAATCTTTTCGCGGAAACATCTAACATACTAATTACACGGCTTGACCAAATATATTTTAACGGTATAATTGGTATATTTGCACACGTGCCTTTTCTGGATATTAATTAAATTGACTTAAAATTGGGGTTAAATGAAATTAATCAATAAACCTTATATGAAACCCAAAGAACAATCTCAATTTCCTTACGGTTTTTAAATTCCAGATAGGAGCCGCCTTAGAGTAGCTCAAATCTTCAATCCCATTAATTGAAGTAGTATTTAGAAATAGGCAAGAAGATCAGATGGTTTATGGAATCTAAGTCTAATTTTTACTTTTAGATCAAAATTTATGGATATCATAATAGAAGAAGAGATACCAATTTTTTTTTTTTTTTTTTTTGTTTTTTTTGTTTTCTTAAGGAACGTAGCAAATTCATCATCCATGTCAACACACATTTTATGATACAAAAATGCTATATCCACCGAAAAATTCACTGAAAAATTGCACCAAAATAGGTGGAGCCTTTTTCTTTGACAGGAAGCCAAAAATGCTAAAACCAAATAACACAAATATAAAAAAAAAAAAATGTCTTTCCAACAAAACAACCTTTCCCACAACCCATGTGCCTTTTTGACGCCACTTCCTCTTCTTCATAGCCTTCCATGGCTTTTTAGCAGTTAATGGAGAAGAAGAATCAGAAGCATCAGAAGAAGAAGGGAAAATCACAGGAGGCCAGAAATCAACACTTATTAGTAGATGATGACCTCAGAGAAATAGGCAAGAAAGCTGCTTGGAGTGTTAGCTCTTGCAAGCCAGGCAATAGCGTCTCCTCTCTTCGTGATGATAATCTTGATACCTATTGGCAGTAAAACTTCTCTCCACTCTCTCCAATTGCTTTTTAGTTTTATTAAAAAAAACTAATATGTAATGGATGCCCGTCCATTCCTTATGGATGGGTGTCCATTATATATGGACGGCCGTCCTTACACAATGGACGGGCATCCATTTGGAATGGACGCCCGTCCATTCCAGATTTTTTTTTTAATTTTTATATTTAAAAAAAAAAATTAATAACGTTAAATGTGAGTCAGGAGACACGTAGGCCGGTACAAAATTTCGGTTTAAAAACCCCGGTGTCTGTAGCATTGTTGTTTATGATAACGGGTATCTAATGGATAACATTCAACAAAAAGACAAAAACACCCTTGAACATCCGGCAAGTTGAAGTGAATTCAAATTTGAACCAATGCTGCAAGTTTTTTCACCCGTAACTTTCTTCATATGTCTTGCGTGCATAACACATCAGACCTCAACCCGTCTACCTTATTCATTGATTTCAAATAAGCCGAGCCCATAGTATGAATAATGCATTTATACACATTACAGAGAAGGAGAGAACTTTTGGGTTGTCAATAAGCAATTTTTCAAGTGGATGAAGGTCTACTGGCCGAAAAGCTCTGTCCGTCGCCAACCCAAGCCGCCGCCATTACCAACCACGATGCTGCAGTCATGTATTGCAAAGTTTTTGATAAAGGCTTGAGAATTCGCGATGGAGCTAGCTACAATGGTGGCGGTGAACGGTGGCGATTAGGTTTGAGAAACAAGTAAACAAAGTAATCGAATTGACACAAATGCCCTTACTCTGTTGAAAAATATTTAACACCGGTTAGCGGCAGGGATGATTTTGCTAGTATCTATATAGTGCCGAAGCAGACTGCTTCTTCTGACGCCAAGTAGGATTGATAGAAGATCGTTATGTAAGATGTCGTTAATTGGTCCACGTGTTTGCTGTTTATTGAGCTTGCTATAATAGGGTTTATTGGGATTGTTATAATAGGGATTATTCACATGTATTCAATACAAATCTTTCATATTCCTCTTTTAATTTGAGATCTTTCACATTCTTCTTTTAATTTGATAAATTACTAATGATTCACGTGTGTGTTATTGATTTTCATGAATATTAAAAGATTGCTATAATAGTAATTATTCACATGCATTCAATTAATGCATTCAATACATATCTTTTACATTCCTCTTTTAATTTGAGAAATTACTAATGATTTACGTGTGTGTTATTGATTTCCATGAATATTAATAGATTGCTATAATACAAATTATTCACATGCATTCAATACATATTTTTCACATTCCTCTTTTAATTTGATAAACTACTAATGATTCACGTATGTGTTATTGATTTCCATGAATATTAAGAGATTGCTATAATAGGGATTATTCACATGCATTCAATTAATGTATTCAATAAACATCTTTCACATTGTTCTTTTAATTTGAGATCTTTCACATTCCTCTTTTAATTTGATAAATTACTAATGATTCACATGTGTATTATTGATTTCCATGAATATTAAGAGATGCATTTTCTGTTTCTTATATATTCAAGAGTCATGTGTTTGGGGGATTATTGAATTGTTTTTTCGCATAGATTTTGATTCTTTGGATTAGTATCTTAGCAGGATAGTTATGACAGTTAATTTATTTTCAATATATATTGTTAATTTTTTGGACAAACACCAAAAAATTAACAATATGAATGAAATATCTAATATTTTTCAGATAAGATTAAAAAAAGGAACAAATTTCAATTGAGAAAAATACTCAAACAAAAATTAAAAACTTACAGATATGCAATTGTCAACGGCAAGAAAACAAGTGATAAGTGAATTAACAACTGATACACGTTGACATAAATCCAAGTTATATATAAATGATTATCAAACCATTAGACAACGACGTTTCGCCAAACAAAAAATATAATACAAAAACGATAGCGCATCACAAAATCACTGACAATATATACCAATATAATATTTTTTTTTTAAATTCAATTTAATATTTTCTAATATTTCCTGAATATATAAATCATTAGTGTATTTTATAATAATTACAATATATTTTTCCAGAATATTATAAATTATCATGCATTTAATATACAAGATTAGTTACGTCTAATTTTGTTAATTTTAATCATGGTTTTATTGCATCATATGTATGTTCAATGAAACAAATACACATAATAACAACAATTATTATTATTTAATAACAAATATTCAGATACATTGCATTTGTATTCCAAAATACTAAGTAAACAAATATAAACGATAAACTTAGTGTAGTTTAAAGACAAACAAAATAGGAGAATACAAAAATTCATCCCAAAAGTCAACAAACCATTCACAGTCCCCTAAATTAGAACGCTTCATGAACAACATTATTAATTGACAATAATGTAGTGACTATTCAATATCTTCTAAAAAAATTATATAAACAGTGTTTGACAGGAACTGCAGACATTTACAACAACAACAAAAAAAAAAAAAAAAAAAAAAAGGAAGATTATCATGACTAACCAAAATTCAGTAGTACAGAGAACAAGTTTCTTACAACTATCACAAGAAATACTACAGCAAATCATTGTCAAAGCAACTAAAACTAGCAATAAAAATCTACAATCAATCCGCTTGACGTAAGTATTACTAACATCTACAATATCAATTATTATATATTGCTATACACAATTCATAACTATCTTATCTATCCAATTGCAGATGTAAATTTCTATATATACAATCTAACACAGAACAAGTGCTGCGTAAAAGAAACATCTTCAAACAAAGACACAAGCTACCAGCAATTACAACAGAAGGACTTTCAATTTTACAAATCTTGGCAAACGCAAAAAATGAACATGCCTTTATGACTGCTTGGAACACATTTAGTATTTATCAAATGTGATATTTATACAGGTATACCTATGCTGGCTGCAGCCTGCAAAAGACAAAATATGCAAGCATTATATATTTTTGCAGTTGCTTTGCTAAAAATATATGATAACAATGGTATACAACTTCTTCTCAAATTGGTATAACAACCGGATTCTTTTCAAAGGATGAGGAATTGCCGAGGGACTTTCAAATCCATGACTCCAACAGCAAACATTCTCCTCAAGCAAAGGATATTAGGAACTTGCAATAAAGAAGATGAATACGTTGTATACTGGGACAGAATAACAAGGCCAAGTGATATCATTGCAAGAGATGCTCTGTAGATTATGAAATAGTATGTCTTAAATACAATATGTAATAAAAATGAGAAATATATATTCACTCTAGAGTAATTCAATGATATGCATGAAAATATTGTTTATACATGTTTTTCCCAACACATATTTTATTGTATAGAATCACACATTACCAAACAATGTGTGTTATATTATTATGAACAATTGCAAAACAATGTTTTGTTCGCATTTTATATTGTTTCTGTACAATTACATGTTCATCTATGTTTTTCCTAACACATCTTTAACCAATATCGAAGGTTGGCCGTTTTAAAAGCCTCTTAACAAGCTGAATTATTCCATTCAATTACTTTCTCAAAACTATTCGTATTTATTTTGGCTCTATAATCTTCTTGCATGGTATTGATTCGAATGATTGTTAATATTATTTACAACTGCCATGTTATTTGTAGAACCTAGTTATCTTTTAGTGAAATGATTTCGCAACATACGCTATACATAAGAATACACGGATTATATTTCTATTGTAATTGTATCAAAAAAAATATTATATGCAATAATAATAAAATAGTCTAAATAGATTTAAAATTATTTATAATCATACCACATTCATATTAAATCTACAGTTATTAGTTAAAAAAATTGCAAATAAATTGAATAACTAAAATGGAAAAAATAACAATTGGACAAACAATATTGATTGTTAATATCTTTCACATGTCCATCTTAATTTGATTAAGTCATGATGATTCGCATAAATTCAACACATATATTACATATTTTCCTACACAGATAAACATAAATATAATCCGATTAATAAAATGTATTGTTGACTTCAGTGAAACTATATTACTGATAATCCAAAAGTTGAAATATTAAATATTCTAATTACATTGAACAAAATATGAACAGTTGCTTTAATTATATCATATCACTGACATATCATTAACAAATACTAGACAGAAGATAAACCATTGTCAACCCAGAAGCTGAAAAACCAACAAAACACGATTCCAAATATAGTGTACAGAGAGTGAACAGTTGCTTTAAACATAACTTAACAGATAATATTATTTAATGAATAGTTGCCTACTCACATTATGTCCGTTTGTATTCTTTCTTTGTAAAAACGCCCTTCACTATTATTTATATGTATGTAAACATAACTAGTTCAACAACTCAAACATCCTCAAATCTCTATTCTCAATTCATTTGCATATCGTTAACGAATGGCAGATAGGAAACCAACAATTGTCAATCCAGAAGCCAAAAAAGCAAGAGCAAGAGGTAAATAACATTGAAAAATATATCTTATATTTCCCCAACAATTTCTCTAATATTTCTCCTATACATCTACACTTACATCCATTCATACAGTTGAAACAACAATGTCAGATAAGCCTCTCGAACTAAAAGATATCCTGCAAAACGTAAAAGCCAACCTGGAGAAACTGTTCGTTGCTAGAGAAAGAACAGAGAAATGATGATTGGCTTATTAGAAATAACAGACTCAATCATGGATATAATCTTAGATCTGAATCAATGCCGATCTCTGATAATTGTGAAAGAAATAGCACTTGATATCCATGATGGAATAATTTGACATGATCTATGTAAACATTATTATTATGAATAAAAAATATAGATAATTCGCATTATATTGCTTTTTATGATTATAATAACAACACATACTAATATAAATACTTTTAAATTGATAATTAACATCATATAACAAATATTAAATATTCTAATTAAAAAACTAAATACCTAAAACATAAATAATAGACATGCTTATAATTTTTTATCAATGATTGTAATAATATTGAATCAATTGTATATTAACAACGAATACACCTTCAAATATTTATTTTATTTCACACAGATATCATGAACAAATGAAAGACGAAAGACCAACTATTATCAATCCAAAATCCAAACTAATAGAAACGTACAGTAAATAAAATCAATTGATTTCTCTTATATTCCTTCTACATATCTACTTTTACATGTTCATTGCTTGATGTTTTGCAGTTCAAATAGTAGCGTCAGATGATCCGCCTGGAATGGAAGATATTCTACAAAACCTTAGAAATTTGTAAATTTATCTTCCCAAAAAAGTTTTTGAAATGGATGAACCGATCCAAATACCGCCATGCTTCAATTGTATTCACCTTTCATAATATCGTTCAACCTTTTAGTTATCATAACTAATCTCTCCAAACGAAACAAATATCTATTCATATTCTACTTTTTGCATTTAGTTGTTTCTATATAAGCATAACAAGATACCATCTGAAACATCGCAGAACCACAAATATTGTTCTACTTTTTAAATTTTTATTCGCAAATGGCCAAAGAATCAAGAGCAACCACAAATGGTAATGAACATCAAACAATATCTTTATACATACTGTCAGATATCAATTCTAATATCTATCTATTATTTATAGCTGCAGAAATATCATCAAACATACAGAATGAGATCAAAGAGATTCTCAGAAATGTTAACACTAGCTTAGACTGTATTGGCGAGGCTAGCAAAAAGATAAGAGATATTATCCATGATTTGTTAGAAATAATGAGTTCAACCATGGGAATCATCTCTGATTTAACACACTGTGAATTAGTGATTGTTGACAAGGAAGTTCATCGCCAAAAACAGTAGCAAAAAAAATAGAAAACAGCTATGTACACGGTTTTTTTGTTTTTTGTTTTTTGTTCTATTATCAATGGAATGAATAATATAAAAATGTATTTACATTTCAAATGTCGTAAAAAAAAATAACTCAGCATTAATATATTACATACAACTATTAATATATTACGTACAACTGTTCAATATACTGATTCTAACGATATGTATTTCAATTTTTTAATTTGAGATCTTGTACATTTCTCTTTTAATTTGATAGATTACTAATGATTCACATGTGTGTTATTGATTTATATGAATATCAGGAGATTGCTATAATAAGGATTATTCACATTCATTCAATTAACGTATTCAATACAAATCTTGCACATTCCTCTTTTAATTTGATAAATTACTAATGATTCACGTGTGTATTATTGATTTCCATGAATATTAAGAGATTGCTATAATAGGGATTATTCACATGCATTCAATTAATGTATTCAATACAGATCTTTCACATTCCTCTTTTAATTTGAAAAATTACTAATGTCTATTCGCAATCATTCATATGAAACTTCATTCAATGACATCTAAAGCTATATAAGAATAGACAATTCAAAAATCCATACTCCTTCAAATTTTTATTTCATTTAACACAGATATCATTAACAAATGGAAGACAAAAGACCAACTATTGTCAATATCCAAACAAACAGAAGCGTGCGGTAAATAACATCAACTGATTACTCTTATATTGCTTCTATATATCTACTTTTACATGTCCATTGTTTAATTTTTAGCAGTTCAAGCAACAACATTAGATATAGTTCTATTTTTTTCCTTGAGAAATACCAAGTTCCTTTTCTTTGGCAATATTTAGGGATTCACATTTCCGTAAATCGAATATTACATGCATGTTTGAACATGTTATTTCTAACAAAGCATTCATAATATCACTGTTCATCACTCTGGCAGTGTTGAGTTTGTCCAACGTGGCTTTAAGGTTTTGTAGAATACCTTCCAGTTCAGGCGGACCATTTGAGTTGAAACAATTTCTCTCGCCATTACGATTGTTATTACAGTCTTCAATTTATAACTAAACTTTATGTATTTTTCTTATGAATAAAAGATAACAACTCTCTCATTATGCCAGAAGATACTCTACTTTAATTGAACCGAAAACTTTCCAAAGAAAAATTCTTTAAACATAAAAAACCCGATAAAAAAATAAAAAAATAATAATAACAAAATATTCTATTTTAATTAATATTTGACATTTTTTTTGTGAAACAATAATCGTTTACGGTTTCTTAAAATATAAAAATTCAATAATAAAATAAAAATAATTTAATAAATAAACCCGTGCAATGCGCGGGCGTGCCATCTAGTTATGGTATAATTATGAAAAACTTGTCCACCTCACGTTCACTTAACGACCAAAATTAATGCATTAAAAGCAGATAGAGAAAAGAATCATTACCTGTAATGATATCTCTAAAGAACTCAACGGATTTAGATAACTTCTCAGCACTCTTGTCCTTCCACTTGTTGGAGAGTGATAACACAAAGCTATCTTCAATGTGCACTCCGACCGCGGTGAACTCACGAACTTGCCTTGAATTTCCAAATCTCTCACCCTTGCGCAAGGTAGCACCAATTAAGAGTTATTGAGTCATGTCAAATAGTACTAAAAGAGAAGAAAATGACAAATGCGGTGCACCATGTAGCATAATCCACTAACCTGCGCCAGCAAAGAAGTGAGTTTTGGTGGAGGCAGGAGGTCTACAGGTGGAGGAGAAGGTGTAGTTTTCGACCTATCTATGGGTGACGACCTGTGAGGGATTCATTTTGAAAAGACAAATGGTTTTGATAGAAAGAAAAGTGAGGTTTGAGTTGTGCTTGAGAATAGCATAACTGGATATTTGTGGTGGTATTTATACAAGGAGATGGAAGGGAGTTGGTAGTATTTGTGAACATAAATTGTTATTATTTTTTTTTAAATTTAGTAACGGTAAATTAGGTATTTCGAATAGGTCAAAGATATGGGATCAGGATAATAATAATGCTATGAACAATGAATTTTTGCACCAAAAATTTTTACCGAACAACGTGGAATCCAGTCAGATGCAGACACATTGGACGGAAAACACATCTCTTGTGAATGGACGGTCGTCCAACAATCATGGACGACCGTCCATAATTTATGGACGACTGTTCATCACGAATGGATGAACATCTACACAAATATCAATGGACCCTGTTGGTTATAGTATTGTCGGTTAAGTCTTGTGTTAGTTACATTGTTTATATTAGTTAATGTCGCTGTATAACTATGGTTAGGTTAGTTGGTAATTGTGATTAGTAGAAGATTGATTAACATCTTGTTATATGGGTTGTAATAGTGCGAAATATTCAGTAATGAAAATGGTAGAATACATTCCAAGAATCCTCTGTTCTTCATTTTATTTCATGGTATTAGAGCAAAATGACGAAGCCAACTCTTGTCCTCCCAATCAACCCACTCTTTCTCCTCTTCACTTTTCTCCTTGCTAACTTCATCGTCTTCTAAATCTCTACCCAAGTTCTTCCTTAATGGAGAAATTACTGGTTTCCTTAATAAACTAGAACCGAGTGATTCTTGGCTCCCAATTTTATCTCCATCGTATTTTCTGAAATTTTATTCAATCCTAGTAATTCAATCAACCATTTGTTTCTTGAAACACCATTGTTGAAATAAAGATTTCATTTGAAGATCAGAACGAGTAATGGCAAGTGTTAATGGAGAATCGAATGTAGCTGCTATAGATTCAAATTCACAACTTTATATACATCTATCGGATACTCTAGGTTCGATGTTAGTTTCAGAACAGCTTCTTGGGACTGAAAATTATGGAATTTGGAGCAAAGCTATGACAGTGTCTTTACGCACCAAGAATAAGCTAGGGTTTGTGGAACTTGTTAAAAATCAAAGTTTGTTGCTTCTTTACATGCACAATGGGAAAAATGGAATTCTTTGGAGTTGGCTTGGATCTTCAATATAGTATCGAAAGAAATTTTCAATGGAATTATTTATTCTACGAATGCATCTCAAGTCTGGCAAGATCTTCAGGAGCAGTATCATAAGGTGAGTGGTACAAGGGTTTTTGGAATCCATAGAGAAATCATTAATCTGGTACAAGGAACAAATTATGTGGCTGTTATTTTAACAAATTAAAGGCATTATGGGATAAGCTAAATGCTTTGGTAAGCTTACCTCCACCTGACAGTGCTTCAGCAAAGGTTTATCTTGAGCATTTGAGTCAGTAAAAATTACTTCAGTTTCTAATGGGGCTTAATGAATCTTACTCAATGGTGCGTAGTCAAATATTATTGATGTCACCTTTGTCATCGGTAAAACAGGCTTATTCGATTGTACATCAGGATGAAAGTCAAAAAATGCTTGTTGGAATCAATACCAATTCAGAAGTATCGATTGCACTTTACTCACAGAATAATCAAAAATCATGGAATCATAATCCAAAATATAGGCAAGAAGCCATATATAGAATGCGAGCATTGTCATCTTTCTAGTCACAAGAAGGATACTTGCTATAAGATTCGTGGCTATCCTGCTGATTTTCAATTCACAAAAGGCAAGAATGGATCTAAAGCTAAGGCTAATCAAGTGCAAGCTACTCAGTCGGCCATTGACTCAAAAGCTGGAACTAATCTTGGACTAGTACTGACACCAGAGCAGTATAATCAAATTCTTCAGTTACTTGGAAAGGAAAATGTCTTAGCACTAGTGGCTAACCTTGCAGGTAACTTGGTTTCTTTGTATTCATGTCATATTGCAAGTGATTGGATCATAGATTCAGAAGTTATGAACCATATGACTAATGACTATCTAAGTTTAGAATCTCCTGCTAGCATAGGAACATCACAAAATTCTTTAGTAGGACTTCCAAATGGTACTAGACTCCATATACATCATACTGGTTCTGTCAATTTGAATGAAGAGATTTATTTAGATAATGTGTTTCATTTACCAGATTTCAAATATAGTTTGCTTTCAGTATCAAAATTAACCACTTCAAATAATTGTTCAATTACATTTTAACCTGATTTTTGTTTGATTCAAGACCTTTGGAGTGGCAAGTTAAAGGGATTGGTAAACATAAGCAAGGGTTATACTATTTTACACCAATTTCAAAAATAAAAGACAATGTAATCAATTTACAGTCATTGCATGATATTGTTTCTAACATCATGTTGTATCCCCAAGTCTCTTTTAGTTTGCAAAATAATAAATAGTGTGTTTCTTTATCTTACTCTGCATCTTCTTTGAATGTTGATTCGGAAACTTGGCATCACAGATTAGGGCATACTCTATACCATGTTTTAAAGTCAATGCATCTTGATTTGCCTTCTTCAGATAAACCGCACTGCACTATATGTCCACTTGCAAAGCAGACCCCGAATTCCTTTCTCATTAAGTCAATCAACCATAACTAATATTTTTGACTTGTTGCAAATGGATGTATGGGGTCCATACAAGATCCCTACCCATGGGAATGCTAGGTACTTCTTATATAACTATAGTAGATGATCACTCTAGGATTGCTTGGGTTTTCCTCATGCAATTTAAGTCTGGTGTCTTTCAAATTTTCAAACAGTTTTTATCAATGGTCCAAAATCAATTCACCAAAACTCCAAAATGCATTAGGACTGATAATGGGTTAGAATTTTTTAATAAAAATGTTTTGAACTACTACAGGCCAAAGGCATAGAACATCAAAGTACTTGTGCATATTCTCCACAACAAAATGGTATTGTAGAGAGAAAGCAAAGGGATATTTTAGAAGTAGCCAAGGCATTGAAATTTCAATAACATGGGCCACATGATTTTTAGGGATATTGCATTAAAACAGCAGTTTATATCATTAATAGATTACCTACTAGGGTTCTTCATGGATAATCCCCATACAAAAAGTTCTATAATAAGAAACCTAATCTTGGAAATTTTAAAGTGTTTGGTTCCCTGGCTTATGTAACAACCTTATCTCCTCAAGACAAGTTTTCTCCAAGGTCTACACCGTGTGTTTTTCTAGGTTACTCACTTACACAAAAAGGCTATTACTTGTATGACTTACAAACACATTCTATTCAAGTTAGTCGAGATGTGATTTTTTATGAAAAAAAAAATCCTTTTGCTTAGTCCAAATCAACAAAGCCTCTGTTTTTAACAGACTCATTCATGGATTTAGATACTACTTCTTCTACTTTACCTATTCAAGATCATATTATATTATCTAGAGATGCCTCTTCCATTCAGATACAAGAACCAGTTATTGAACCTGTCTTAGACGCTTCTTTACCAGCTTTATCACATTCAAATCCACCTACCTTTATACAAGGTATTCCTGTGACAAATCAAACACATCTAGCCTCTACAATTATAAAGTCCACTAGGTGTCTAAACCTCCTATTTGGACAACTGATTTTGTTTGTCCAACACTATCTAAACCTAACATAGTAGCTACTGCCTAATATCATATACATTCCTCTTTATCTTATTTACACTTACCATCCACTTATCAAGCATACTTATCAGAATTTTCCAATCTCACTAAACCTTCTACTTTTGCCCAAGCCTCTAAAGACCCTAATTGGATAGCTACTATGCAAAAAGAGATTCAAGCTTTAAAGCATAATGTCACTTGGTCATTAGTACCTTGGCCCCCAAGTAAAACTCCCATAGGATGCAAATGGGTGTATAGGTTAAAATACAAATCTGATGGTACACTGGAGAGGTATAAGGCTAGGTTAGTGGCTAAGGGGCATACTCAACAAGCAGGGGTAGATTATGATGAGACTTTTTCTCTAGTAGTTAGGATGGTTACTGTTCGGGTAATACTAGCTTTAGCATCCATGTATAATTGGCCTTTGTTTTAAATGGATGTGGATAATGCTTTCTTACAAAGAGACTTACAGGAGGAGATTTATATGACAGTGCCACAAGGTTTTACCTAACCAGGTAAGCACAATTTGGTTTGTAGGCTTCACAAAGTCACTTTATGGTTTAAAGCAAGCCTCTAGGGCTCGGAATCATAAGCTTACATCTGCCTTAGTTACTGGTGGGTTTATTCAATCCCAATATGATCATTCTTTATTCATTAAGAAGGAAAAATGCAAGATTGTTATTTTGCTTATGTATGTGGATGATATTGTCATAACTGGCAATGATCATTCGCTCAATGCTGCTACAAAATTCCTTTTGCATACTCATTTTAAGGTCAAAGATCTAGGGACTTTAAGGTACTCTAGGTCTTGAAATGGCCAATTTAAACAAAGGTATCACTTTCTATCAACGGAAGTATGCACTTGAGTTGATTGCTTTTGCAGGATTGTCTGGATCCAGGCCTGCTGTTGTACCTTTAGATCAGAATGTAAAGTTCACTTTTGTGCCATATGACAAGCTCTTTAACATCACTAATGATTATGTACTTCTTGATCCTCATCCTTATCAAAGATTGGTAGGCTAGCTTCTATATCTATGTCAAACCAGGCCAGATATTAGTTATTCAATCAATTTGCTTAGCTAGTTCATGCACTCCCCTAAAGATTCCCATATCGTAGCAGCTTTGAAAATAGTTTGATATCTTAAACAAGCTCCTGGTCTTGGTTTGTACTTTCCATCTCAAAATTCTTTGAATTTGATGGCCTACAGTGATTCTGATTGGCGTCCTGTTTTATGACCAGGAAGTCCATCACTGGGTATTGTGTTTTGCTTGGTAATTCTTTATTATCCTAGAAATTTAAAAGGCAAGAAACAGTGTCTAAATCTTCTTCGGAGGCAGAGTAAAGGCAATGGCATCTATTGTTTGTGAAGCAACTTGGAGAGTGCAGCTTCTCTCTAAACTTGATTTTTACATTTGGCTCCAGTCACTTTATTTTGTGATAATAAATCAACTCTTCCATTCCATGAGAGGACAAAACACATTGATATTGATTGCCATATTGTTCACAACAGTGTTAAGAGTGGACTAATCACTATAGCTCATGTTTCTACTCAAGAACAACCTGTTGACATTTTTACTAAAGCTCTTAGTAGTTGAGTTCATTCTTATCTTCTTCACAAGTTGGGGGTGTTAGACATCTTTGACCCTCCAACTTGAGAGTGGTATTGGTTATAGTATTGTCGGTTAAGTCTTGTATTAGTTACATTGTTTGTATTAGTTGATGCCAACTATATAACTATGGTTAGGTTAGTTGGTAACTATGATTAGTAGAAGATTGATTAACATCTTGTTATATGGGTTGTAATAGTGCGAAATATTCAACAATGAAAAAGGTAGAATACATTCCAAGAATCCTCTATTCTTCATTTTATTTCAGACTCTGTCCATATTATATGGATGGGTGTCCACTTACTATGGATGGGCGTCCATATAAAATGTATGCTCGTCTAGAAGATTTTAAAAACAAAATGATTAACGCCTGTCCATCTAATACAGACGGGCATCCATTGTTATTCGAGTTTAATTAAAAAACCTATTTCAAAAGTTCAATTTTTGTAGGCATTGGGGTTTAGTTTACCAAACTCTTTGTGAAGCCCCCTAAAGTTGATGTGAAACTTCCTCCAAATTACTAATTTTGGAATTCGGAAATTCCAATCTCAAACAACAAAAGTAGTACTTTAAAGAATTAATTATTAATAGTTGCATGCATGATAGTATTAAAATGATAGTATACCGAATAGACTCTTTCAAACTAGTCCATTGCATATGGATGGTCATCCATTGTATATGGATGCCCGTCCGTATTAGATGGACGGGCATCAATCATTTTGGTTTTAAAATTTTTTGGATGTGCATCCATCTTATATGAACGTCTGTCTATAATAAATGGACACCTGTCCATATTATATGGACATGGTCTATTGATATTTTTGTGGACACTCATCCATTCGTGATGAACGATCATCCAAAAAGTATGGACAGTCATCCGTGATTGTTGGAAGGTCATCCATTCACGGGAGACGTGCTTTCTGTCCAAGGTGTCCGTGTCTGACTAGATGTCACGTCATTCAGTAAAAAATTTCGGTGCAAAAATTTGGTGTCCGTAGCATTATTGTCAGGATAAATAGCAGGGAATAGAAATGATAAAAATGTAAATTAAAACCAAATTAAAATATTGCCTTTTAGTGTGAACAAAAACTACTCCAATATTCAAACTTCTAATACAACTAAATTTTCAATTTTTATACCCAAATAGTATTAATTTGTACAGTCTTAAGAACAATTTCGTCCCTAAAGTTTAGGTCAGTCTCCTTTAGTCTTGTAGAATTTTTTAGTAACATTTTAATCTTTGTCAATATCAATTGGGTCTCCAAAATAGTGAAGTTTGTAAGCGACAACATTAAATGTATTGATGACGTCCATATAATTTCAAACGAAATATTTATTTAAAGTATAAAATTTGTAAATGAAATAAAAGAAAAAATTTGACTTTAGTATGGACTGGCATCCATTCACAATTTTTTTTTTAATTTTCAATTTTTTTTTCATTTATAAACAAATACAAGGAGAAATGAAACTTGTTTTTGGAGGCCTAAATTTTCAAACATTCTAATTGAAAATTTTAAAGAATTTTTTTATAAACTAAAATTTGGGCCTCCCAAATTGAATGTAAAATTTTTTAAATTAAACATGACAGATGTCCATCTAAAAGATATGTCTTTGATATAAAATTTTTTAAAATATTTTGACGTATGGACACTTGTCCATAGTAAATAGACACCCGTCCATAAAGATGGACGGGCGTCCATTATTTTTCTTTTAAATTTTTTTGGACGGCGATCATACATATGAACAAGTTCATTAATATGGGCGAGCGTACATAAATGTTGGAAGACCGTTCATTAATGACTCCAGCGTAGTCGCGTCTGATTGGTTCTCAGGTACTTCGGTACAAAAATTCAGTGTCTGTAGCATTACTCACTAATTATAGTTGGTGCAGAATATATGTTAATGAGTCCACTTAGAAATCCTATATATAAACTTATTCATATAAGTTGATAAGTTATAATATATTTAGACAACTTAAAATTCAAGATAATTGAAACAATTTAAATAATGAGGTTAATATGTTAGATTAGAGTATTTACTTTAGTGCTATCAAAAACATGTTAAGACTATTATCGAACTAAAAACGTCATATAAATAATATTAAAAATATATATTATTATGAATAAATCTATGCCGGTCTCTTGACACTTTTCCAGTTTCAACTTGGGTGATATCGATGTCCAGTCCTTTGAATTGTTTAGCACAATTGTCAGCTTCTGATTCCTCTTGTCCATCATTCAACAATCTGGAAAACCCTTCAGCCAAATTCTTCTTTGCCGCTGGAGAAACGCCATTGTTCCCAATAATTGATTCCAAAACTGACTCTCCAAGTTTTTTATTATCTATCTCCACCTTCCAGGATTCCCCTATCGATTCATCTTGCGAGAGGCCTATCTGCAGGAGAATAAAATACATATATAAATTCTGACCCCTTCAATTTAGATACGTCTTTTAATACAAAAGTCAGTTGCAATTTGCATGAAAAAATACACGAAGGCAACTTCGATTTTATATTTTCGTTTCATATATATGTTACTTACTGTCAATAGGGAAGTTTTCATCCTTGAAGGCCTCAAGGAATTGCTCAATGGCTTCGGTTTCATCATCTGTGTAAACTCCCAGTGATTTCCAAATAGCCATGCAATTTTCAGCAACCTTCTGTGAGTATTGTTGACCAGTTAATGGCAAGATCATTGTCACTCACTCACTCTAATGAATTTCTCAAAGGGACCTGCAAAATGATACCAAAACTATCATTCATAATCCAAAACAAAACTTAGGATGATATATTTTAATTTATCATAATTTATATATAATTATGGTATAATTATGAAAAACTTGTCCACCTCACGTTCACTTAACGACCAAAATTAATGCATTGAAAGCGGACAGAGAAAAGAATCATTACCTGTAACGATATCTCTAAAGAGCTCAACGGATTCAGATAACTCCCTGGCACTCTTCTCCTTCCACTTGTTGGAGAGTGCTGACACAACGCTATCTTCAATGTACACTCCGACCGCGGTGAACTTCACGAACTTGCCTTGAATTTCCAAACCTCTCACCCCTGCGCAAGGTAGCACCAATTAAGAGTTATTGAGTCATGTCAAATAGTACTAAAAGAGAAGAAAACGACAAATGCGGTGCACCGTGTAGCGTAATTCAATAACCTGCGCCAGCGAGGAAGTGAGTTTTGGTGGAGGTAGGAGGTCTACAGGTGGAGGAGAAGGTGTAGTTTTCGACCTGTCTATGGGTGACGACCTGTGGGGGATTCATTTTGAAAAGACAAGTGGTTTTGATAGAAAGAAAAGTGAGGTTTGAGTTGAGCCTGAGAATAGCATAACTGGATATTTGTGGTGGTATTTATACAAGGAGAGGGAAGGGAGTTGGTTTTATTTGTGAACATAAATTGTTATTTTTTTTTTTAATTTAGTAACGGTAAATCGGGCATTTCGAATAGGTCAAAGATACGGACGGCACATCAGGATGATAATAAAACTACGGACAATGAATTTTTGCATTAAAATTTTTTACCAAACGAAGTGGCATCTAATCAAATGCAGACACATTGGATAGAAAATACGTCTTCCGTGAATGGATGATCGTCCAACAATCACGGACAATCGTCCATACTTTATAGATGACTGTTCATCATGAATGGATAAATGTCTACAAAAATATCAATAGATCCCTGTCCATATTATATGGACGAGTGTCCATTTACTATGGATGGACATCCATATAAGATGAACGCTCATCTAAAAAAAATTAAAAACAAAATGATTGACGCTTGTCCATCTAATACGGACAAGTATCCATATAAAATGGATGGTCGTCCATATGCAATGGATGACTGTCCATTGTTATTCGAGTTTAATAAAAAAAACTATTTCAAAATTCAATTTTCGTAGGTATTGGGGTTCAGTTTACCAAACTCTTTGTGAAACCCCTTAAAGTCAATGCCAAACTTCCTCCAAATTACTAATTTTGGAATTTGGAAATTCCAGTCTTAGATAACAAAAGTAGTACTTTAAAGAATTATTAATTAAGAAAAATGCTATGGACACTGATGCTTTATACCGAATTTTTACACTGAACGATGTGTCCACTGAATCAGACGAGTCATGTATCACGTTAACAAATTAACAAATATTCCACGAATGAACGGTCGTCCATCAAATATGGATGACCGTCCATTGTTATTGGACGGCCGTCCACCTACAATGGACGTCCATTCATAGTTTAAACTAAAAAAAATTAGCTTAAATTGTTTATGGACACCCGTCATCTTATGAGGACGACTATCCATATTTATGGACTACCGTCCATATATTATGGACGAGAGTCATTTTACTATGGATGGTCGTCCATATTATATGGATGGACGTCCATATAATTTCAAACGAAATATTTATTTTTAAAGTATAAAATTTGTAAATGAAATAAAAGAAAAAATTTTGACTTTAAGTATGGACTGGCATCCATTCACAATTTTTTTTTTAATTTTCAATTTTTTTTTCATTTATAAACAAAATACAAGAGAGAAATGAAACTTGTTTTTGGAGGCCTAAATTTTCAAACATTCTAATTGAAAATTTTAAAGAAATTTTTTTATTAAACTAAAATTTGGGCCTCCCAAATTGAATGTAAAATTTTTTAAATTAAACAATGGACAGATGTCCATCTAAAAGGGACATATGTCTATTGAATATAAAATTTTTTAAAATATTTTGGACGTATGGACACTTGTCCATAGTAAATAGACACCCGTCCATATAAGATGGACGGGCGTCCATTATTTTTCTTTTAAATTTTTTTGGACGGGCGATCATACAATATGAACAGAAGTTCATTAAATATGGGCGAGCGTACATAAATGTTGGAAGACCGTTCATTCATAAAAGACTCCAGCGTAGTCGCGTCTGATTGGTTCTCAGGTACTTCGGTACAAAAATTCAGTGTCTGTAGCATTACTCACTAATTAATAGTTGCATGCATGATAGTATTAAAATGATAGTATATCAAATAGACTCTTTCAAAAGTCCATTTACTATGGATAGTCGTCCATTGCATATGGACAACCGCCCATTGTATATGGATGCCCGTCTGTATTAGATGGACGGGGATCAATCATTTTGATTTTAAAATTTTTTGGACGGGCATCCATATTATATGGATGTCTGTCCATATTATTTGGACGGGGTCCATTGATATTTTTGTGGATGCTCGTCCATTCGTGATGAACGATCGTCCATAAAGTATGGACCATCGTCCGTGATTGTTGGAAGGTCGTTTATTCATGGGAGACGTGTTTTTTGTCCAATGTGTCTGCGTCTGACTGGATGTCACATCATTCGATAAAAAATTTCAGTGTAAAAAATTTGATGTCCGTAGCATTATTGTCAAGATAGATATCAAGGAATAGAAATGGTAAAAATGTAAATTAAAACCAAATTAAAATATTACCTTTTAGTGTGAACAAAAAATACTCCAATATTCAAACTTCTAAGACAACTAAACTTTCAATTTTTATCCCCAAATAGTATTAATCTGTTCAGTCAGAAGAACAATTTCGTCCCTAAAGTTTAGGTTAGTCTCCTTTAGACTTGTAGAATTTTTTAGTAACATTTTAATCTTTGTCAATATCATTTGGGTCTCCAAAATAGTGAAGTTTGTAGGCGACAACATTAAATGTTATAATAATACTAGAGGTACAAATAAATTTACAAAGATTTCTTATATAAAGTGATGTGACAGAAAATAAATAGAAGAGTGAATACAAAAAGTCAAACTTATCATATTTACTCTTTTATTCATCTCGCTAACTCACTTTATATAAAACCTTTTATTTAATTTAGGTTTTCGTAAGGATCCTAATTGAGTCACATAACGTTAAGACTTGTGGCTTTATAACTACTTGAATATACTCTCTTTACAAGTTATTACAATTGGAATTAGAATAGGATCTCACTATCTTAAGGAATGTGGTGTGATTTATTAATCCATGACTATATTTCATAATAGTTTTACTCCAAAATAAAAAAACTTAGAAAATAAGTTCTAGATATTTATCCAAAAAGAAAAAGCTTAAAAACTCTTATGATACTCAAATACTTCTAGATAAAATTGTTTCGACCGATTCACTTATATTTTCTTTTTATATAAAAGATATGAGACCCAAAAATTAATTCTTGAAGGAAAGGAGAAGCATTAACTAATTTTCATAAATTTTAATTTAATTATAGAATATCGAATTATAAGTCACCTAAATTGAATTTGATTATTTGGAGACTATATATATATATATATATATATAAAGTTTTGGATGGATAATGAAAAAGAAAAATAAATATTTTATTACTGGTATACCCTCACTTAAATGATGGGGTTATGTTACATTATTGTCTTTGTTCGATATAAACTGAATTTCTAAATTCAGAGCGTGTACCAGTTAACTTAACCCAATGAACAAATTTCATGTGGAATTTATAATTTTTCTAAATTATTCACACAGAAGAAAAAGAAGGAAAACATTTATGACGTGGACGTGAAAATATCTAATCTCAGTTTAAACATTAAAAATTAAAACCTAAATAGACTAGCAGGTTGATCTACCTTAAAACTCCATCAAAACGACACCTCATTGTGAGAAAAACGACGTGGCCAATTTCCATTCCGACCAAATCCACCACGCTGACTCTGTTTCATTTCTCATCTTCTTCAACCTCCAATATAAACCTCCAAACAAACCATTAGTAAATCTCTTTTTTGCTTTTAATTTCTCCACTCAAACATAAAAATCATAAAATCAAACAAAATAACAATCCACTCTGTTTATCATTTTACTCGAAATCTTAAAAAAATCATTAAAAAAAAAAAAAAAGGTTGAAACGATGTCGTGGTTGAGGAATGCCGTGAACAAAGCGGTGGAGGTCGGGAACAAGAACAACCTGACACGCACCGTAAGGAACTACGCGGACACCGTCGTTCAACAGGCCGGCCAAGCCGTCGCTGAAGGAGCCAAAATCTTGCAAGATCGAATTGTAATGTCATTTCAGTTTTTCGCTTTCAATTCTAGTTTAAATTTAGGGTTTTTGTTACTTATCTTTTGCAATAATCAATTAAATTTGATCTTGTTGGGGAAATATAGAATGTAGCAAGCTGGAAGCTCTTGAATGTTGCCTTTAGGGTTTCTGTTAGGTTATATAATTACCATATTTATTTCGAGTTATTTGATGATAATTTTATTGTTTATTTTGTAGTTTGAAAAGATTTATTTATATAATTTTTATGATGTGTCTGATAAAGTTAGATATTTCATGTTTTGGGAACTTTAAAGTTGCCATCTATGTTTCAAGGGAGTTATGTTGCTGGAGCTGATGCTACTGGAGTGACGCTAAAATTTGATGTCAAAGTAGTAAAATTTGACGTTCCATGTTATTAAAACTGTAACTGTAACCTTAGTAGTCCATTGGATGGACCTCTGTTTGAATTCAGTGTTTATTTAATTTGTTTTTAAATTCAAATCTGAGTGCGTAACTTGTTTAAGTTGTATGCTGATGAAGGGGACGCGGAATTTCAGAAGTGCAAAGCAAACTATCAAAAGATTGGAGGAAGCTGCAATCTCATGTAGGGGCCCGGAAAGAGTAATGTTGCTGAGAAGATGGTTGATTGTGCTTAAACAGGCTGAAAGATCATCAGCCCCTGTATCTGAGGATAAAGAAAAAGTGCATGAGCCTCATGGGACTGATGAAGGAAAGGAGAGTCCAAGAAAATCAGCTATGGTGAGCTTAATTAGTTCTGAATACCATGTATTTAAGTTTTCAATTTGGCTGTACGAAAAATGCAATTTTGTTATGGATTGTGCCATTTTGCTTTATGTTTTGTGACTTTATATATTGGTTTCTGAGGTCTGTAGTTCACTGTCCTCCCTCCTCTTATCTCTTTAGTGTACAATACTTCTACTAAATTTAAGAGTACTATGTCAAATTCATATTGCTAGTTATATTGTTGCCACTATCTCATATCTAGGGTGAAAAAGTGTGTACTGGTTCTGAGTGCATGCTATTTTAAATTGTGTATGCTGGAACTCTTTATCAAGAGAGAGACCCAAACAGTGACTATTTAAATGTGAGATATACTGCAGTTGATTGCAGTTGTCCTTTCCAATAATAAAGGTGCTTATTGTTTTGTGAACTTTTGGTTTCTTTTGCTGAGTTGTAACATTAATGAATATCGGGACCATAGATTTGCTAATTATATCCCAATTTTTTGGCTATGTGAATTTATTCAATTTAATTATTGGCATACCAATACTGTTAGTCCATATTATTGTCCCTTGAATTTTATTTCTATTGTTTAAGTTGCTCTTCTCAATGACCTTTTTGTTGTTATGTACAGCTTCTGTATTATGACTCTGATGTTGGGGGTGAACCTTTGAATTTCCGTGATGTTTTTCTTCAAAGCCAGGCTCTGGAGGGCATAACATTGTCCATGGTATGCTAAAATTAATCTGAATCATTTGTGCAAACTTGAATTATACTTGCCACTTTGAATTAATTAATGGAATCTTGGATATTGGTGTGGTTCTAAATGAACATCTACATTTTCTGTTTGTTGGTTATGAAGGTTAACCATGGGTTAACTCTTTTTAATGATTCAGATTCTTGAAGCACCAAGTGATGAAGAAATTTCTTTGCTCTTGGAGATGTTTGGGTGAGTATAATTGTTATTATCATAATAATTATTTCTTAATTGTGACCTATAATGCACTATAGCTTACTGGACTAAGATTGAAAATTTCCTTGTTAATCCATGGTGCTAAAAGTTTCTAAATATTTGGCTTAGGATTAGCTACTATTTAGCATTAGCAGGATGTGGCAGCAATTTTTTTAAGTATTTATGTTTTGTTTTTGAGTTTATTGCATCTTGCTGGAGAATTTGTTGGGTCCATCGAGGTATATATAAAAAGAGTTGTGAGTCAATGTTTGAAGTGAGCCCCAGTTCGATCTTTTGTTTTTAGTTTTTGGTTTCTTTTTTTTAAATCACTAATTATTTGCTTGTTTGCAGGCTCTGCCTTATAGGAGGAAAAGAAGTTCATAATGCAATAACAAGCAGTATACAGGATCTAGCTACAGCTCTCTCAAGCTACCAAGAAGAAGTATTGGTAAACCCATGAAAAACATTAATCAAGCTTTTATTATTTTACTCATTTACAGGGCTCTGGAACATCGAACCCGCAAATGTGGTTTTAGCTGTCTTGCCTAATTTGTGCATAAGTAATTGCTTTGGTGCAGATTGCTGGTTTGACCTACTCACCATCTTCTTCTTTCTGGTGGTAAATGTATAGGTAAAGCGGGAGGAATTGCTTCAGTTTGCACAAGGTGCCATTTCAGGGTTGAAGATTAATGCTGATATTATCAGGTGGTTGAGAAATGAGGAGCTTCTCTCTTCATTCCTCGTTCTTTCAATTTTTTATTTCCTTTTCTCTGGTTTTTTGCATTTTGGTTCGAGATCTCTGCCTAAGCTCTTATATGGGTTGTAAATGTCATGTTCTGTTATGTTTGGAGTCTTCAATATATTCTATACTCTGTGTTTTCTCTGGAGGAATATGGAGTTTTCTTTTGGATGCATTCTTATATATTTTTAATTTGAATACAATGCTATGTTGAAATAGATCTTGATAGATAAATAATTATTCATGTTGACATGGAAAAGACTGAATTAACAGGTTCTTTCTTTCCTTTTTTTGATCTGCTTTCTGGTAGAATTGATGCTGAAGCCTCCGACCTAAAGAAAAAACTTGATAGATTGAATGTTTCTCTAAAAGCTTCAAATGAAGGTCTTGAGCAAGCATCTGAAGAAACTACTATGGCAACAATAGAGGTGAGCTTGGTTACTGATTACCATTTTTTTTTTTTTTTTTTCTTTCAAAGATGTTGTGGGGTATCAAAATACTTTCTGGATAAAAACTTCAATTCAGAATCAGACTGAGTTAGTTGTCACTTTTAAGGAAGGCTCAGAAGTAGGATATTCATATTTGCATTGGTTATTTGACCTCCATGGAGCTATGGTATAGTATATTTGGTTCTTCAAATCAAGATAAAATGGAAACTATTTTGAGGTACTTCCTATTGATATGGGTGGGTGTTTTCATGGGCGTAGGATAATCTCAACCCTTTAATTGAGTAAAAAGCTATGAACTATGAAATTGACCACTCTTTCTTTATAAATAGGCTTTGAAAGAAGCACTTGCACAAGTTCGGGCTTGTTCCAGATTGGAGGGACTTTTGCTAAAAAAGAAAATGTTGAACAATGGAGACTCTCCCGAGATACATGCTCAAAAGGTACTCATATGCTTGCTCTTTGGTTGTTCCTTGGTTATGTTTGAATGAGCATTTTCCTCTTGGTCCCCTTTTTTCTATTTTGATTTTACTTCTATGTGTTTGTGTGAAGTGTTTTTTCTATGCCATGTCTTCTTTGTCCCTTTTAAGCTATGAATTTGTGGACATAGATGTGAGCGGGGTGATATTAATGTAAGCAGGTTGAGAAGCTGAAGGTGTTATCTCTTTTAACTCTACCGTAAAATCTGAAAAGCGCATTTCAGATCACAGGTATCTTTTTGGTGTTTTTTTTTTTTTTTTTTTTTTTCTTTTTTTTTTTTGTCTAAAGCATCATAAACTTCCACTTTCTACCCAGTTATCTGGAGTGTGAAGGAATTTAATTGAATTTGTGGGAAGTGCAAAGTAAATGATGGGATGTGAAGGTGATATAGCATGCATTACTTTAGATTGTCAATAGGATGATAATCCTAATTTCTCCTTTGTGTTCATGATGCCTTGATAAATTAATCTGGAAATATGAAAATCTATCATCTTGGTTTCTTTCAGTAGTTAATTCTTTTAATACAGCCTTGTTCTTTCTTTTTCTTTTTCAGTTTTCTTTTTGGGCCTTAAAATTTTTATGGTGTAAAATTATGAGTCATAAGTTCTTGAAAACATCAGTTCTCAGTTTGATTCTAGAACACATAAATGATTGCTCAGAGGGATTTTGCCTAGAAAGGTTGGTTTGTATAGAAGCAGAGGCGGGGCTGTGTTGAGTGATATGTTCTAAACGAGGAGATGTTTGTGGCAAAGAAGATGGTGAATGTTATTGTAAGATATAGCTTCGACTCGTATCCCGTCTGGATGCTGGCTATGTGCTTGTGAGAGGGTGCAGACCCTTCAGAAATTCTTGATGTATTTTGAGCAGTATAAGCAGATGACTGTCTTGATTATATTTGGATATCTACTTTCAGCTTATTTATCTTTCACATGAAGAGGTTAGATTGGATATAAAAATAATCAATCAAGGTGTCTTACATGATCTAGGAAGATGTTTGGGTCTACATCCAAAGTATCATATTAACATGACAAGATGGTTTCCCTAATAGGGGTTCATTATTTACCCTGTGATTGGCAGAGTACAAAAAGAGGAAGCACTAAAAGTTCGTGTGTTAAAGGCAAGTGAAGCTGGTGAAAAAGAAAAGGTAATGTCCTTGCGTGTTGATGCTCTTTTGGTCTTTTCTTCTCAGTAAGTGCTGAACTACCTAGGCATTGTACTCATTTATTATCATATGATGCATCATGGTATGGATTTCAAATGTGCTTGTTACAAGCTCAACTTAATAGTTGATTAGATAGTTTAATTAGAAAGGAAATTTCTTCTATGAGCTAAGGAACAGAAAGATAAGAAAAATTAACGATGTTATTTCTTTCTTGTGGAATAGCCCTCTCATTTCTGCAATCATTTAATTCTGTGGATGCCTCTCTTTCTATTTGAACAGTCAGTTACACTGTGCTTGACTGGTTTTGCTGAAGTGGTGGAGAACTGTTGTGGCTGAAATCTTTTTGCATTCAGGAAACCGCTCTGAAAATTTTCTTTTGCTATACTTTCTGTTAAATTTTTTGTTTTCTTCATGTGTTTCTTGCTTAATGGTACTGCACAATCATATATACATTATTGAGTCTTGTATAAAGCGATTATGTCTATTTACTGATACTATGTGTTGTTTTCATTAAATTTCAAGTTATATCTAACCATTGTATGTTATTTACTATGAATTTTGTGTTCGTGGGGTACTTGAGTTTTATTTTAATGTTTGTTTCCAGGAATTATCAGCTGAGATTGCAGAACTTGAAAAAGAAAGAGATCATCTTGAAGCTGAACTAAAAAAGGTCTCTCTTTCTCTCTTTCTCTTTGTCACATTTAGTTGTGGTTATGTAAAGTATATGTTAAGGGTGCATGTTTCTTTTCAGAAAATATGAATGTGGTGCCATCTCTAATTCATTTTCTTTGTGCTGTATTGTAAATTTACTAGTGTTGCAATATGGTACTTGTGAGATAAACAGTTTGATAGGCCTCCTATAACCAAAGTATACAAAAAGAAGAGAAAGGGCAGCAGGGGAAATTCACTGGACAGGGGCAGCAAAGGAAATGCAGTTTAAATCAGTTAGGAAGAATCTCCACGTAAGGGCAGTGCGAAAAGTGTGAGTTCAGCAGTATTTAAGAGAGAACAAATTGTAAGCTGAGGAGGATGAAATCTGGAATCAAGGGAGGCTGCTAGACCCTCGAAGTGCTAGCCAACTTTTAACTTTTCTTTGTCATTTACTTTTGCTGTTGCAGTGTTAACCATTCCCAATCTGTATATGAGAATTTCGGTTGTTTTGTGTTACAGAGCAGGGTTGTCTTATTGAATTTCCTTAATAATATTTGGTTGAGTTGTGTGATTTCCTGGTGATTCCATCACAGTTTCATCTCATTCTGCCGGATTATGTTTTCTTTATCATCTGCTGCATGAAATGCAGTGAGCAGGTGCTCTAAAATGTTATTGTTTTACTAATTCTGATGTGCATACAGTTGTTGTGGAACCATCTGAATGATGTAAATCTTAAATAGTGCAAGGGCTTTAAGACTTCCATTTAGTTCATGATTCCTGCCTACAGTGAATATAACTTAGATGAACTGTATGGATTTTGTAACCTTTACCATTTTAGTTCCAAAGATGTTTGAAACTATATTGTGGAGGGACTGTTCAAGTAATCTTGTAGTTCATGAGCCTTGAGTGTAGGTGCATCTGTTTACTTTGTTGCCAGTCAGAGCCGGTGACATCCTGTTGATGACTCGATTAGTTCATTGGTTGTGAACAGTTTAAGATTGGTCTATGTGGTGTAGGTTAATATTACTTTGGCTGCTGCTCAAGCACGCCTTCGCAATGCCAAGGAAGAGAGGGAACAATTTGATGAAGCTAACAATCAGATTGTTGAGCACTTGAAAACAAAGGTTGGATGCTTCTCTTGGGATTTCTTTTGGAATCCTAATAAGTTAACGTTTAGAGATTACTCCACAGTATACTTTTTCTGGCCCCTCTTATCAGTCAAATATCCGAATAATGATTTTCTAATTTTTTGTGCTTTGTAGGAAGATGAGCTCTTGAAATCCATTGCTGCATGTAGGGTAGAAGCAGATGTGCTCAATACATGGATTAATTTTTTGGAAGACACTTGGGTTCTCCAATGCTCTAATGCAGAAATTAAGGATAAGCAGGTCAAGTATGTACTTTGACCTATTTTCTTAACATTTATATAACTTAAGAGGATGAACATTATGAGATATGCTCTTATTTCTTTCTTGTCTGCTTTTTAAAATGACTTACTTTTTGGTTAATACTTACTGCTGTTTTACACTTTCAAGTGATGAGTTGGACAAGCATGAGGACTATTTTGTGAAGTTGGCCATTTCCCTGCTCTCTGCTTACAAGGTATTTGATTATATTTTTTTCTAAAGAATTTTTATCCTGAAATTGCAGCTGCTTTTGTTTTTTTTTTAACTCTCTCTCTCTCTCTTTCTCATGTTTTCTTTTTTGGTTGCAACCATGTGTATTTATGCAGAAAGAGTTGGGGCCTTCTATTGTTCGCATTGAAAAATTTGTGGAGAACCTAAAGAATTTGAAAGAAGGGTAATGGCATTCTGTTTGCACTGGAATGGTTCTCACAATTACGAAGTTATTTAATTTTTTTTCACTGGTTGAAGCAGGTCCGAGGAGGAATCTAGGAATGAGGATTCAAAGGAACTGAACCCTAGGAAAAATCTTGAAGAGGAATATCTAAACTATGAAGCCAAGGTAGAAATATGTATTTTCAGTGCTTAAGTTCAAATGTGTGTATAAGAGTTCGCTTTTTATCATGTTATGATTTGTTAGTATGTTTGCAAGACCTCATCCTCTTTCTTTCACCACCTTTAGGGTCTACTATCTTTTCACCATCTTAAGTTCATCAATGGGTATTTTCATCAAGATTTCATGTCAAAAAAAATTTTAGAACTTATTTTTAAGTTCTTCGATGGTTTTCTATCCTTTTTTTAACATTTTTTTGGTAAATTTTTTTATTCTAGTTTAATTACAAAAGAATTTGAATTTAAAATATATAGGCATTTTTTTTTTTCATTCTTTACTGGTGTAGACATGTCTGCTGACTTTTATGTTTCCTGTGTACGTGGATTTGTTGCTTTCTTTCAGATCATAACCACCTTCAGTGTGATAGATAACATGAAAGAGCAATTTTATGCTCAACGGGAAATAAATTCCAGGTCTGATATTCTAGTTGTGTTCATTCCTTTGTTTCTTATACATGGTTGTTGCTGTATTCCATTTGACGGGGATACTCACAACCCTCCCTTTTTGATCCAGGAAAGATGATGCTAGGGTTAAAGAGTTATTTGATGATATTGAGAAGTTGCGACAGGAATTTGAATCTATTGATAGACCGAATTTGGAATTGGAGAATCCGACACCAAAAGCTGATGCTCCGGCTGATGCTCCATTCAATGAGAAACCACCAGGAAGTCCCTCCGATACCACTGCACAAGGAATCACTACTGTAAAACCCAAGATAAATGAGCATCCCGAGAAATCTGCCGTTAAGGCAGAGCAGGTGCTGGACCATGAAGCCGAGTTGGCAAAGTTAGAGTCCGAGTTTGGGAAGGTTGGTCAAGACTACTCAGGAGAAGAAATTGGTGACTGGGAGTTCGATGAGCTTGAAAGGGAGTTCAAAACTGAAGGTTCAGCAGCAAGCAAATAGCTCAATTCGCTCAGTCAAATTAGTGATTATTAATATTGAAGTCTAATAAACAAAGCATGCATAAACATGCTATAAATTTGTATCTGACCTCTCCAGAAGCTGCGTTTTTAGATCACAGGCTTTTTTGTAACTTCTATGTAACATTGTATGGAATGTTGATTTATTGATTCTTCTGTAAATTCTCAAAGTTGTATGTTGTAATGTGGAATTGATGAAACAAATGAATGAAAGGGCTTTATATAAATGGACGTGGCTGCTGAATCTTAACAGTTTGATTGATATTTCTTTTGCTTGAATCACAGGCATACACCTTCTTGTTCGTTGTAGGAGTTTGGTGTGTGAATTATTTTGCAAAATTTCTGCCTATTGGTTGAATGGCAAGTGACCTTTGAGCGAGAAAATCGCCATTTCTTTGCTTGTAAGTGGAGGATGAGCTGCTGATATTGAAAGGGGACCCTCATGCTTCCTTGCAAAGGAATGAAGGAACCAAAGTACAGAATTTGTGGTTCAGATTTTGGTTATTTTGAATCCAAGGAGAAATTGTTAAAGACTTGATCAAGTGGTGGTCTCCCGATAAGGAAGTTGAAATATGTTTTGTCTTTAAAGGAGCATCATCATTGTGCAGTGGCTCTTATGCTTTCAACACAAGGGTACATAAACTAGTGGGCTGGAAGCCTCCAATCTGTAATCGCTTCAAAAGGCAGCTTTCTGAAATATGACTTCACCAAAAGTTTTTGCTTGGAACTGTTGTTGCAATTTCTACTTTTGTCAAATGCTGGTGGGCTTCCCGGCAAAGTTGCCCCCAGAAGTTTCTTCCTTGTTGATTCTTCAACCAATCGAAGAACTTATGCATCCTGATTTTCTGGGTGGTGGGTCATTGGATTGAAACACTTATGGCTATCCTTTGCCTATACTGGAAGAAATTATTGCCCCAGCCATATATTAATCCAATATCTCATTTAAGAGATTGTAATATGAAAGCTACAACAGAGGTGGGCATTGGATTTGGATGTTACAAATATAACGAAACTTCTTAATTGATGGTTACTCCTGTGTTGATTTTGAAAGATATTTGTCAAGAAAGAAAAACAAAGTGGTTTAGAAGATAAGGAATTGTTTAGCTATGGTGGGGAATCTAGTGAAGCTACAAGATTATAATTACTCAGCAACATAAAAGAAACTTTAAAGGAAACCAACAAACGGTGAGTGAAGATTAATTATTATTTGTCGACATAAAAATTATTTCAAGGAAACAAACAAATGACAAGTAAGTTCACGATACATTAGATAAATGAGTTTGACGTATAAATGACATGATATGTTTATCGTAATTATATTATTCTGTAAGTAGTCTGCGGACGTGTGGTTTCAGGCTTTCAGCCAAACAAAAGGCAAATATATTGAATCATTGTGTCCATTACTGTACTGCACAGCTATACTCCTATTTAGAAGAATATAGTTATAGTAAAAAGTCTGTACTATCAGGAACTTTTGGAGCTTCTTTACTTTCTTCACTCAATTGCAGAGGACAATATATATAATTCATTCATGAACTACGTTTTCAACAATCCACATGTGTATGCAGAAGAAACTCATCCTCATCCATTGCATACTGAAATTAGGGTCAAAGTTTAGCATGCATGCATGGAAGATTTTATGTAGTCAGAGCTTTGTGCTAGCAATACACGTGACATGAAGATACCTTGAACACGGCTAAAAATACTTTGTCAAGAGTGCTTCAAGAAACAGTGTTCGATGTGTTTTCTTATGCTTGTTTCAGAATACAAAGCTATAGCAAACTGTTTTCCGTTTTGGGTTTGAATTAGTGATTGAAAAGAAAGAAGAGAATCAAGAGCTTGAAATTTTATAAAGATGGGGGGAGTGTGTTAAAAGAGAAGACAAAAAAAAAAAAAAACTTAAGACTCGAGCTTTGTAGACATCCCATCCACAATTCCTTTAAACCCACCAAGAAATGTCGGATCATCATGTGTTGTTTTCAAATGAAATCAACAACTCATTCACCTCTCATCACTTCTTTTAATCATATGTCATTTTTAGATTAAACAAGAATCGGAAAAAGAAAGCAAAAAAGATGGACACGTGTGATTTGTGTTCATCAGTTCAAATGAGACAATCATGGGGAGTTTTTCTCAATAAACAAATCAACAAAAGATAGTTAAAAAAAAAAAAAAAAAACCCAGGAATCCAGTAAAAGTAGTAAAACCAGGTAAAGTATGTAAAGTGATTAGTTTAGCTATTTTTCTACTAGTGAAAAATGGAACTTTTTCCCAAGTTCGTTTCTTTTATTAGTCATGGGGGATAGAGATGGAACACAATTAATAACAATAATCCAGATGAGATTGCAGAAAACCAGGTTTTGAGATCTGGGCTGCTTTCAAATTTTAAGTCTGGTTACCAGAAATATCAAATTATTTTCCTGTGTGCATGATCTTTTTATAAGCCATTAACTAATGGAATAGAAAATATTATCAGGATGCGGGGCTTCTGTTTCTTTTACCATAAACTAATCACTTTCACCAATTTTGATGCTGGTTTAATTAACATTAAAATGAGCACGAGAAATTGGGGACCAGTTTTGGGATATTATTTTATTTGTGATACTACTTAAACACATCCCACTATAGCTATACAGCTGAATATTTCTTATTCAAATTGTGCTTCCAAAATCATATCCTGTGTTTAATCATTCAAGAGATGATAATCAAACTATATTAATGATGGTGTTAACGAATAATCAAGTCTTAATGATGTATTACTGAATAATTAACTTTCCAAAACTGTTTATCATGATCAACTCACCTCACTTATTCTATTTGAAGCGAAAGAAAAAAAGAATAGATGGGTTGGTAAAATCTAATATTTGTTACATGAAAAGCAATGAAAAATGAACCACAAAAATTTTTAAGTCTTCAAGAAAATAAAAGAAATGCAGAAATGGGACAGTGTTGGGCCATTTGAAAAGAATTCCCATCATGTTTCTGTATTTTATATTTGGAAGCATTCAACATTCTGACAATAACATTTTCCCACGCACTTTAAAGGGGTGCTCTTCCCTTCATTTCTTTCATCACAAACCTCCATAAACCATAGAGGAGAAACATCTTATCTTCTCAACACTCTTGAGTTTTTGAAATGGCTGTGAACCTTCTATCTTATGACAATGCAGATGACGATTACATTGATATGGAAGTAAGCTCATACACCAATTTCTTTAGAAACTCCATGGCCATGAACTCTCCTCCTCACACGAGGGAGTTTGAGTTCCAGATGTCTTCAACTTGTCATGAGAGGGAACCTTCAACTTCTCCTGCTGATGAGCTTTTTTACAAAGGGAAACTCCTTCCTCTTCACCTTCCGCCGCGTCTGCAAATGGTCGAAAAACTCCTTGAGAACACAAATTGTGTTTATGACAACACAAAAGATGCATTTGATCAAGATTTCTTTAGCACTCCTTTGGCCACTACCCTCACCACACCAACTACAACTAGTACCCCATTTGAGTCCTGCAATATTTCACCGTCTGAATCTTGTCAGGTTAGTCGAGAGCTGAATCCGAATGAGTACTTCTTCGAGTACTCAACCGATGAAGTTAGTGGTTTTATTGGCGAAAATCAGAAGAAGTCCTGGACTAAAAAGCTGAAGCTGATCAAACAATCTGCAATTGGTTCAAAGTTGAAGGCCTCCAAGGCTTATTTCAAGTCATTGTTTGGTAAATCCGGTTGCTCTGATGAGTCCTGTACGGCTGCCACAAAAGTTTCAAGTGAAGGACAGGTTTCAAAGGCTAAGGAGTGTTTAAATAATTATGTGAATGTGGCAAAGAAAAATCCATTCGGTCAAATTCAGAAGGGTAAATACCAAACTTCGGGTGGTCTAATGAGAAGTTTCGACAAAGGAAAGATTACTGAAGATAGTGCAAATTGCCATAGGAGATCATTCTCAATGGTTATCAAGCGGCACTCAACAAACAAGTCCTCATCTTCTTCATCATCATCCGGCTCTTCTTCGTCTTCAAGTTCTAACGACACTAACGGGTTCCATGAGCTCCAATTTCTCAAGAGAAGTAGCAGCAGTGCTTATTCAGAGTTTGAGAATTCTGTCCAGGGAGCAATTGCACATTGCAAACAGTCTCAGCAGCTATTCCATACCAGAAAGACTTTAAGCGACGTTGGGTTTCATTCATTTTCAGCTTCCAGGATTACAGTTAGTGATGATCAAGAAAGACAAGACCTTGGCAGGGGCTAAAACAAGAACAAAGTTCAAATTTTTTTACCCATGTGCTCCAATTTTCTTCTTTCGTAATTTTGATAATGGATATGCTTTGATTCAGAGAAAAAAAAATATTATCCATGATGTCCTGGATTGTTAGACCTGTTCATCCTGCAGAAGATTCTGAAAAAGCCCAATAAAATTCTTTTTCTTTTACTAGCATAATAAGTGTTTATGAATGAAAGTACATCCTAAAAGTAACAACTTAAAACTTTCAAATCAGGAATCTATCAACAATTTACTAGTCATTTTCTGAGGCAAGAAACTGTGAGTCCAACAATTATAAAGTCATTTGGAATTTTCTTCACACTTATCCTTTCTGCCAGCAACAGGAATCTGTTTTGGCTAATTTGAAATTTCTCAGGAATATGATACAGAATTTGGTACCAATAATAGAAGTATAGTACACTGTTTGCCCTGGAACTGTTCAAGATTGTTGCCTATATTTCCTTTTATCTAATGACCAAGAAATTGAATTTTACATTTTCTAAGATTGATCTTTGACAGTTGGCAGATTCCTTCCTTGTCTCGAATTAAGAGATTGAGAAAAAGAAAGAATTTTCCGGACAGGACTCCAGGATTCCAGAGAGCTATCCTGATGCAATTAAAGAGATTGTTCAAACAAGTCAAAACCACTGCCTAATTTTTGCCTTTGTTTCCAAATGATAATAAGAAAATAATAATAATAATAATAATAGTGATTACCATCACATATTAACAAAAATTTTACAATGCTTACCTGTAAAGTGTAGATGAATCTCCCTTGTCATCAAGTCAATGAGCCGACATGGCTCCCCTGATTTTTATTTATGTTTATAATTCCAAAGTAACACAAATTAGGCAAAGACGATGATGATTATGTTCGAGCCAATCATCGGATAACAGAATTAATAATAAACACATAAAATTTTAATAGCAAAAACCAACTTGTCAACTCAACTACTTCTTAGCTTTGGATGGTTGAATGGTTTGATAGGGATAGAAAATCCTGAATATATTATTCAAGAGGTTTTGAGTTTGGGTTCCTTTTTAGATGTTAATAAGAGTGGTCATTGAAACTTTTACTCGAACTATAGTTTCAAGATCCCGAAAGATTAATTAAAGTACACATAAACTGATCTAGACAACTCCGTTCATCAACCCAAAAAAAAAAAAAAACCCAACTTATCTGCCTCTTAAGAGAAGCAAAGGGACATTTGAATATGTCAAAAAAGGTTAAAAATAAGGAAAACGATTCTTGGATCAAACAAATAAAACGTTTTCTTTTAACTAAGCAGTAAGAAATGAATGAACCAGGGCCCTCTGGTACATGCACATTTGCACTATTGAATGAAGAATAAAATAATGTGCAAAACGAAATCTTCAAATGCAGACATACAGCCTTTCAGGTGGCCGCTTTTCTTTCTTTAGATTAGATTTTCCTAGTGGGTGTAACTCAACCTTAAACTAAGTAACAATGTCTGTCAGAATTTTGACAGGATTAGAAACCAAATTGAAAAGAAGAAAAGAAAGTAGTTAAAAGGCTATTTTGGTTGTTGTTGAGCACTGAGGGAGAACTCATAAAACATATAACTAAAAAAAAGAAAAAAAAGGAAAAAGTAAACCCTTTTGTTTTTATTTTTTTCCCACCCAACTTTTATGGATGACAAACTCAAATACCAGCTGGAATACTCAATTACATTCTTCATACTTAGAATTTTCAAGTGGCCCCAAAATTTTGTATAATAAAACTAATATGGGTTCAAAATGATCAGTTCATTTGAAGCTCTTTTGGCTTGCCATAGATGATCTAATTTAGATAAAAACGTGAGATAATTGTATTTATCTCCCAGGGTTTGGGTCTATGAAGTATATATCCTGCTGTTACAGTTTAAACTATTAGGATAGACTCGTTTGATTTTGATATACGTTAACCTATATAAAGAGAGAATGAATAATTCACTCGTACACATAAAGGCAGAATAGATAATTCACTCATTTTAGTATAAAAAATGTTATTTCGAAGTTCGGATTTGATTAAAGTTGTTAGTTTGAGGGGGGTATTTTCCAGTATTTGAAAGGTACAGTGGATATAGTCTTCCTCTCTATAAATGTTGATATTCTAACATATAGTCATTGTATCTAATAATCAAAGATCTCACTTTTTGTGATATCAGTACCTGATTCTACAATTATGCAATGAAGAAATCATGTTCTATATATTGCCAGTCATGTGTACTACTCAATGAAAAAGAGATCCTATGATTCTATACTCAACAAGAAAATGACAACAGTGGTGTGAGTGTTGTACTTGTAACTTGTAAGAGATTTTGCTTTGCTTAGAAGGGAAAACAAAAAATATTTTTAAGGATCATCTATCTAAATGAATCCAGCTTCCCTCAAATCACACAAATTTTTACACTATTCATTGTATCATATTAACAATATAGAAATAAGCTACACAAATCAGAGATTGTGACAAATATTTTCTGGGACTTTGGGGTTGTATGTCAAAATCTCTTTTTATGAATGTTATTTTTATTTTGGAAAAAGTAGATTTTTAGTTTTTTTTTTTGTTCTAAGCTTAAAAGTGCTTTTTATTAAACTGTTGTCAGTACTTTTCAAAAAGACTTATTTTTACTCAAATACTACAAGGATATATATGTGTCAAAAGCGTATCTATATCGTCAAAACTATCATTTGTAATTCTTTTTTTTTTTTTTTTTTTTGTGATCGAGAATGTCTTAACCAACTTGCATATATTTCAACTAATCTCCAAAAATCCTGACTGAATAAATCCCCTCAATCGCCTTTATAATTTCTTGTTGAAATTTATATAAACCATTTGAGTTATATGTGCTCTTTATTAAAGCAGTTTTATGAAAAGCCTAAAATATAATTCTCAACTAAAAGCCTCTAGCACTTGGGCTAAACATCCAGTTTTGTTTAGACAGTCCAATACTCGCAAAAGCTCAAAAGGCCCATCTTATTTTAAATTCTCCTCATTATTTTAAATTTCTAATTTTGGTCTTATCTGTTTGAGATTAAACTTAAATGAATATCATCACCCAAATTGATTTTGTTCTTCAGCATCATTTTGACGGTTTTTTTTTTTTTTTTTTTTTGGGCCAAAGGTTAGATACACCATAGTCTAATAAATTGATACCCTTACCAAGTTATAATTATTCCATTTGCAATACATTAGATAGTTATCCATAAGCCTAAATCATGCCCTTATCGTTTAAATTATAGATTTTTTTTTTTTGTCTGCCTGCCATGGATTATGATTAGATTGATTTTTAATATTATATAGGGTTCGGATCAGCATTGATAATTTTCAAGTGGAAGAGCATATATTTTGTACTCCAATTATTGTTTCATTTCTTTGTGTACAGCCGTCTTGGTGGAGCCATTTCGCATTTGAATTATTACATCTTCCATGTTCATTCTTCAGGCCAGATTAAAAGCACTGGTGCCCAAGCTGGTCAAATTTTGCATGTCAATGGAGCATTGTCTATGCATTTTCTGATACTTGTCCAGCGCCAGAGGATGTCCCTTTCCAGGGCATATTTTATCAAAGAATGATGAAGAAAATATTGGGTACCCCATTTATCAATTTTGCTTATTTTCCATTAGACAATAAGAACATTGCTGGAGATATGTCACAACAATTCCATACAGTTACTGTGCATATATGTTTCAGAAACATATATTCTGACTTACAAATATTCATTCCAGAGCAATTCCAGGCACAACCCATCTCCCAGTATCAGCTTCATCTGATGTACTATTTGATCTGGGAAACAGATGCTGAATCACAAGATTATGATCAACAATGCATCAGAATCAGGAACAATACCACAACCACAACCACGGCCAACTTCCTTTTCCCATCCGAGAACTTATAGCTTTCCTCTACGTACATATATACTAAGCATACTAAGCAACGTCCTACTTTTCTCCTTTCTCAGCTAAAGTAGGCGCAACATTTGCAATTCTGAGTTTGGTAGTCTGTTGCAGGAATGTAGGGAATAGGCAAAGCACACGGAAAAATTAGCCATATCAGATATATTATGCTTAATGTGAACTTCTATATTATTAAGCAAGTGATGCCTCAACATCTTTTTCATACATGTTTGATTACATCGCTCTATTCTCTACAACCATAAATATTCTTAAATGTTACAGGTCCACACTCAGAGAGCATAAATTCGATCGATTTCAGAATTGGAGAAGTCAGAGTGCGGCCATGAGTTGGATCCGCTTCTAAATCTTGCAGACTTCTCTCTCTTCCTTATTGATCGAGTCCTCTTAGATTTCACTACATAGTAAGTCATGGTGCCAAGAACCCCAGCCATTATCAATCCCCCGACAAGTGTCACCAAAATTGCTGCCCACTCATGTCGCCGACCAACGACTATGTATGAAGACGCCATAAATGCCACGGAGGTGCAAACAGAAGCCAACCACATCAACTTGTTAATCACCTCCACCACTCGTTTCTCTGCTTTCGTCTCGCCTCTGACTAGTGTAATTTGGACAACGACAACAGCCAAAGATGTAAAGAGCGCAATTGCATTAAAAATAAAAAAGATCTTGAAAGAGGCACTGTGCACCACCACAGCCATTCCATCATCATGATCCCCACCGGGCACAGTAAATATTGCTGCAAAAGCAACTGTGGCAAATAGTACAGCCACAACAGTTACTGAATTGGTGGCATTGTTGATCCCTTCCCGATGGAGTTTCCTGAGTTCTTTAGAAATATTACTAACATTTTTGTTGGTTCTTCTGGTTTGTTCTAACTGAGTGTGAACATCTTTCTTGATCTGAGTCACGGTTTTCCTCAACTCGTCCCTGGGCTGGTTCAGTTCATTAGCTCTGACAGCACCATAGCGAGAAAGGCAGTCCTTTATTTCTGAGGCTTCTTCAGATAGGGGAAGCTCTTCAGCTATGTCAAGAGCTGTTTTGTGGTCTCTGGTTAGTGCATTAACATTGGTGTCAGGAAGGGATAACAGCTCACTCACGATCTGCAAGAAAACAGGAAGTTCAATACAAAGGTGGTTTTAATATAAATTTCTAGAGATGCTTCCATATATTAATGGATTCATGGACACGTAAAACTGAGACCTAATAACAGTGCTGTTCTACACATCCTACATCTGCCAGAAAAAGTGCAGGTCAAACAAATCCAATTTGATACATTCAGGCGAAAGAAGCAAATTTAATCCTTTTAGTTAACTGATTTGATTATATGTGTGCATACAACTCTGATTTCAATTTACATCATTACTCCATTAAATAAATATGAGAATCATTAAACATTCAGAAGGGATGCAGAAAATGGACATCTGAAAGAACAAAATCTAAAGATAAGCATGCAGCATTAAATAGAGGCACCGCTTCTAGTTTTAAAAGAAAGAAAAAGAAAATAAATACCTCAGCTCGCTTTTTCCTGGTGGCTACATGTAATGCAGTGTTACCAAACTTGTCTGGAAGCATTACGATAGCAGCATCAGCCTCAAGAAGCAGTTTCACCACCTCACAGCTCTGTCCTTTTACAGCCATGTGAAGTGCAGTCTGCCCTTTCTTATCAGTCCTTCGGGCCAATTGTGCATCTTTGTTGAGTAATGCTCTCACTATTTCTACATGGCCTGGTCTGGCAGCTAGATGCAATGCATTTTTCCCATTGGATCTAGCTATCTCTAATAAGCTACTATCCTTTGACAGCAATTCATTGACTACAGCTGCATGTCCTCTTGTAGCTGCAGATATAAGCGGCGTTGCATTTGATGGGCCAAATGTTCGGCTTAAGCTGGGATCATGATCTAGTAACACTTGGACAATTGCTGCAACAAAAAGAAAAATTATTAGTATGAAGCCCCAGTCTTGTAGGAACATAAAGTGTTGCAACCAGTAATGTTTCTCACAAATGTTAAGAAAAACCATAACCACAGTCCTTGAAAAAGAACCAAGGACAAAAAGAACATCTAAACTCCACTAGTAGATGACCACATATCAGTAGAAAGCCACTTTCGCACATTTTCTAATTTTTAATTATAATCTGATCTCCATAACAAGTGAATATAATAACTCATAACTTTGATTGTAACATAGCAATCAGCAACCTCTACTTTAATAATTGCATTTGAAGAGATATCTCTTATGAATTTTCATAACAGAACAACAATCTCTCCCCCATTAACCATTAAGCTACTTATCATAACTGATAAGCAAATAACTGTTTAATTTTTAAATGTAAAAAACCAGCTATTACCTTATTGTTTAGAATACTAAACTCTTTATGACAAAGTTAAAGCTCAAGGCACAATTAAACCTTTCAACCTTATGCTATTTTAGAATACTCAAGCTTGCCACGATAAAGAAAAAGCATGAAATCAACATAATTACCATGATGCCCTTGGATCGCAGCAATATGCAAGGGATCAAGATTGGACTTATTTTTCCTTGTAAGACCCTCTTTGGACGAATACTTCAACAACTCCTTCACAACTTGTATATGCCCTTTATCAGCAGCTGTAAACAGTGCAGTTTCCCCCAACTCATTCACCTCATTCACAATTGACGCCCTTATCTCTGCAACTTCTGTATCAAAATCATCCCCACTTAAGGTCCCCACCATTTGGGAATCTATTTCAGCAAGAATCTGTTTAACTGCTCCTAAATCTCCGCGCTGAGCTATCAAATGCAGCTCAGTGTCGTTGTGACGACCCGTCACTTGTTTCACATACTTCTTTTTTCCTGCTTGGTCTATGCGTTTCCCTGAGTTGGAAAGGACCAAAGCTGGTGCTGTTGCTGAAGAAGGTGAAGGGGATGGCGAAAGCGAAGGCGTAGGTGATGGCGTCAGTGAAGGCTCCCAAAGAGAGTTTTGACTCAACTGTGGAGTCATTTGTCCTTTTTCAAGATCTCTCCCAGCTCCTGAAAACAATCATCACAGTTGATCAAGAATTACACAAAGTAACTACTCCAGAGCTTGTTATTATCGATCAATCACAACACCAATAATTTTATTAGGCTCATATTATTGTTGTCTTTTACTATAAACTCTGAAAACTTCCAGACCCAATTAACCAAGTTGAACTAGAGACAGCTAATTTTACAATCAAATAAACTCTTAACGTTTCTTTAGCTCAAAACTAATCAATCATATGATCTTATAAGCACTCAAACCTTTTTTATAGCTCCAATCAAGATCTTTTTTCTCAATCAATTAGACAATCAACAAGAAAATACCCACGAGTCTAATTAAAGAAAATATCTTCTTAATACTATTTACAGCAACAAAATTAAATTCTAGATCAGAAACTTCAATCATAGTATATATTTATTATTTTTTCATCTTAAAAAATAGAAATGATAGATTCTTCACCTAGATTCACGTTAACTACAATCAGAATATGTAAAAGACTCTTTAATTGAAAAAAACAAAAAAATTAATTGATGGGCATCGAGTCTTTTACCTTCCTCAATAGACGAAGCCATAGTTGAGTACCAAAAGGAAATGTAAAAAGTAAACTAAGAGATCACTGAAGAGAGGAATGAAAGTCGAAAGGAAGCTGAAAAGAAGAAGAAGAAGAAGAGTGAAGAAAAAGAGGATTAAATTACACTGATAAGGGAAGAGAAAGAGAAAGAGGAGAGAGAAGGAAAGGAAAGTGGGAGGAAGGAAGGGTGGTGGAATAGTTGAGTCGTGAATGTGAAGTGTTTGTCGAAAGGCGGAAAAGAGCTTTTGGATTTTTGTCATAATTTATCTTTGTTATTCTTCTTCCCACGTCAACCACTCGACCAAATACTTTTGTATTGACTCATTACTTAATATTATTTTTAATTTTACGATTTGCCAGCCGCCAGTAATTAGGAAAATAAAATCACATGAAGTGGCCGTTTGGATAGGGTTAATATTAAGTAATTGGGAGAATATTTTTTAAATTGAGTAGATGATGATGTTTGGTTAGTTGGTTGGTTTGTAAAAAATTATTACCAAAATATTTTCTGATAAACAGTAATATTTGAGGGGTAAATTTTTGATATTCTTAATACCGGCCGGGGGGTGCTGTTATTAAAACTTACTCTGGTATTACAATTTTTTTTTTCCCATATCCCCTAAACAGTTGACCATTTGGTCCAAATAATATTTGCAAAACACTCAATCACTTATGCAGACATTTTTTTCTTCGCTTTTTAATTTTTTCGGATGACATTGCCCTTGTTATTATCATTATTTACAGAAATGTCATTATACCTAAAATGAGCCACCACCGGCAGCCACTGTCGACCGCTGCCAGAGAATGTCAAAAGTCGCTATAATGGCAAACGAATGGTCGTGCACTGGTGAGGCTTTTTTCGACCATGGATCACAAACCATGGATCATAGATCCATGGTCGGAAAAAGCCAAGTCTGGCTGTTTCACGGCCACATCGTTGGCCGATGTGGCTGTGAAACAACAATTGATCTGGTTGTGAAACAGCCAAGTCTTTGGCCGTGAAACAGTCGGTGTTTCACTGCTAAAGACTTGGCCATTTCACGATCAGATTTGTGGCCGTTTCACGGCTACATATCTGGCTGTGAAACAGCCAGATCTGTGGCATTGTTGGTGTCACGACTAGATTTGTGGCACTGCGAGTGGTGGTGGTTGGCTGCCGACAGTGGCTTGGGGTGGGTAGGGGTGTTTTTGTTAAGTTTAAAACGTTTTTGGTTGCTAGGGTGTTTTTGCTAAATCTGAAAAGTAGGGGGTTGAGAGAATATTCAAAAAATAATAATAAAAATTCTTGTTATATTAATATTTAAAAGAGAGAGCAATTTAGTAATCTATATAACATATTCACTCATTTATCCTCCCAATCAAACATATTATTCACCAATTTATTCGAACCAACTAAACACTTTTTCTAAACATTCTCAGTAATCTTCAAGGTGGTCTTTTATTTCGTTAATATAATATCTCCCTATAATAAAACATTATATGATCCAAACGCCTCGAAAGTATTAGGTTTTATTTAATCATATGATTAGGTTTGCATTTTCTCTTCTATAAATTGAGTCGAACAAGTTTTATAAATAAATATTTTTAGTTCCAATTTTGTTAAATCTGAAAAGTAATTGCATTTTGTTGACTAACAATCAATTTATAAAATTTAACTTATGGGTTTCACAATACTATTAATTAGTAATTAAATCTAGAGTATGTCAACTCTCATGTAGTATTTTTACTTACTTTAAAGTAAACTATTAATGTTAGTTAAGTATGGTGATGGGCGAATCTCTTTATCAATGAAATTTTATATTTGGGAATAAAATTTTAGTCATACCAGAAAAAATACAAAAAAAAAAAAGAATCTATTTTCAGTGGATTGGCTGAATATTTAGAGAGGTTCGGGCTGACTGAGGGTAACAAATGAGTAGTGGCAAATACTCAGAAGAGTTTTGAAGATCCATAGGCTCACTTTTTTTGTTTGGGCTTATAGATAAAGTTATGTCTATATGCTTTGAAGATCCATAGGCTCACTTTTTTTGTTTGGGCTTTTAGATAAAGTTATGTCTATATGCCTCAGTTTAAATAGATAAATTGGGCTATTTGGGATTAATTAGATGAATTGGGCTATTTGGGATTAATTAGATGAATTGGGCTATCTGGGATTGACTGGATTGATTGGGCTCAAATAGATGATTGGGTTTTAATAGTTGATGTTTATACATGGTATCAAATGGCCAATTGGGGTTTAATGATACTGCAGAAACGGATCCCACAAAATCCGAGAAGAATATATTTAGAAGACGCGAAACTTGCAACTATATCTTGTTAGAGGCGTTCACAGAGGAACACCTCTCCAAAAATTGGCGTATGCCGCTTTCAGCGGCGAGCACACGGTATTCTTTAGTAAAAGGCGAAAGAATAGTTCGCTATGTGCTCACCGCACGGCTCCGTGTGTTTTATTTTTTTGTAACGTTTCTTTATATTTACACGGCTCTTACAGTAGTTCTCTTTCGGTATCGATGTGGGATCTGCGGTCTTGTAAAACTAGTCTCCTACTACTAGTTTACCACAGTAACTACACACGCTTTATCATCACTCACCGTCTAATTATTCACTAGCGTCTACTTCTCACTAGTTTTAATAAACAAAAATATTTGTCACAATTCAAAACTGATCATGAACGTCAAAGTATCTGCAACATAATTTAAATGAATACAAGAGACTATGTAATAGTAATGCACCTATATATTCAATGTTTAAAATACTGATCTATGGAAATCAGATATATATAAATTGGGTGTGTTTGTTTTAGTATTTTAAATAGTATTTTTGAAATATTATTGTTAAACTGAGTTAAGTTATTATTACGAGGTAACATTCGAAAATTAACAAAAAAACTCTTACGTTTGTTAATTTAACTAAACACTTCATTAATAAAAATTTTATAAATTAATAAAAATACTCACACCTACCCACAGGTGTTAGATTCTGGCTACCACCGTTGGAATCTTGCTATAAAATGCCATATCTATAGTCAACGGCTAGATCTGGCCGTTTTCCTTTTATTTAGGTTGCCTTGTCAATTCACTATATTTAAACCTCAAGAGCGATGGCAAACCTATCAAAACCCAAGCTTGGTTGCCTCATCTTTGAATCTTATTAACACAAGTACTGCAATTGATTTCAACAACTGACATACAATAAACTGATTGATATGTGGTTGCGCTTCTTTAACTATTTTCAAAATACTCTATTAAATACAGGTTTGTTTTCATATTCTCAAAATCATATACTAAAACTTTTTTAAATAATATTTGTTTTGTTAAGGATGTTTAGTTAAATTAATAAATATATAAAAGTTTAAATAGTTATGATTTTAAAAATAAAGAAACAAAAATGTATTTAATCTGAGTGTTTTGAAAATGATCAAAGAAGCGCAGCCATATATCAACCAGTTTGTTTGTATGTAGTTGTTGAATTCAATTGCCGTACTTGTATTAATAAGATTTATAGATGGGCCGAACGACTTGTGCATACCCAAGGTTTATCGTAACGATAAGTTGGTACTCAAAAGGTTTTGAAATGATAAATAGGTACCTTCCGTCATATTCGGTTAGTGATTTCTGTTTATTAATAGTGAAAAGACTAAAATACCCTTCAAAGTTTCAATTTTAGTTTTTTATAAATTTAAAAATTTCTAAAAAACCCCCTAGGTTTGCTAATTTAATTAAACACCTCCATACATAAAAAGTTTATTAAATGACAAAAACACCCCCACCACCCGCACTGCCAGATTCCGGCCACCATCGCCGGAATCTGGCCGGAAAACTGTATTACGACACAGAACCGTCGGATCTGTGTCGTAACATGCCGATCTGGCCTTTTCCGGTCAGATCAGCCACAGATCTGGCCGGAAAAGGCAAGATCTGGCCGTCAAAGCAGCAGCTAGATCTGGCCTTTTCCGGCCAGATCCGTGGCTGATCTGGCCAGAAAAGGCCAGATCTACTGCCAGATCTGGCCGTCGACGCCGCAGATGGAGTTTTGCGGCGTCGACGGCCAGATCTAGCCGTATATCTGGCCTTTTCCGACCAGATCAGCCACGGATCTGGCTGGAAAAGGCCAGATTGACGCGTTACGACACAGATCCGACGGGTCTGTGTCGTAACGCAATTTTTCGACCAGATTCCGGCGGTGGTGGCCGGAATCTAGCACTGCGGGTGGTGGGGGTTTTTTGGTTATTTTACAAAATTTTTATATATTGGGGTATTTAGTTAAATTTGTAAACCTAAGGGGTTGTTTAGAAATTTTTAAATTTATAAAAAACTAAAATTCAAACTTTTAAGGGTATTTTAGTCTTTTCACTATTAATAAACAGAAATCACTAACCAAACATGACGGAAGGTGCCTATTTGTGGTTTTAAAACTTTTTGGATACTAACTTATCATTATGATAAACCTTGGATACGTATAAGTCGTTCGCCTTTTAAAGATGGGGCAACCAAGCTAGGTTTTTGATATAATAGGTTTGCCATCGCCCTCGAGGTTTAAATACAGTGAATTGACAAGGCGGCCTAAATAGAAGTCAACCATGAAAGTGGACCGATCTTGATGTTTATTGACTGGCTGGATCAACAAATTAATGATAAACATAGAATTCGTTGGTTGTTGAATATTAATTGAGGCACCAAGAAATTTTATTATCATGATCAATGCATTCTGGTTAAGCAGGTAGCAACTGGCAAAAGTCTTACGTAAATAAGCCAAACATTTAATGGAGTTTAGAATATCTTTCCAAGCAAATTAGGGGTCCCTCCTTCCTATCAGTTACCAAAAGTCTAGTGTAATTAGAGCTGCTTTGAAAAACTTACTTAATACGTTTAAAAAAAAAAAAAAAACCAATACAATTTTATTTAAAAAAGATTAAAATGGCATTTTAGTTATTTGAAGCACTATAACAAATTTAATATATTAAGGAAAATTAATATCCTCTTAAGTCATAGATATACGTTGAGGCTTATATAAATTTCATATTGATAAAAGTATTTCTTATCGGAGTTATCGGCCACTTCAATAATAAGGGGTCACGCAAACATATTTGAGGATCCAATTAATTCTTAATTTGGTTTGGGTTTAGCAAAATTGATCGTTGTAATACAGTAAAACCTCTTTATATAAGGATGATAGTACAGAAATACAAAAAGTTTCATGTCAAGAAGCTTTAAAAATGCTTGAGAAGCTAGAAATATTTTGGCTTTAACAAGAAAATATTCATGCTTATGAGTAATGTATCCACAAGTTAAAAGATGTAATAACAACTCTAAAGCATAAATTATTGTCTCAAACAGCTTCAGATAAATATTTTATTTTATTTTAAACCTTTAATGTAACATACTATATTTTTTTTTTTCTAATATACATATGATTATTACTATGTGGAGGCAACTTTCCTTAAGATGGGAATTAGAAAAATTTTAACTTATTAAAATGTAGAATTTATTTTTATTTATAACTATCCGAAATTGGGAATATAAATTTTTATGACTATATAGAGTTTATTCCTATATAGAGTATCACTATAGAGAGATTTTACTATATTAGGTTTTACTCTTTAAACCTAGTATATAAACTTATTTTTCTTTTGGATAAGTGTGATAACAAATCATAAGGAAAATTACATTCATTATAACAAGAGAGGTGAGATAGTATTTAAATAATATTGACTTTATTGGACGTAGCATGTTAATTGGATGAACCAGAGTAAATCACACATATTTTTTTTTTCTCTTTACTTTTGTGTATTTACTGTTTTTGATTTGGTATTATTTTATATTGTTTCATTTCCATCATTGAAATATAATTTAAGATGAAAATTACCATATTTCATTAGTGACTCAAAACATGGGATATAAGACCATTTTATAGAATTTTCTTATAAGTTTTAATAGTTAATATATTATCGCTAATATATTATTCACTACTAAACTTAGGATGGACATGGTCACCCCAAATATAAGAGTTAATTTGCCTCTGATTACACAACAAATATTATAAAATTTTAAAAGTTGTGATATACATATATAGCAACTCAAAGATGTATAAGATTACAAACCGAAGTATTATAAAAATAAACACTGGTAGTTGGAATACAATTCATTGATGATAAATATTTTTTTTCTGCTGAATACAGATAATGTTTCCACGAACATAGAATAATATATCAGAAGTTTAACTTTATTGTCGTACTAAATGCAGCTTCAGAGAGTGGGGTTTTCTGCCAGCAGATCGACTGTGGTTGACCCCATCACCTGAGAAATCAAAAACAAAAACACACACCACATATTGATAATGCGGAACTCAAAAGATTTTGTTAATACGTACCAAAGGAAACCTGAAACAGAACTAAACCACCAATTCTGGCTATGGCTTCTGATTATGAAACCTAATGAAGCTCAAATACTCGTCGTTGATCCAACTGTACTTCTCCATGAAAGGGTTGACAAGCGTTTTCGGCGGATAGCGGTCTATGCAATCTTCCCACACGTTCGCATCCTCCAAGTTCTTCATAACTTCCCACACACAGTTGTTGCATTTGAAACCAGCTCCAAGGCTCACCATCAAGATTTTATCGCCTTTCTTCAGCCTTTTTTTAGCTTCCATGTAGCCCAAAACATACCATAACCCACCGGCGGAGGTGTTTCCGAATCGGTGAAGCGCCATTCTTGATGGCTCCAAGTCATATTCATTGATCCGTAAACACTTCCCAATCCCGTCAATAACAGCTCTTCCTCCAGGGTGTAAACAAAAGTGATCAATTCCCGATTTCAGATTCAAACCTGCGCCCGCTGTTTCAAAGCTAGTGGTAGCGCCTTTGGCCTTCCTACGCCGAGTGACAATTATATATCGAAGTAGCTCTCTCAGGGGGAGGATTTTTGGTACTAGAACCTGGAGGTTCGTGTAAAAAGCATGAGCTCCAGCTTTTGGTAGGGCTCTGGTGAGAAGGAAACCTCGGTAGCCGAGTCCATCTTCTTTTTGAAAGCAGCATCCATATGCTTCATCGTTTGCGCCGATATGAGTCCTCACTGAATGGTTCAACTTCATGATGGATTTGTGTTTTAAAGCTCTGTTGTTTGTCAAAAGAATGGAGCAGCCACCTGTGCGGAACAGACAGTTGGAGAGCATCATGGATTTTTCTTTGCCGCAATACCAGTTTGGAGCAAGAGATTCCGAGCTAACGACAATGGCGAGTGCATTGTTATATGACTTGAATAATTGATGAACAAGATCAACAGCTACAAGACTCGCACTGCAACCCATGCCGGATAAATTGAACACCTTGAGATCATCCCTCATCTTGTAACGATTCATCACGCGAGCTGACAGAGAAGGAAGGCCAGGGAGGAGTGACACATTGACGACGAGTATGTCAACGTTAGATGGAGAAACTCCCGTCTTCGCGAAGAGGCGGTCAAGAGTGTCAAAGATAATATCATCCATCTCCGAAAGAGCATCGATCAAAGAAGGTGATTCTTCTCTTCCCGCAATGACATTTTTGGGGCCATAAGTGTCCTCTCCGAGGCCTGAATTGACGATGGTTTGTAAGAGAAATCTGAATTCTTCCAGGCCCAAATTCTTGTTTCTGAACACGACTTTTGCGCTCTCTCCAGTGCTGAGCCTGGCCTCGTCAGCAGCTTTGTAACACTCATAGGCGAGCATATAGCAACATTGGCTTCTCCTTCGAGAAACCAACTTACAGAGATGGAACACGAGGTAAGTAAGAGGCAAAAGATACAGTAATGCAATTAAAAACTCCATTGAAAGACAGAGATCAGGAGGAGTGGTTTTAATTATACAAGAAATTGAGCAATACTACATATATAATCCCAGTGGATGATATGCTTGTCTATCTATTTATAATACTTATTTATGACCAGCCATGCAATATTTTCTTGTCAATTATGATAATGATGTGCTTTTCTATTCATTTACCTAACAATTGCGTTCTCAACTATTTCTGTATATTCAATTCAAGCACATTTGTAATTCTAATTACAGCCTGTACTTTCTCAATTGATAATTTTTTTCAATTAATTAAGGGTCAAATCATTTACTGGGAAAGACCTTGTTCACAAAAACGGCTCTTTTATGCATCCGAATTTCAGTGTCATCTTTCTCTAGTTCGCTGGCTAGGAGAGGAACAGCAAGGACAACTGCAGCTAGCGCCACAGAAATAATGGATTAATATATTTATTAAAAATGATACGAAAAGTACTGTACAGTACTACAGTACAGTCTATGACGCCAGGTAGCATTTACTTAAGGTGCCCATAGAATAGAAATCCCATTAAAATCCATTGAAACTGGTTCTTAATTTCTTGTTTTGGTGGGTGAAACGTGAAACATCGTGCTCATAATGCAACATTTAACATACTAGTTTTTGACAGATTAAAAAAGTTTTCAAATAATTATAAATACTGTTTTGGATAATATTAGAAATCTTCAGTTTTTTTTTTTTTTTTTTTTTTTCCGATCGTTTTTACTCTGGATTCTTTGTAGAACAAAATTACTAGAACTATATTTAGAGTTGAATGATTCGATTAAATCCAGGAATGATCAAATATTCAGATGTGAAAGCAATCAATAAGATTAGGGTAAGATGGCAATGATAATTAAATAGTGGATGGGAACGGTGAGAGTGAAGGCTTTGATTGATAGTACCTTGATCTTAATTTTCTTCTTCAATTATATATAGAATTGTCTGAACAATTAATTAATTTCCACCAACAGGCCATGTGATGAACAGTTTAAAAAAAAAGTCTACGACAAAAACCTACCCTAATAAATACATTGGCCATTGTTGGATTATTCACCCTCAATTTTTCTCCTAAGCAAAAGTCCAAGCAACCAAAAAAAAAAAAAAAAAAAAAAAAAAAAAACCTTATATTATCAAATATCTGGTTCAAGATTGGAACACATATTGTTTTTATGGTTCTCTTTAGGCCTGGGCATTTAGGACCGATCCCAAAAAAATCGGTCCTAGGACCTGTCCTCACAAGGATCGATCCTATAAGGTCTAGTCCCAAACCCGGACTAAGCCCATGGAGGAGGGACCAATCTCTAGATCAGGCCCTCCTCCAAGACCTCGGCCTAGTGATGGTGATGGGTTGGGCCGTGATCTAGTACCCCTTGGCTCATGCCCAAGCCCAACCTCATGAAAAAGGGCCAAGCCCGACCTAGACCCGTCACGGGTGTGACAGGTAAAGTCTAAGCCTAGCTCGACGGGTTTTTTGTAACCTTAGGCCCGCCCATTTTTATAATATGAATTTTTAAGTATTAATAAATTTCAATTTTTTTTATATTTTTAATTCTGAAAACAATTTTTAAATATTAATTTATTTTTGAATACTCACCAAATATATAAATAACTTTCCACAAAGTGCATCCATTCATCCATCCATGTAGGGTTTGGGCAAAATGAGTATATATATGTAGGATAATCTTATAATTAAATATATAGTATAAGGGTAATTTAGTATAATTAATACTAAAATTGTTGGGTCAGGCCGGGCCTGAAGAGATACCTAGGCCCGGTCCGTACCCAAGGTCGAGCCTTGAAATCAGGCCCAGACCCAAGCCCAAGCCCGCGAACATCAGGTAAAGCCTGACTTTTTTTGGACAGGTCAGGTCGGGTAGCCGAAAATATCAGGCCCATTGCCATCTCTACTTGGGCTTGGGACCGAACCCAAGCCTGGACCCAAACCCCTTTGCATTTTTTCAAAAAATTCCCTGGAAAATATCCAAAACCTCCCGTAAATTTTAAAATTGACAAAAATATTGAGGGTTGAATTGATATTTCACAAAATTTAGGCCCCTAAAAATTATATAATCCCCCCTACATAATTTTTTTTGGCCCTAAATATAAAAAAAAAAAAATTAAGGGGTGGAAAAAATTTTCCAGGCCTATGAGTGACTAGTCCCAAATGGGACCAGTCTTGTTGGGACAGGTTCCAATCGGGCCCAGAACCGGACCCCGTTGGGACTGGTCCTGTCCAGGTCTAGTTCTCTTTAATTATCGTGACATAAATGAGGAGATGATAATTGAAGAAGACTTGGGTTCCCAATAATTAACAACTAGTTTAAGGCCCGCGTGTTGCGCACGTTGCTTTTGAAATTGGATTTGGACATATTGTTTATCTTTTGGATTGTTTATTTACTTATGAATTTTATGTGAAAAAACAATATTTTATTGCAGACATTTTTTGATACACTGGATAAAAGATTTTCATATTCTATTAATGAATAATATTTTATTTTAATTGCATTGTAATTTTATGAGAAAAAGNCATTTAATTGAAATACAAAAAAAAAATTTAGGTGATGGTGTCAAATTAAATTTTGGCCACGAAATCAATCAAAGTGTGCCCAAAAAAATCAAAACCTTAACTGTTGTAAGGTTGTGTTGGTAAGATTTCAAACTTGAAGGGCTTGATTTATTTTTAGGGTTGTTTTTGCAGCGTGGGACCCAACGACTTGGCCGGGTGGCACCGCAGGTCAGGTTCTAGAACATTGGTAATTATAACTTGGTTAAAAAAGTTTGGATATGTTATTCTCATGGACAGTGAGCCAGTACAATAATAAACCAAAGTCCTTCTGGTGTCCACCACGAGTAAATCTCTCTTAATAATTTATTAATCCTAATTAATTTGTAACTTTGGTTCACGTTGCTCAATTACCAAGTTTTATTTTATTTCATCCTTTTTTTTTTTAATAAATATTTGTTTTCATTCTTTTTTTATTGTTTGATTTGTTTATTTGTGGTTTATATTATATTGTGTAGCTTTGTTTGATATACATTGGATAATGACAGTAAGGATTAAGTATTTGTTTGAGCTTTTATAGTTTTGCAAGATTGATTTTTGAAATTTGATTGTAGCAATCTGAAATAAAGGGTTGAAGAAAGTGAAGCTTTATTTGGTTTTTTTGTTGTTGTTTGAGTTATTGTATTGTTGTTCATATTATATCGTAAAGCTATGTTTGATATACAACGGATAATGAGAGTGATGATTAAGTATATGTTTGGGCTTTTATAGTTTTGCAAGATTGATTTTATAGTTGGATTTTGTTTTGGTTTTGGTATTGTTAATAGTATGTCAACCTCAAATCAAATGTCAAAGAAAGGAAAGTGCCCTGTTAATGTTAATCCTAGACGCTCTGTTCATTTTCAAGAAACAGATCTTGAAAAGTGAAATGAAGATATTCAGCGTCTTATTGATTCTATCGTTTATAGTGAAAGTGAAGAAGAAGATCAACGACCAGGATATGTGATTAAGGAGAGTTCTCAGTCCAATAGGAAAAACAAAACTCTGGAACAGAAAATTGATTACTTGATTGAAATGATAGACAGTAAACAAAGCAAGCTTAATTACTTTTGGTGATAATCTTGTACCTGTCAATTCAAATACTGACGTTTATATTTTAATTCGCAAAAAGAGTTATTATCAACATAGTTGTAAAATCATTGTTTTTATATCGATTTTCATTATTGTATTGATTTAATTGTTTTATTTATTTATTTTGATGTTGTTTTGTTAAACATATTGAAATTTTAACTTAGGAGAACCATAAACTTGCTTTAAAGCTAAAAAACTTGCTTGGTAAATTTGAAGTGGTATGTTTGTTACGGCTTTTGTATTTGTCTGATTTATTGAGTTGTTTTTATTCGGGATTCATGTTTTTTAATTAGTGTTGTGTGGAAGGTGTTTGAATATATGTTCTTTTGCATAACATATATGTGTTTGTTTATATTATAAAACACTTTTATTCTAATAATTTATTTTTATATTTTTGGATAAATAACTTACAAATATTTAATTTTATTGTAGCATGAGAAACATGTTGAATTATATTCTGGATCTGTGGAGAAATGGAAGGATATGTTTTTGAGTTCAAAAGTTTCAAAATATGCTGAAAAAGCAGTGGATATACCTTGTCAATCAAAACCGGGGAAAAAGCATGGTCGCAAACCCAAAAATTCAACTATCCGACAAAAGGAATTGGATATATAAGTTATGTGTAATTAGTTTTTGTGAAACTTTGTTGTTTTTTATAAATTGTAGTGTTGAACATGATATTTACATTTGTATAATTATGAATTTCTCTTATTTATTGTCTAATTATAATTCATCATGCTTAAAATTAATTAATAGTTGGGTTACTTGTTATCGTAATTTATTTTAGTTTATAAAAATGATTTTAAGATTAAGCAAGTATATATTTTGATTTTTTTAGATTAATATTATGTATGTGTTATTTATTATTGTTTGGAATATGGGTTGTTAACAAAAAAGAATAAAAAACTTAAGATGATGTTGAGAAATTTGAATACTGTAACTTGTAAGTTAATGAGAAACAGAAATTGTTGCTATTGTACTTTGGAATTCAATATATTGTTATTTAATTTATTATATATTAATTATTAAAGAAATGTGTACATTCACATTCTTCATTTCTTATCGTGATAATTTGCCAGTTCCATTTCGTTTGTAACTCCAATATCATCATATTAGAAATAATAATGATTGTTGAATGCATGATATCCACCAACCTGTCAATGAGATGTTTCGCTTTCTGTCTTTCGGTATTTATATTCTCTACGTTGCTTTCAACATTTTTTATAATCTGTCTCAATTCGTATTGTTTGTTAAGTATTGCTAATTCAACTATTGAAAAAATTTAAAAAAAATTGTTAGCTTATGAAAACTAAACAATTATAGAGTTTATATATATATATATAAAATATAACCAAATGAGTAAAATGTCTAGTACCGCTTTCAAAGTTCTTCAGATTACAGGAGAAGCAAAAAGCATCAATAAAAATTCGGTATTTTGTGAATGCATTATGAATACAAATTTGCTTAACCTTATAAATAGATATATATCAAGAGTCAGTTTTAATAGCAATTGAATGAATAGAAAACGAAAAGACATATGTTAAAAAATAATAATAGGGATTGAAGAAGATAAAAAAAAACTGTTGGATAGTGTGCAATGAAACGGTAATAAGTATTTATTTGGTAGTTTAATTATTATTATTAAAAGGTTTGGTAAAAATAGTTATGACAAGATCAAAACAATTGTTCGTGCAATGAAACATATTCAATGGTTCGTTACACATAGTTATCAAATCATATTAATAAATTGTTCGTAACTCTTCACATTCTCATAAATATATGTAACTGTTTATCTTAAAGAGCAACACATAACATATACAATGTAACAAAATAAAAACTTATCAAATGATCCATATTCACAAACCCCTTAAATTGACATAAATGCATTGTAAATAACATATAACGTATAAGACCCCTTACATTCACACAAATATTTTTATCATGAATGTTGAATATTAATAGATTAATATTTATTATCAATGTGAAACAAACAACAATCAATAAGAATGAAGTTTACCACAATGAAAAGTTAACAATTGGTATTCAAACAATCAAGTTTAATGAATAAGTAAATTTGTTTGTAAATCGTTAGTTTTTTTCAAACTGTTCATATTTGCATTAATATTTGTAATTCTTCATATTATTATCAAATGAATTTTAGGTATAAAACATTTAGGTTTATGTAAATTTTGGTTTATCTAAATGAAAATATTTAATGTCAATGTGAAGTTTGCCTTTTAAATTAATAGTGACGTACATGATTGATCAAGCTTCAATGATGAAGGTTGTTAATATATGTTATTAATACAAAAAAAAATGAAACATGAATTATATTAAGCTATATGTCATAGCAAATCATTTTTATGTATATATTACAAATCATTATCAATGACGTGCAGTAAAATCTAAAACTCAAAAATCATGGCTTATAACATGGTATCATGTGTTGGAAAATCATTTACATGTTATGTTAATAACATACTTTATTATTATGGTTAGGAAATAGGATTATGCAATTTGAGATTTTTTGTTCACCAATATAATTTGGAATGCATGTATCATCTAATAGGATTAATTCTGAATAATCACTGGTATATTAAATTTTAGTAAAATGTTATGAAGATTCTATTATTTGGTAATCTACACAACAATTTTGGCAGGTGATATTTTCTGGCGTTTTTATTCTGTCCCAATGCACAACACTTTCATCTTGTTTGTCATAAATCCCAAATATCTTCCTTTTGATAAGAATTGTTGCTATTGGAGTTAGGGATTTAAAGGTTTCTCTGCAATTTCTCATCCTGACAAAATAGTATGGCTGTTTGACCAACTTCAGTAGAATTTGTATACCTTTCCGTGCGGATATGGTTAGTAGAGCAATTGCAACGTGATATAGTGCTTGCATTGTATTTGTTCTGCAAGTTGCATTTAGCATCGGTAAACCTGTGTGTACATCATGCTCGATGAAGACTAAGTGTGTTCCAAGTAGTTATAAAGCATGTATATTTTCTGCATTTGTAAATGTTTTTAGAATTGAAAGTTCGTGCGGTGTGATTGCTGGTAGCTTGGATATTCGCTTGTAGATATTTCTTTTACAATATTTTTTTTTTTTTTGGTATTTGCTTGTTTGTTAAGATATTTGCATGTGAAAAATGTTAGATAAATAAAGTGTAATTTATATCTTATGATAGTATTTTGATATAGTAATCAATACCACTAGTGTTAGTAGTACTTATGTCAATCGAATTGCACATAGTCTGGATGCTTCTTCGAGTTGCTTTAAAAATGATTTTTTGTAGTATATCTACTGATAGTTGTAAAATATTACTGATTTGTGTTGTTGAATCTTCGTTAGCCATTGTAAGATTTTTGAGTGTAGGAAAACTTTAGATTTTGGATATTTGCATTGTAGTTTATATAATTTTTTGGTTGATAGTGAATAGTCATTATAAGTTATTGTTTTAAATAAAATTGTTAATTGCATCTAGCTTTTGGTATTTCTGAAAATTGGGTAATGTTTTTTCTTCATGAGAATTATTGTTTTTGATGGGAGTGCCCATCTTTCACTGAGTCACTCTCTTTCTGTCGGCACACAGCTTTTTTCACTTTCTCTCTTTGTCACTCACTCTTTTTGTCACTTAGCTTTTTTCTTTCCTATAAGAATTCACGAGAAAGAAAATCAGGTATTTTTTTATTGAGCATTGAATTGTATTTGAGTAATTGTACATCATATGTCAAACGATTTATCATGTGAAAATGATTCGCTAAAGACAATCTCTCCTATGTGTCAACATAAACGTATCTTGGAAACATTATAATCAGTATTAGCTGATTATTTATGTTTATTAATTATTGTTTGGCTAGCGGTTTTGTAATAATTACTTACCATGGTTTGCAAATGCAAATTCTCCGTTAGTGTTGATGCTCGTTTTTGGCACCAACAAATTGTCACGTGCGTAACGTTGATTGGCTGTTAAATACACGTGAAAATGAAATATATAAAGCAAAATAAATGCAAAGGGAGTTTTTTAAGTGGTTCGGATGCTAAGGTAGCAAGTCCTACGTCCACTGATTTGTATTGATATTAGTGTGGGTCAGGTCGCAACTGCGTACTGACTTACAAAAGAGTTGGAAAAAGTAAAAATGTGTTTACAGGAGAGAGAGAGTTTTTCTTTGTATGAAAAATGGCCGAATCCCCTTAATGAAGGGGTCTTCTTCATTTTATATCAAACTGAAGCGTGTAATCATCATTAAATCCACGGTTTGGTGCGATTGTCAGGATATAATCCGGTTTTATATCCTATTACTCTCTTCCCAAGCTGACTTCTCACTATTTATTGCAGGGAAATGGACGCGTGTGAGCTCCATATCATTTGGCAGGCCTGACGTGTGCGTGTTGCTCTGACGGGAGCAGGTCACCCTTCACGTGACTCTCCGACGTCAGTCCTTTAGTTTTCCAGGCATAACAATTAGCAACATATCTTGATATAGGTGTGTTACCAAAATAGTATGTAATAAGTATTGGTCATTGGAAGATTCGTTGTAAATATTCAAAATACATAATACAATTGTTCGGCAAAACGTTGGTATATGTTGTTCTGTAATTGAAATGGTAGGAGTATTGTTTATTAAAATTGTTTGACATATACCATTGATAATGGCAAGTTTTAATTTTATTTAATAAATTGTTCAGTTTGTTCAACTTGTTTGTTGAATACATAATTGTAATGTCAATGTATAATATTTTATTATAATTGTTTGATTATTATTTTGCAATTTGATAATCTGCATAATAAAATAATGTTTATCATATAAGAGGTGTAACTATTCAAAGTAAAACTTATATTTATAATATTTACAAATAATGAGTTATTTTTGTTAGTTTGTTGTTTTAAGTATTTTTGCAAATTTGGACTGTTGCTATTGTAATTTTGAATGGAATATATTTATATATTTATAAATTTTATTGTAAACATCAAAAGATTTTAAAACAATACAAATACATATTGATATTGTTATGTTTTTAAATATATAAAGATATATTTACTTTAAATTTAAATGGTTTGTATTTTTGTGTATGTTATGAAATTAAACACATCTAAAATATTTGAGAACAATACAATGGTTCGCCAAACCACAATTATGGAAGTAGATGAAAGCAAATGTTCGAACAATGTGCAATAAAATGGGTATATAATTATATACTAAATGTATAAATTCGAAAACGTTTAGAAAACTGATTAATAATTGTTGTCAATGGGTTTGCAAGTACAATTATTAATTCAAATATGTTCACCAGCAGTTGAATATTGCTACGAATGAGTTATACTTTTTTTGAGCAATAAAGTTTACAACACTTAAAATATAATTGTTGGTATTCAAAAATGAATTCCAGTTTGACAATCAATTTTTACAGAAAAAAATACTATTAGGTATTTTATAATGTTTTATGAGCAAATGTTATGTCTCTCTTGTATAAAATTGATTTGTCTATTTTCCCTTATTGTCATTCATCTCTTCATGGTATTGCTTGATTAATTGTTTGATATAATTAAACACTGCTCATTTTGTTTTTTATTAGTTACTATTATTGATGAACAATATTAATTGCTTTTATTATAGTATTTTAACGTTTGATATTGTATCTAACAAAAATTATTTAGAACATGTTATAATAAACTTTTTAATCAATTAAACATTTGACAATGAGCCAATTGAAAAAAAAAAAAATTATTTATTATATTTGTATTGTAAACATGAATACATCATCATTTTTTAGTGTCAAGTATGTTTGGATGATGTAGAGTAAAGATCTTGAACTTTTTGTTTAAGAATTTTCAATTCCTCTTTAGCAACCAAACTCTCCTGTTTATTTAGATCAGAGACAATGTCCATGCAAGAATCCATGATGTTACCCATTTCATTGGTAACATCTTTCAAATCAAGTCTTGTCGCATTTAAATCGTTCAAATTTGTTTGGACTTTTTGCAGAAGTTGCTGCAAGTTTCTCAGTTCGTACTTTGATTCAGAGAAACATTATCAATGCAAACAGATTCGTTTCTTACCTTTTTGTTTTTTTGTTGAAAAACTTGAAATATTTTCGTTTGCTTTCTTCTTACCTTTATCCACCATTTTAAAAAACGTGAACAAAGCTTGAGCAAATAATTAAACTATAGTAAAAATTTATATAATGATACAGATGTAGTTTTAGTAATCGTTCTATATATATATATATAAGCTTGAAAGTATCATTTTAATGTGTATGAAAACCAAAGAGTTAGAAAACGAACAAACGTATCATAATAAATAAACTGGTCGATTCAAGAATGTGCAAAACTATTTGGAAATTGTGAAAGACAACGGTCATTGATATTATATCAAATTTAAAACCAAATAAATGTTAACAATTTATATTTAAATTGTAATCAATATTTTTATTTATTATAAAAATAATGTTTGTTTCACATCACTAAGTTTTTATTCGAATTTGAATCTAATGTTATTGTAGTGAAAGATGAAAAGAAAATCAGACAACATTTTCATAAGATATTATATTTTTTTACTAATTATTATATTTGATTAGTGGTAATCATGTTTATTTTATTTTATATTTTTCTGTGGCAATTGGATTTCAAGAATTTATAATTTTTCATATGATAAATTATTCAGTGAAAATATTTTTTTTAATAAGAATAATATGCAATTATTATTATACCATGTGTATTCATTAAGTTTAAAATAAAATATGCAATTATTTTTATTCTGTGTTAAAGGAATTATTATTTAATGATAAAAAAACTGGCATTATTATTTTGATGTGCAGCGTCGTTTAGATTGATAAAATTTATATGTTGTTTAAACGTTGTCGTTCAATATGTTTATTACTTTTAAGGACATGTTATTGCTTAAGAGTATTTTTCAGCCTGATTCAAACTCTCTAACCCTAATGTATCTATTTTTGTTTCTATCGCACCAGATTTGTTGTTGTGATTTCAAGCAAATTGATAACATTGAACAGTTTCGTCAAAAATCCTATTAGTTTGCACAACTTTACAACGGTAAAATCTATTTTTTTGTTTATTTGGATATGCATTTACACACAATCTATATAATAGAATATCCAAATCAAAATTAGTGAGGAATTTCCAAATTTAAATGGTTTGTAATCGCTTCGAACTCATGATTGTCAGAAATTTTGTTTATAATTTGTCTTGTTGGTTTGCTGTAGTATTTGTTAATGCAAATTTTTAAGAAGGTACGAATAAATCTTTAGCTTTGCAAATTTTGTCTGACAACATCGCTATGGTTCACCATATAAACATTAACTTGTTATATATGTAATTATAATTGCAAAAATAGTTGTTATATCAATAATAAACCAACATAATTCGCCTGTGCCACGCCATTGTAAACATACTAATGGTCCATTATGGTTCGCCTGTGGAGCCATAAATTATAACATAAATCATTATACTTCAACCACTCATGATGCTCTACATGAATCGCTGTGTGGAGTTCCTATGACATAATGACAAACATATTAACGGTTCATCATGGTTCGCCTGTCAAGCCATAACTTATAATATAAATCATTACATCGCTATGGTTCGACATATAAACATTAACTTATTATATATGTAATTATAATTCAGTCAATTGGATTTTTAATGAAAATAAACAAATAAAAAGAGTCATTACCTTCACAGGGATATATAAGCGGCACCTTTGTTTCTTCCAAAAATCGTATATACCTAAATCAAATTTAAGGAAAAAGTAGTTGTTCTATCAATAATAAACAAACATAATTGGCCTGTGTGACACCACTGTAAACATACTAATGGTCCATTATGGTTCGACTGGCGAACCATAAATTATAACGTAAAGCATTATACTTCGACTGCTCATGATTCGCCTGCCGAACCATAACTTATAATATAAATCATTATAAATGAAAAAAAAATATTAAAAATAAACTGGAACTGGCAAGAACATCACATATAAACATATAAAAATTACAATATTGAATAACTTTACCTTCACCAAGATATATAAGCAGCAATAGCTTTGCTCCTTCCACAAATTGTATACCTTCATGAAATTTCAAGAAAAAGTAACTGGCATGAACATACGTTAAAAAAAATAAACAATAGACTGGCAAGAACATGACATATAAACATATAAAAATGAATAATTATACCTCTGTTTCTTGTTCAGTTTCTTGCTGGTAACAATGTACCAAATTATACAAATAATTACATACATATACTATATATATCCAATCAAAGTATACAACTCTTCACATTCTCATAAATATCTATAACCGTTTATATTAAAGAGCAACATAGAACACATACAATGTAACAAAATAAAAACTTATCAAACCATTCATATTCACAAACCCCCTAAATTCACATAAATGTATTGTGAATAACATACAACGTATAAGACCCCTTATATTCACAAAAATTTATAAACAAACAACAATCAATAACGTTTTGTGTATAAGGTTATGTAAATGTAAATGAAAATATTTATTGTCAATGTGAAACAAACAACAATCAATAAGGTTATTAAAATCTATCATTAATAACAAACACCAATTACATAAAGCCACATATACCATAAAATACAATCCATCAATTTATGCCACATCATCACTAATAAAATCCAACCAAATGTAAACAGTCCACATCATCACCAATTAAGGGTGTGTTTGTCTGAGCTTATGAAAATTAGTTTATAAGCAACAAGTGATTTTAGCTTATAAGAATTTGAAATTTTAAACAATTACGTGTTTGGTTAAAGTACTTATAAGTGACTGATAAGTAGTTAACGTGTTTGGTAAAATGTGGCTTATAAGTACATTTTATTATAAAATGACTAAAAAGTGTATTACATTAAATAAGGGTATACTATGAAATTTTAAAATTAAACAAGGATAATGTGGTAATATACTTTGTCAAACTAGCTTATAAGTATAGTGCTTTTAAGCAAAAAAAAAAAAAAAAAAGTATCTTTCTCCCAACTTATTATTATTATTATTATTTTGGCTTATAAGCTCAACTTATAAGCTCAAAAAAGTTATAAACAAACATATCAACTTAATTTTAGAGATTATAAGCTAGTTTGACCAGCTTATAAGCTAGTTTGACCAGCTTATAAGCTTAGACAAACACCCCCTAAATCCAGCTATGTACCGAGCAATCTGAAGACGTGTCAAAATGAAGGAATTCTAGCCTCTCAAAATGGCAATCATATAGTCTATGCCTCATGATTATGAATATATATATATTGGGTGTTTGCTTCACTTTCAATTACTTTCTCATATACTCTGTAAATAAATCAGTCATCTTATATCAAAAGAAAGTGTAAAATATCATTAATATTTATATATATATAGACTTTTTTTTTTGTTGGATAATTGGGGTGTTCGGGTCGTTTGCATATATTTCAACTAATCCTTAAAGCTTATTGAACATCCTATAAATCTAATGTTTAAGATAAATAACAAACGTAGTAAGTGGTCCTAAGGTGGTTTAATCTTTGAACCTAAAAAGTTAATGAAATGAGTAAAACTTCTTAACCACCAAGCTAACCTTTTGAGATTTATATAAACTCCCTTCGTTATTCGGTATTGTATTTTTTTTTTTCTTGATGTATTATTACGTGGATGGTATAAATTTTATCTCCATTGGAAGGCTTTTCAAAAGAAAATAAGGATTAATTACTGACATTTATTATTATAATTTTACAAAGATTAATTATCAAAAATTTATCTTTAAATAAGATTATTTTATCATTGCCTTTCTGACATTTTCATTAAACTCAACTCAACAATAATGCCGCCTCCATTCAAGGATCTTTAATTCTTATATATTAGACTCTTTAGGGACCCAAATAATAATTGTATTAGTTAATAATATCTTGCAAAGAATGTCATTTTATAGTGGTGGTTGAGGTTCTAAATTATTGTAACTGTGAAATAAATGTGATAATAATTAATGCATAAGGCAATTTGTTTTAGTGGAAATATCACAAATTATCTTTATAATTTCGAAAATTATTCGATAAATATTAGTGAGTTTATTGATAATAATTTTCAAGATTGTACAGTTAGTTTGTATACTAATTTTATTTAAATTTAAGAAAAAAATTCCCAAAAAAAAAGTGCTGACGTGTTCGGTCGGAACGCTTTAACGGTTTTAACAGTTTCATTTGTGAACCCGAACAAAACAAACAGACGAGATTTTGTCTTCTCAGCTCTCGACTCTCGAACAAGAACAAATTAGCAAAGAAAATGGGTTCGCTTCCGTACGCTGACGTGGAGAACAGTCTGAGAGCATTGGCGGGTCGGGCCGAGGGTTTTGGCAGATTCGCCATTGGCGGGCTCCACGGCCCGCTCTACTTCGTCACCAGTTTATCTGGTTCTCCTTTCTCTCTCTAATTCTCAATACCTTAATTTTGCAGAATTATTTTGTTTTTTAGATGGAATTGTTAGGATTCGAATTACGATTTTCATTATTGAATTATGAATTGTCTCATTATGATTTTTTATCTGGATTTTTATTTTTCTTTTCTTGAAAGATTGGTGCCAAAAGTTTATTAATTTTTAAGATACTTTTAAACATAATCTGTATTAAACAGTTTAAAAATATTATGCGGATTTGTTAAATGGGCTGAATTCAGAATTTTTTTGATGCTATATTGCAACATAATTTGATGGAATCTGTATATGATACCTCACTTTAGGTCAATATTTACTTTTTGATACTTGGAAGAGAGTGTTTTTCAACTTTTTCATTGCTTCTATCAAGTTCTTTGTAGTTAAGAATTTGATTATGAGATTTTATGTGTCTGTTATAGATGATGGTCCAGGATCGCTTCGTGAGGGATGCCGGAGAAAAGAACCATTGTGGATTGTTTTTGAAGTTTCGGGTACAATTCATCTTTTGTCGTACTTGAATGTATCGTCTTATAAGACGATTGATGGGCGGGGCCAAAGGGTTAAGCTTTCAGGGAAAGGGTTGAGATTGAAGGAATGTGAACATATAATTGTATGTAATCTTGAGTTTGAAGGTGGTAGAGGACATGATGTTGATGGCATTCAAATAAAGCCGAAATCTAGACACATATGGATAGATCGATGTAGCCTTAGTGATTTTGATGATGGGCTCATAGATATCACGAGACAAAGCACAGACATTACAGTTTCTAGGTGGGTTCTTGCTCATTGGATGATAAGACCTAAAATGTTGTGATTAATGCTGGTTTCTGATCTACTTGTTTTAATTTTGGTGCACCAGATGTTATTTTACTCGTCATGATAAGACAATGCTTATTGGAGCAGACCCCTCTCATGTTGAAGATAGATGCATTCGAGTGACCATTCACCATTGTTTTTTTGATGGGACAAGGCAAAGACATCCTCGCCTTAGATTTGGGAAGGTTCATCTGTACAATAATTACACCAGAAATTGGGGCATTTATGCAGTTTGTGCAAGTGTAGAGTCCCAGGTAAATGATGGTTCATTTTTCAGTTTAAGCATCTTTTAGTTAACCATGTGGAATGCTATTATCCTCTTAACTTTATCTTGATTATATTGTAGTTATTACATTTTATGTCATTTTTGTTTTTATCAGATATACTCCCAGTGCAACATATATGAAGCAGGAAAGAAGAAAAAGACCTTTGAATACTATACAGAGAAGGTAAAAGTGGCAATCTATTTATTGTTGAAGTTCCATTAGCTAACGTATAGAGTAATAAGATACCTTCAGTCAGCTTGGAAAAGAGTTTTTTTAACATAATATTTCTTAATAGTTTGTGAGTAATGACCAGAACGAATTAATCTGACTTATTAGACCATGTTGTCCTTTACCAGTTAAAGCATAATCCATAAAACAAAGTTAAGTTAATGTTGTTCCAATTGAACATATATTATGACCATCACATCTGATCTACCATATGCCCATAAAAGTTCAGGTAAATTAACTGTCTAAATGTGTGCGATTAATAAGCATGGCTCTTAATTGCACAATGACTCCTTGTTTTAATGGAAGATAAATTTATTTTGTCTTATGGAACACTTACTGATGCATTTTAGGAGCAGATGGTCTGGTAAGTTGGATTTATATGTGCTAACTGTAATACCAATAATATCATCCGCAGTATGTATCTAAAAGCAAGCCACAAGTTCTTTCTATGGGTATGCTGCATGAGTTAGCTGCTTGTTCTCAGTTGGAACCTTGCTGTCAAATTGGGATATGGTAAAAAAGCTAAAGTGTGTCAATATCGATCAAGTGTGGTTACCTTTCAAACTGGAATGTTTTTATTTTAGAAATCTTTAACCATAGCCCACCAAACTATTTGAGAGTGGAATCTAACAGGTTGTCAGTAAGCCACTTGCCATCCATAAGAAAATCTATTTAGTCTGTTGTATGCACTCTGTCAACCTTACAGACATTGTAATTGCATGAACTAGGAGAATCAATGCCTTAGGTCTACTCTCCATATACAAAAGGCTTGGTGGCTTTTCTTTCAATTAGGTAACAATCAAAGAGCTCTCTTTTAGTTCTCTACTGCTTTGATAGTTGGGCTTGAAATAATTTGACATTTTGGTGAATAAATGAGGGAAACCTTTAACTTTTCTTCTGAATGGGAAGCGCCAGTTGCCAGGAATAGTAATCTATGAGGGATGCATTCTCAGAGTATGAAAAACTTCAGATACGTTACCATACTTACACACGGGATGCACCATCACTTGCAAGGGGTCTTATTCTTGCTGTGGTCTTTGCATGCTGAATGTGTCGAGTTATTCTCTGGTTCCATCATTCTTTACCAATTATGTGTCAGAAAGAAATCAGTACTGTCTTCTGCATATCAGTATAATCATGACTTCTGGTATATACTAAAATATGTGGTTGAACCCTTTTATTAGTACTCCTTATGGGTAAATTAGAATCATGTTACATTATAATTAACTATAGTTTGTACCTCTTTTTAAAGTTCCTTCCTTTAACAATATGAGCTGTTTGTATTGCATTGTATCTCCTGTTGAAAGAACAGTTTTATCTGCTGGCACTTGTTTAACATGCTGCTATTGGATGTATTTGTAGGCAGCAGACAAGCCGGAAGCAAAGTCTGGTGTAATAAGATCTGAAGGAGACTTGTTTCTGAATGGAGCACTAGCTTGCTTATTGACCGGAGTGGGGGATGAACATGTGTTCCACCCAAGTGAATATTATCCGATGTGGACAATGGAAGCACCCTCAGATTCTTTAAAGGAAGTCCTCAAAATTTGTACGGGTTGGCAATCCATTGCTCGACCAGCAGACCTGATGGTAGCTACATAGCTTTTCAATGTCTTCTTTGTGCATGCATCTTGAATGTATGGTGCCATTTACGAGCATACCTTCTTGTTTTAATTTTCCTTTGGGAATTTTCTTTTCATTCGATTATGGAAAGTTTTAATCACAAAAATCCATTATCCAGAATATAATCAATTTAGTGTATGTAACTATGTATTAAATATTGTTTCAAAACTGGTCAGTTTACTTGAGACTATTGGCATACTTTGGGGTTGACTCCTTTGATGGGTGTATTAACAAATTTGTTGATTTCTAACTAATCCTTACCGGAAATTATACATGGTTAATGTATAGTACTAATAACTCTTGGAAAGATAGAGAGAGGAAAGTGAAACCTTGTATGCTTTTTCACTTTCAATCATTCTGAACCAAAGTTTGCTAAAGTTCAGTTTGATTGTAACATCAGTTTTAAGACTAGAATATAAAAATATGCAGCCATGAAGAAACAGAAGTGTAAGAGTGTAAAGTATTTTATTTCTGCACAATTATTTTCTAGTACATATTTTTAATCTGATGAAAAAACTGAAAGCACCATTAGAGAAGGAACAGCATAAATTATAACAGTAGTTATGTTGGGCATTGAGACGTTGCCTTTTCTAATCATGTACATGTTTGTATCTTTAATGGAGTATGCATCTTGGCGATGAGCTGCATGATGAAGATGATGAAGAACTAACTAAGATGGGAGTACCATGAAACAGATCTGATAAATAATTTCCCAAATCATCAGGTCCAAATCTCACCAACACTTCCAGATGTCTTTCCCCATATAACATCATCACATGTGCATCAAAGAATTCTCTGTATGCTGGTACAAGTTTCTTTGCTATCGAAACCTTTAATTCATCTCTTAACTTCCCATCTGGTACAATCCATGATGTCTGTTTCATATATGCTTCTTCAAAAGCTGCATTGAACCTCCTAAAACATTCCTTTGCCTCTTCAGGCGACATTGCTGAGGAACTTTTTTCTGGCAAAGATGAGAAGACCTTGGTCCACGCCACAGTTTCATAGTTTAAAGCATACTGTTTAAGCTTCTTGGTGTGCATACTCATCCAATCATCACCTAGAAGGTTCTTCAGGTTAGATGTCCGAACTTTTTCAATGATGAAGTTAAGATTGTTGGCTAGGAAGAGATATGACAAAGCCACATCTTTTCGGTGTGGTTCAGCTTTGCTGTCAAGCTTGCATAAAAGAACAAGTATGAGCCAGGCTAGGTGAACTGACGCTGGAGATGCTGAATCGTGGTTGGAGGTCAAACTCCCAATGCAAGATTCTGTAGTTGTTGAATTTCCGGGAGGATATTCAGCAACAATATCAGAAAGAACTCCACTGTAATCTCCCAGTGAACATATGAAACTCATCGCTGATTGAGTGAGTGGGTGAATTCCACCACCAATAGGTGGAGTTTTCGACGAGTCTTTCTGAATTCTTGACTCAAAGTCTGATAAAATAGTTCGAATTGAGTCACCAAGCTTCTGTTGTGATGAAAGAGCTTGCAATTTTATAGCTGAGGTGGAATCAGAGTTGAATATTGATTCTATTTCCGGCCAGAGATCAGTGAGTGCTTCATGAAGTTCCATTTGCCGGAAAATTCTTTCTTGTGATTTCTTGCTCTTTGCAATGATTTCTGGAAATCTGAACAGATTGATAGCTCCTTCTTCTGTTATATGACAGAAGCAAGACTCTCTGATTGAATCAGACGCTGAAAACACGTGATCGCAGAGAGCTTTTTCTCCACTGAAGAGTGTTTTCACTGCAATCTTCACTGCAGTCAGCCAGTTCTTCATCATATGTTCAAGCGCCTCCCAATTCAATTTCTGAATTCGAGAAGCCTTGAACTGTTCGATTCCAAGTTGATACAGTCCTTCATCGACTATCGATTTCCTGATCAGTTTGTATATCTTTATACACTCCTTGCCATAACCTGAACTGATCATACAATCAGCTATTGCCTTCAGGTCAAACATTGCAAGCTGAGAGACAGTCTCCACCTCAGTTATTGTCTCGCGAGCTCTTTTCAACTCATCCTCATCTTCAGATGCTTCCTCCTCATCATCAAAATTTCTCGACTCATCAGAGGATTGACCTGAAACTGATTCGGGATCAAGTTGATCACGTTGTTTGGACAATATCAGATAAAACTCATGTTCCAGCCTTTTCATGGCAATTTGCATGAGAGTCTGAGCAAGAACAAGCTTATCAGAAGGCGAAATTTCAGAAACCAAAAAGTGCATGGCTTGACGCAAGTCTTTGACAGTTTTCAAGAGCTCTTTAGCCTCTTTTCTGTTATGACTAAAAACTGAGATAGCTTTGGTGTATGAGGAAGAGTTTAGATTCCATCTGGTGATGATTGGTTCTGCATTTTCTATTTTCTCTTCCATCATTGATTTAGAGAATTTGTGTATAGGGGAAGGTGGCATATGAGTATCAGAACTCGTAAATGAAGAAACAGAAGAAAGGGTCTTAGAAGATGAGAAGAAGAGAGTCGACATTAAGTTTCCAGGCATTATGTTTTAAGTTATTTTCTGAGAACGAGTTTTGCAGGATATATATAGACGCCAGAGAGCCGCAATGTTCTCAATTGAGGGAGGTGGATTTACTTATTTTCTTATTTTAATTTTTAGGCCAAAAATCGGGGAGTTTTACTTGAGTTGGTAGAGCAAGAATCAT